>NC_133141.1:17108321-17408321 GCF_048418815.1 Hemitrygon akajei
TTTATTGTTTGTTTGTTTATTTATTTATTATTTCCTTTTTTTGTATTTGCAGTTTGTTGTCTTTTGCACATTGGTTGTTCGTCTCTGTCGTGTGTAGTTTTTCATTGATTCTGTTGTTTCTTAGTACTTACTATGATTGCCCAAAATGGGTAGTATATAGTGACACATATGTACTTTGATAATAACTTTACTTTGAACTTTGAACTATTGTGTCAGCCTTGACCACCATCCTCAGCAGTAAGTTTCATGCACTTACCACTCTGTGCAAAAGAAACCCGCCTCTGACAGCTCCCCTAAACTTCCCTCCACCCACCTTAACCAGATGTCCTCTGGTAATGGCTGTTGCCACCCTGGGTAAAAAGGTGCTAGATGTCCATTCATGCCTCTTATAATCTTATACATCTCTACCAAGCCTCACACATAAAATGCTGAGGAACTCAGCAGGTCAGGCAGAATCTATGGAGAGGAATAAAGAGTCAACATTTTGAGCTGAGACCCTTCATCAAGACTGGAAAAGAAGGGGAAAGAAGCCCCCTTCTTCCCCTTTCCTTTCCAGTCCTGATGAAGTGTCTTGGCCCAAAATGTCAACTCTTTATTCCTTTCCATAGATGCTGTGCAAAAGTCTTAGGTGCTTATATATAGCTAGGGTGCCTAAGACCTTTGCACAGTTCTGTATTTGTCAACGTGGAGCAGAGAGCAAGTTTGTAAATCTAGCAGGAGCAAACTATGTTGGGAATGACGAGGGTGTTTGCCATGGGAGGGGTGTGGGACAGGTGGCAGAGAAGGAGTGCCAGGGGCAGGAGGTGGTGCATCCAGCCTTGAGACACCAGGCAGAGGCATTTGATTCCAAACAATTGGTTTATTGATCATTACAGAATGTCTCTGTGGTGCTTCCCGCTCCCTCTCCTCTCCCTTTTCCCAACCATGATTCCCCTCTCCGTCCCCTTCACGCTCTCAGTGCACAATAGAGACCCGGATCAGAATCAGGTTCATCATCACTCACATATGTCATGAAATTTGTTTTTTAGCGCAGCATTACAGTGCAATACATAAAATTACCTCACTGTGCAAAAGTCTTAGGCTCCCAAGCTATATCGAATTGAGTATAATGTGTCCGTAACTCTAAATTTCCAGCATCTGCAGAATCTCTTGTGTCTATCAAGTCACCTCTCATCCTCCTTCGCTCCAAAGAGAAAAGCTCTAGTTCTAATCCAAGCAGCAGCCTGTAAATCTCTACTGCACCCTTTCTAAACCTTCCACATCCTTCCTATAATTAAGTAACCAGAAATGAACACAATACTCCAAATGTGAGTTTGTTGGGAAACTGGGGGAATTATTGACAAGTATGGATGCAGAAGGAACATGGCATGCTGTCACATTCAAAGATTAATTTCTTTGGTAACCTTGAAACGCTGACTGACTGCAGAAAAGCTCCAGTTATTAGCCAGTTGAGGCTGAACCTTCTTCTCTACTGTATTGCCCGACGACATTTTCTTGTGAAAGGACAAATTACAGCATGCAAGATTCACAGCCTGCAGTGGGGTGAATTCAGTGAAATCAAGAAATACTAATTGGCCAGCATCAATTTTTAATAATAACTGACAGATGACAAGAAATGGAGTGGAATTCCACCATTTTGAGGTCAGCTCGAGTGGTGGCGAATTGGTTGTGTTTCTCAGGGTGCTGCTGTTTTGACAGTAAATTGTAACAGTCAATAAACAGAACAGATCTTGCAGTTTGCTTACTCTTTTAGCAGGAGAGGATTGGGCTTTAAGCCCTTTACATCATTCCCTGGAACAGCCCCAGAAACAAAATGTCTTTCTGAATGCCAGGTGGAATGCAGAGTAAGTGACAGTTGGCCTCCCTCTAGTGGATAGAGATAAACATATAAGGTGACACACAGAAGACTGCAGACACTGGGATCTGGAGCTGCTGATGGAACTCAGCCAATCTGGCAGTGTCTTTGAAGTGGGGTGGCGGGGAGGGAAGGGAGAGACACAGACAGATAAACATATATGTGTACTGTTCCATGTCTCACCTTGATCTTGCACAAAACAAGTTTCCAATTATTCTCCCAAAACGTGAAAGCAGGCCATTCGGCCCACCATGTCCATGCTGCCTGTCAACAGCCCATCTACTCTAATCCAATCTCCCAGCACTTGATCCATAAACCAATACAGTGGCAAGTCAAATGCTTGTCTGAATACTTCTTAAATGCTGTGAGAGTCTCTGCCTTCACCACTCCTTCAGGCAGTGTGTTCCAGATTCCAAACACACCCTCTGGGTGAAGAAATTTCTTCCTCAGGCTCAGAGAAATACAGACTCAAAGCATGCCATTGGGCCTATTGAGTCCGTGCCAGCCATTAACCACTCATTTACACTGATCTCGTTTTCTGTCCCCACACTCTCATCAGCTCCCCACAGATTCTACCCTTCATACATACAGTTTACAGTGATCAATTAACCCACTGACCCACATGTCTTTGGGTTGTGGGAGGAAAATGGAAAAACATGAAGAAACCCACTTGGTCACAGGGAGAACATGCAAACTCCACACAAACAGTGTCGGATGTCAGGATCGAACGTGGGTCTCTGGAGTTGTTGGGTAGTGGCTCTACTCACTGCATTACTGAACTGCCCCTCAGATTCCGTCCATATCTCTCCCCCCCCACCCTAAACCTATATGGTCTAGTTTCGTACCTCCAAATCTCTTGCACCCCCCCCCCCTTTCCCCAACATCCAGACCAAGGGCTCAGTGGGTAGTTATCCTGCCTTCAGTGGAGAGACTGAGGATTCAACTTGTGCTCTAGAGAACTAATCAGTTGACCCAGTACGAAGGTCCTTTGAACTGTTGAACTGAAGTCCTGTTTTGTACAAGCATCAGATGTCCTGAGGCTAATATTTACCCGCAACCAGCATCACTGGAAAGCATTTCCATGGGAGCTTGCTGTGCATAAACTTGCTGGATTAAGCAAAAGCCATGGATCTCTATTCAAGCTGTTCCAGGACAACAAGGACACTGGCCCCTACCTGATGATGAGAGACCAGGTATGTCCTGCCCATAAAAAGCAGAACAAATCCAATCTGGCTAATTACAGGTCCATCAGTCTCTTCTCAATCAACAGCTAGACGGTAGAATGTTACTGACAGGCTGTAAGTCATATATTGAAAAAATATTGTGAAGTTTTAATTGTATAATCTGACTAGGAAGTGACTTTGATTTCCTTTAGTGTCTTAATTTTGTTACTGTTATGGAACAGGATTTTAAGGTAATTACAGCATGTATTAACTCAGTATTAATGTGATGCAAGGCCAAGGAAAAAGCATGACGGTCATTTAATTAAAAAGAATGATAATAAGTGGAAAGCATGTATCCAGCATGAAGAGATGTAAAACTTGTAAACTGCAAAGTCAACACACTAGGACAGGAATAAACCAAAACTGTGCAATGCTTGAAAGCGATAGATAATCAGGGACAGAACATGAACTAAATCTACAAAAAAAATCTTAATAGAATACATCCGGGGCTGGACGCTGATGGAGAGGTAGGACAGAGCTGAGAACATCAATACTACCTTACTGATGAAACAAAGGACATTGGTACCAGAGACTGACGACATGAATGTTCCAGATATTAGATAGCTCAGCCTGCCAAATAAATATGACTGAGAACCAACAGAACACAAGCTGTATTGTGAAGACTAGAAATCTCTAGGGGTAAGGTAGTACAATGAACAGCTGGGTACGGTGTTGGGATGTAAGGTCAAAGAACAAATGCAGAGAGAGGGAGAAGGGGAGAGGGAGAGTGAGAGAAAGAGCTGGGGGGGAGAGAGAGTGCAAGGGCTGGGAGAGGGAGAGAGAGGAAGGGCCGGGGGGGACAGAGACAGAGAGGATAGGTTGGGGAGGGGAAGAGACAGAGAAAGGGCAGGGGGGGGGAGAGAGAGAGAGAAAGGGTACGGCGGGGGACGGGAGAGAGGGGAAGAGCAGGAGGGTGAGAGAGAGGAAGGGCAGGGGAAAGAGAGAAAGGAAGGGCAGGAGGGTGAGAGAGAGAGGAAGGGCAAGGGAAAGAGAGAAAGGAAGAGCAGGAGAGGGGAGAGAGGAAGGGCAGCTGGGAGAGACTGAGAGGATCGGCAACGGGGTAGAGAGAGGGAGAGGAAGAGCGGCTGAGAGAGAAGGGGATGGCGGGTGGGAAGAGAGACAGAGGGGAAGGGCTAGGGGGAGAGAGAGGAACAGCAGGAGTGAGAGAGGAAGAGGGGAGAGTGATAGACTGAAGGGGGTGTGGGAGAGAGGAAAGGGGTGGGTGGAGAGAGAAAGAAAAAGGGCGGGTGGAGAGAGAGAAAGAAAGGGAGGGTGGAGAGAGAGAGAAAGAAAGAGGGTGGGTGAAGAAAGAGAAAGAAAGGCTGGGCGGAGAGAGAGAGAAAGAAATAGGGTGGGTAGAGAGGGAGAGAGAAAGAAAAAGGGCAGGTGGAGAGAGGGAGAGAAAAGGGCGGGTGGAGAGGGAGAGAGAGAAAAAGGATGGGTGGGGAGAGAGAGAAAGAAAGGGAGGGCAGAGAGAGAGGGAAAGAAAGAGGGCGGGTGGAGAAAGAGAGAAAGAAAGGGTGGGCGGAAAGAGAGAAAGAAAAAGGTTGGGTAGAGAGGGAGAGAGAAAGAAAAAGGTCTGGTGGAAAGAGAGTGAAAGAAAGGGTGAGCTGAGAGAGAGAAAGAACAAGGGTGTGTGGAGAGATAGAGAAGTGAAAAAGGGTGGGTGGAGAGCCAAAGGAAAAGGACGGGGGAAGAGAGAGAAAGAAAAAGGGTGGGTGGAGAGCCAAAGGAAAAGGACGGGGGAAGAGAGAGAAAGAAAAAGGGCGGGTAGAGAGAGCGAGAAAGAAAAGGGGCGGGTATAGAGGGAGAGGGTGGGTAGAGTGAGACAAAAAAAGGATGGGTGGGGACAGAGAGAGAGAAAAAGGCAGGTGGAGAGAGAGTGAATGAAACAGTGCAGGTGTAAAGAGGGAGAGAGAAAAAGGGCAACTGGAGAGAGAGAAGTGAAAAAGGATGGTTGGAGAGAGAGAAGGAGAGACAGAAAGGGTGGGCAGAGACAGAGAGAAAGGAAATGGCGAGTGGAGAAAGAGTGTGGGTGGAGAGAGACAGAGAAAAAGAATGGTTGTGGACAGAGAGAGAATAAATGGAGGTGGAGAGAGAGAGAGAATGAAACAGAATGGGTAGTGAGAGAGAGAAAGAAGGGGCGGTCAGAGAGAGAGAGAAAAATGGGCAGATGGAGACAGAGAGAAAGAAAAGGGTGGGTGGAGAGAGAGAAAGAAAGGGCGGTCCGAGAGAGAGAAAAAATGGGCGGATGTAGACAGAGAGAATGAAAAAGGGCGGTTGGAGAGGGAGGGGTGGGTAGAGCAAGACAGAGAAAAAGGACGGGTGGGGACAGAGAGAGAGAGAAAAAGGCAGGTGGCGAGAGAGAGTGAAAGAAACAGTGCGGGTGTAAAGAGAGAAAAAAGAGTGAATGGAGAGAGAGAAGTGAAAAAGGGCGGGTGGAGAGAGAAAGAAAAAGGGCGGTTGGAGAGAGAGAAGTGAAAAAGGGCAGGTGAAGAGAGAGAAAGAAAAAGGGTGGGAGGAGAGAGAGAAGTGAAAAAGGGCGGGTGGAGAGAGAGATAGTAAAGGGCGGGTGCAGAGAGAGAGAAAGGAAAAGGGCGGGTGGAGAGAGAAAGAAAAAGGACAGGGGAGAGAGAGAGAAAGAAAAAGGGCGGGTGGAGAGAGCGAGAAAGAAAATGGCGGGTGGAGAGAGAGGGTGGGTGAAGAGAGACAGAAAAAGAATGGTTGTGGACAGAGAGAGAAAAAAGGGAGGTGGAGAGAGAGAGAGAGAATAAAACAGTGGGTGGTGAGAGAGAGAACGAAAAAGGGTGGGTGGAGATTGAGAGAAATAGGGTGAGTGGAGAGACAGAGAAATGGTGGGTGGATAGAGAGAGAAAAAGTGTGAGTGGAGAGAGAGAAAGAAAAAGGTCTGGTGGAGAGAGAGTGAAAGAAAGGGTGAGCTGAGAGAGAGAAAGAACAAGGGCGTGTGGAGAGAGAGAAGTGAAAAAGGGCGGGAGGAGAGAGACAGAAAGAAAAAGGGCGGGTGGAGAGCCAAAGAAAAAGGACGGGGTAAGAGAGAGAAAGAAAAAGGGTGGTTAGAGAGAGCGAGAAAGAAAATGGGCGGGTATAGAGGGAGAGGGTGGGTAGAGCGAGACAAAAAAAGGACGGGTGGGGACAGAGAGAGAGAGAGAAAAAGACAGGTGGAGAGAGAGTGAATAAAACAGTGCGGGTGTAAAGAGGGAGAGAGAAAAAGGACGAATGGAGAGAGAGAAGTGAAAAAGGACGGTTGGAGAGAGAGAGGGAGAGACAGAAAGGGTGGGCAGAGACAGAGAAAAAGAATGGTTGTGGACAGAGAGAGAATAAATGGAGGTGGCGAGAGAGAGAATGAAACAGAATGGGTGGAGAGAGAGAGAAAGAAAAAGGGCGGGTGGAGAGAGAGAAACAAAAAGGGCAGATGGAGAGAGAGAGAGAGAAAGGTCAGGTGGAGAGAGAGAGAAAAAGGGTGAGTGGAGAGAAAGAAAAAGGGCGGGTAGAGAGAGAGAAAAAGGACGGGTGGGTAGAGCGAGACAGAGAAAACGGATCAGTGGGGATAGACAGGAAGAGAGAAGAAAGGCAGGTTGAGAGAGAGAGGGAGAAAGGGCGGCTGGAGAGAAAGAAAGAAAAAGTGTCGGTGGAGAGAGAGAAAGAAAAAGGATGGGTGGAGAGGGAGAGAAAGGATGAGTGGAGAGAGACAGAGAAAAAGGGCGGGTGAAGAGGGATAGGGTGGGTAGAGCGAGACAGAAAACAAGGACGGGGGAGAGAGAGAAAGAAAAAGGGTGGGTGGAGAGTGAGTGAGAGAAAAAGGGCGGGTGGAGAAGGAGAGGGTGGGTAGAGAGAGACAGAAAAAGGACGGGTGGGGACAGAGAGAGAGAAAAAGGACGGGTAGAGAGAGAGAGAAAGAAAGGGCGGGTGGAGAGTGAGAGAAATAGGGTGAGTGGAGAGATAGAGAAATGGTGGGTGGATAGAGAGAGAAAAAGTGTGAGTGGAGAGAGAGAAAGAAAAAGGTTGGTGGAGAGAGTGAAAGAAAGGGTGAGCTGAGAGAGAGAAAGAACAAGGGTGTGTGGAGAGAGAGAAGTGAAAAAGGGCGGGAGGAGAGAGACAGAAAGAAAAAGGGTGGGTGGAGAGCCAATGAAAAAGGACGGGGTAAGAGAGAGAAAGAAAAAGGGTGGTTAGAGAGAGCGAGAAAGAAAAGGGGTGGGTATAGAGGGAGAGGGTGGGTAGAGCGAGACAGAAAACAAGGACGGGGAAGAGAGAGAAAGAAAAAAGGCAGATGGAGAGAGAGAGAGAGAAAAGTCGAGTGGAGACAGAGAGAGAGAGTAAAAGGGCGGGTGGAAAGAAAGAGAAAGAAAAAGGGTGGGTGGAGAGAGAGAGAGAAAAATGGCGGGTGGAGAGAGACAGAAAAAGAATGGTTGTGGACAGAAAGAAAAAAGGGAAGTGGAGAGAGAGAGAGAATGAAACAGTGTGTTGAGAGAGAGAGAGAAAAAGGGCGGGTGGAGAGAGAGAAAGAAAGGGCGGTCCGAGAGAGAGAAAAAATGGGCGGATGTAGACAGAGAGAATGAAAAAGGGTGGGTGGAGAGAGAGAGAGAAAGAAAGGGCGGGTGGAGAAGGAGAGGGTGGGTAGAGAGAGATAGAAAAAGGACAGGTGGGGAAAGAGAGAGAGAAAAAGGACGGGTAGAGAGAGAGAGAGAGAGAGAGAGAGAGAGAGAGAGAGAGAAAGGGTGGGTGGAGAGAGAAAGAGAAAAAGGGCGGGTGGAGAGAGAGAGAAAAAGTGTGAGTGGAGAGAGAAAGAAATAGGATGGGTGGAGAGAGAGAAAAAGGGCGGGTGGAGAGAGAGAGGAGAAAGGGCGGGTGGAGAGTGAGTGAGAGAAAAAGGGTGGGTGGAGAGAGAAATGGCAGGTGTTGAGAGAGAGAAATGGCGGGTGGAGAGAGAGAGAAAAAGTGTGACTGGAGAGAGAAAGAAAAAGGATGGTTGGAAGAGAGAAAGAAAAAGGGCGGGTGGAGAGAGAGAAAGAAAAAGGGCGGGTGGAGAGAGAGAGAAAAAGGGCAGATGGAGAGAGAGAGAGAAAGGTCGGGTGGAGAGAGAGAAAGAAAAAGGGCGGGTGGAGAGAGAGAAAGAAAAAGGGCGGGTGGAGAGAGAGAGAAAAAGGGCAGATGGAGAGAGAGAGAGAAAGGTCGGGTGGAGACAGAGAGAGAAAAAGGGTGAGTGGAGAGAGAAAGAAAAAGGACGGGTGGAGAGAGAGAAAAAGGGCGGGTGGGTAGAGCGAGGCAGAGAAAACGGATCAGTGGGGATAGACAGGGAGAGAGAAGAAAGGCAGGTTGAGAGAGAGAGGGAGAAAGGGCGGCTGGAGAGAAAGAAAGAAAAAGTGTCGGTGGAGAGAGAGAAAGAAAAAGGATGGGTGGAGAGGGAGAGAAAGGATGAGTGGAGAGAGACAGAGAAAAAGGGCGGGTGAAGAGGGATAGGGTGGGTAGAGCGAGACAGAAAACAAGGACGGGGGAGAGAGAGAAAGAAAAAGGGTGGGTGGAGAGTGAGAAAAAGGACGGGTGGGTAGAGCGAGACAGAGAAAACGGATCAGTGGGGATAGACAGGGAGAGAGACAAAAGGCAGGTGGAGAGACAGAAAATGGGCGGGTGGAGAGGGAGAGGGTGGGTAGAGCGAGACAGAAAACAAGGACGGCGGAGAGAGTGAAAGAAAAAGGGTGGGTGCAGAGAGAGAAAGAAAAAGGGCAGATGGAGAGAGAGAGAAAGAAAGGGTGGGTGGAGAGAGAGAGAAAAAGTATGAAGGGAGAGAAAGAAAAAGGACAGGTGGAGAGAGAGAAAGAAAAAGGGTGGGTGGAGAGTGAGTGAGAGAAAAAGGGCGGGTGGAGAAGGAGAGGGTGGGTAGAGAGAGAAAGAAAAAGGACAGGTGGGGAGAGAGAGAGAAAAAGGGCGGGTGGAGAGAGAGAGAAAGAAAGGGCGGGTGGAGAGTGAGAGAAATAGGGTGAGTGGAGAGATAGAGAAATGGTGGGTGGATAGAGAGAGAAAAAGTGTGAGTGGTGAGAGAGAAAGAAAAAGGTTGGGTAGAGAGGGAGAGAGAAAGAAAAAGGTTGGTGGAGAGAGAGTGAAAGAAAGGGTGAGCTGAGAGAGGGAAAGAACAAGGGTGTGTGGAGAGAGAGAAGTGAAAAAGGGCGGGAGGAGAGAGACAGAAAGAAAAAGGGTGGGTGGAGAGCCAAAGAAAATGGATGGGGTAAGAGAGAGAAAGAAAAAGGGTGGTTAGAGAGAGCGAGAAAGAAAAGGGGTGGGTATAGAGGGAGAGGGTGGGTAGAGGGAGACAGAAAACAAGGACGGGGAAGAGAGAGAAAGAAAAAAGGGTGGTTAGAGAGAGCGAGAAATAAAAGGGGTGGGTATAGAGGGAGAGGGTGGGTAGAGCGAGACAGAAAACAAGGACGGGGAAGAGAGAGAAAGAAAAAAGGCAGATGGAGAGAGAGAGAGAAAAGTCGAGTGGAGACAGAGAGAGAGAGTAAAAGGGCGGGTGGAAAGAAAGAGAAAGAAAAAGGGTGGGTGGAGAGAGAGAGAGAAAAATGGCGGGTGGAGAGAGACAGAAAAAGAATGGTTGTGGACAGAAAGAAAAAAGGGAAGTGGAGAGAAAGAGAGAATGAAACAGTGTGTTGAGAGAGAGAGAGAAAAAGGGCGGTCCGAGAGAGAGAAAAAATGGGCGGATGTAGACAGAGAGAATGAAAAAGGGTGGTTGGAGAGAGAGAGGGTGGGTAGAGCAAGACAGAGAAAAAGGACGGCTGGGGACAGAGAGAGAGAGAAAAAGGCAGGTGGCGAGAGAGAGTGAAAGAAACAGTGCGGGTGTAAAGAGAGAAAAAAAGAGTGAATGGAGAGAGAGAAGTGAAAAAGGGCGGGTGGAGAGAGAAAGAAAAAGGGCGGGTGAAGAGAGAGAAAGAAAAAGGGTGGGAGGAGAGAGAGAAGTGAAAAAGGACGAGTGGAGAGAGAGATAGTAAAGGGCGGGTGCAGAGAGAGAGAAAGGAAAAGGGCGGGTGGAGAGAGAAAGAAAAAGGACAGGGGAGAGAGAGAGAAAGAAAAAGGGCAGGTGGAGTGAGAGAAAGGAAAAGGGTGGGTGGAGAGATAGAGAGACAGAAAGGGTGGGTGGAGAGAGAGAGAAAGAAAATGGCGGGTGGAGAGAGAGGGTGGGTGAAGAGAGACAGAAAAAGAATGGTTGTGGACAGAGAGAGAAAAAAGGGAGGTGGAGAGAGAGAGAGAGAATAAAACAGTGGGTGGTGAGAGAGAGAACGAAAAAGGGTGGGTGGAGATTGAGAGAAATAGGGTGAGTGGAGAGACAGAGAAATGGTGGGTGGATAGAGAGAGAAAAAGTGTGAGTGGAGAGAGAGAAAGAAAAAGGTCTGGTGGAGAGAGAGTGAAAGAAAGGGTGAGCTGAGAGAGAGAAAGAACAAGGGCGTGTGGAGAGAGAGAAGTGAAAAAGGGCGGGAGGAGAGAGACAGAAAGAAAAAGGGTGGGTGGAGAGCCAAAGAAAAAGGACGGGTGGAGAGAGAGAAAAAGGGCGGGTAGAGAGAGAGAGAAAGAAAGGGCGGGTGGAGAGTGAGAGAAATAGGGTGACTGGTGAGATAGAGAAATGGTGGGTGGATAGAGAGAGAAAAAGTGTGAGTGGAGAGAGAGAAAGAAAAAGGTTGGGTAGAGAGGGAGAGAGAAAGAAAAAGGTTGGTGGAGAGAGAGTGAAAGAAAGGGTGAGCTGAGAGAGAGAAAGAACAAGGGTGTGTGGAGAGAGAGAAGTGAAAAAGGGCGGGAGGAGAGAGACAGAAAGAAAAAGGGCGGGTGGAGAGCCAAAGAAAAAGGACGGGTGGAGAGAGAGAAAGAAAAAGGGTGGTTAGAGAGAGCGAGAAAGAAAAGGGGTGGGTATAGAGGGAGAGGGTGGGTAGAGCGAGACAAAAAAGGACGGGTGGGGACAGAGAGAGAGAGAGAAAAAGACAGGTGGAGAGAGAGTGAATAAAACAGTGCGGGTGTAAAGAGGGAGAGAGAAAATGGACGAATGGAGAGAGAGAAGTGAAAAAGGACGGTTGGAGAGAGAGAGGGAGAGACAGAAAGGGTGGGCAGAGACAGAGAAAAAGAATGGTTGTGGACAGAGAGAGAATAAATGGAGGTGGCGAGAGAGAGAATGAAACAGAATGGGTGGAGAGAGAGAGAAAGAAAAAGGGCAGGTGGAGAGAGAGAAACAAAAAGGGCAGATGGAGAGAGAGAGAGAGAAAGGTCGGGTGGAGACAGAGAGAGAAAAAGGGTGAGTAGAGAGAGAAAGAGAAATGGCGGGTGGAGAGTGAGAGAAAAAGTGTGAAGGGAGAGAGAGGAAGAAAAAGGACGGGTGGGTAGAGCGAGACAGAGAAAAAGGATCAGTGGGGACAGACAGGGAGAGAGAAAAAAGGCAGGTGGAGAGAGAGAGGGAGAAAGGGCGGGTGGAGAGTGAGAGAGAGAAATGGCGGGTGGAGAGAGAGAGAAAAAGTGTGACTGGAGAGAGAAAGAAAAAGGATGGTTGGAAGAGAGAAAGAAAAAGGGCGGGTGGGGAGAGAGAAAGAAAAAGGGCGGGTGGAGAGAGAGAGAAAAAGGGCAGATGGAGAGAGAGAGAGAAAGGTCGGGTGGAGAGAGAGAAAGAAAAAGGGCGGGTGGAGAGAGAGAAAGAAAAAGGGCGGGTGGAGAGAGAGAGAAAAAGGGCAGATGGAGAGAGAGAGAAAGGTCGGGTGGAGACAGAGAGAGAAAAAGGGTGAGTGGAGAGAGAAAGAAAAAGGACGGGTGGAGAAAGAGAAAAAGGGCGGGTGGGTAGAGCGAGGCAGAGAAAACGGATCAGTGGGGATAGACAGGGAGAGAGAAGAAAGGCAGGTTGAGAGAGAGAGGGAGAAAGGGCGGCTGGAGAGAAAGAAAGAAAAAGTGTCGGTGGAGAGAGGGAAAGAAAAAGGATGGGTGGAGAGAGCGAGAAAGAAAAAGGGCAGGTGGAGTGAGAGAAAGGAAAAGGGTGGGTGGAGAGGTAGAGAGACAGAAAGGGTGGGTGGAGAGAGAGAGAAAGAAAATGGCGGGTGGAGAGAGAGGGTGGGTGAAGAGAGACAGAAAAAGAATGGTTGTGGACAGAGAGAGAAAAAAGGGAGGTGGAGAGAGAGAGAGAATAAAACAGAGTGGGTGGTGAGAGAGAGAACGAAAAAGGGTGGGTGGAGATTGAGAGAAATAGGGTGAGTGGAGAGACAGAGAAATGGTGGGTGGATAGAGAGAGAAAAAGTGTGAGTGGAGAGAGAGAAAGAAAAAGGTCTGGTGGAGAGAGAGTGAAAGAAAGGGTGAGCTGAGAGAGAGAAAGAACAAGGGCGTGTGGAGAGAGAGAAGTGAAAAAGGGCGGGAGGAGAGAGACAGAAAGAAAAAGGGTGGGTGGAGAGAGAGAAAAAGGGCGGGTAGAGAGAGAGAAAAAGGGCAGGTGGGTAGAGCGAGACAGAGAAAACGGATCAGTGGGGATAGACAGGGAGAGAGAAGAAAGGCAGGTTGAGAGAGAGAGGGAGAAAGGGCGGCTGGAGAGAAAGAAAGAAAAAGTGTGAGTGGAGAGAGAGAAAGAAAAAGGATGGGTGGAGTGGGAGAGAAAGGATGAGTGGAGAGAGACAGAGAAAAAGGGCGGGTGAAGAGGGATAGGGTGGGTAGAGCGAGACAGAAAACAAGGACGGGGGAGAGAGAGAAAGAAAAACAGTGGGTGGAGAGTGAGTGAGAGAAAAAGGGTGGGTGGAGAGTGAGGGAGAGAAAAAGGGCAGGTGGAGAAGGAGAGGGTGGGTAGAGAGAGACAGAAAAAGGACGGGTGGGGACAGAGAGAGAGAAAAAGGACGGGTAGAGAGAGAGAGAGAAAAAGGGCGGGTGGAGAATGAGAGGGTGGGTAGAGAGAGACAGAAAAAGGACGGGTGGGGACAGAGAGAGAGAAAAAGGACGGGTAGAGAGAGAGAGAGAAAAAGGGTGGGTGGGGAGAGAAAGAGAAAGAAAGGGCGGGTAGAGAGAGAGAAAAAGGGCGGGTGGGTAGAGCGAGACAGAGAAAAAGGATCAGTGGGGGATAGACAGGGAGAGAGACAAAAGGCAGGTGGAGAGACAGAAAATGGGCGGGTGGAGAGGGAGAGGGTGGGTAGAGCGAGACAGAAAACAAGGACGGCGGAGAGAGAGAAAGAAAAAGGGTGGGTGCAGAGAGAGAAAGAAAAAGGGCAGATGGAGAGAGAGAGAAAGAAAGGGCGGGTGGAGAGAGAGAGAAAAAGTGTGACTGGAGAGAGAAAGAAAAAGGGCGGGTGGAGAGAGAGAGAGAAAAAGGGCGGTTTGAGAGAGAAACAAAAAGGGCAGATGGAGAGAGAGAGAGAAAGGTCGGGTGGAGACAGAGAGAGAAAAAGTGTGAGTGGAGAGAGAAAGAAAAAGGATGGGTGGAGAGAGAGAAAAAGGGCGGGTGGGTAGAGCGAGACAGAGAAAACGGATCAGTGGGGACAGACAGGGAGAGAGACAAAAGGCAGGTGGAGAGAGAGAGGGAGAAAGGGCGGCTGAAGAGAAAGAAAGAAAAAGTGTTGGTGGAGAGAGAGAAAGAAAAAGGATGGGTGGAGAGGGAGAGAAAGGATGAGTGGAGAGAGACAGAGAAAAAGGGCGGGTGAAGAGGGATAGGGTGGGTAGAGCGAGACAGAAAACAAGGACGGGGGAGAGAGAGAAAGAAAAACAGTGGGTGGAGAGTGAGTGAGAGAAAAAGGGTGGGTGGAGAGTGAGGGAGAGAAAAAGGGCGGGTGGAGAAGGAGAGGGTGGGTAGAGAGAGACAGAAAAAGGACGGGTGGGGACAGAGAGAGAGAAAAAGGACGGGTAGAGAGAGAGAGAAAGAAAGGGCGGGTGGAGAGTGAGAGAAATAGGGTGAGTGGAGAGATAGAGAAATGGTGGGTGGATAGAGAGAGAAAAAGTGTGAGTGGAGAGAGAGAAAGAAAAAGGTTGGTGGAGAGAGTGAAAGAAAGGGTGAGCTGAGAGACAGAAAGAAAAAGGGTGGGTGGAGAGCCAATGAAAAAGGACGGGGTAAGAGAGAGAAAGAAAAAGGGTGGTTAGAGAGAGCGAGAAAGAAAAGGGGTGGGTATAGAGGGAGAGGGTGGGTAGAGCGAGACAGAAAACAAGGACGGGGAAGAGAGAGAAAGAAAAAAGGGCAGATGGAGAGAGAGAGAGAAAGGTCGGGTGGAGACAGAGAGAGAGAGTAAAAGGGTGGGTGGAAAGAAAGAGAAAGAAAAAGGGTGGGTGGAGAGAGACAGAAAAAGAATGGTTGTGGACAGAAAGAAAAAAGGGAAGTGGAGAGAGAGAGAGAATGAAACAGTGTGTTGAGAGAGAGAGAGAAAAAGGGCGGGTGGAGAGAGAGAAAGAAAGGGCGGTCCGAGAGAGAGAAAAAATGGGCGGATGTTGACAGAGAGAATGAAAAAGGGTGGGTGGAGAGAGAGAGGGTGGGTAGAGCAAGACAGAGAAAAAGGACGGGTGCGGACAGAGAGAGAGAGAAAAAGGCAGGTGGTGAGAGAGAGTGAAAGAAACAGTGCAGGTGTAAAGAGAGAAAAAAGAGTGAATGGAGAGAGAGAAGTGAAAAAGGGCGGGTGCAGTGAGAAAGAAAAAGGGTGGGAGGAGAGAGAGAAGTGAAAAAGGGCGGGTGGAGAGAGAAAGAAAAAGGGTGGGAGGAGAGAGAGAAGTGAAAAAGGGCGGGTGCAGAGAGAGAGAAAGGAAAAGGGCAGGTGGAGAGAGAAAGAAAAAGGACAGGGGAGAGAGAGAGAAAGAAAAAGGGCGGGTGGAGAGAGAGAGAAAGAAAAAGGGCGGGTGGAGAGAGCGAGAAAGAAAAAGGGCAGGTGGAGTGAGAGAAAGGAAAAGGGTGGGTGGAGAGATAGAGAGACAGAAAGGGTGGGTGGAGAGAGAGAGAAAGAAAATGGCGGGTGGAGAGAGAGGGTGGGTGAAGAGAGACAGAAAAAGAATGGTTGTGGACAGAGAGATAAAAAACGGAGGTGGAGAGAGAGAGAGAGAATAAAACAGTGGGTGGTGAGAGAGAGAACGAAAAAGGGTGGGTGGAGATTGAGAGAAATAGGGTGAGTGGAGAGACAGAGAAATGGTGGGTGGATAGAGAGAGAAAAAGTGTGAGTGGAGAGAGAGAAAGAAAAAGGTCTGGTGGAGAGAGAGTGAAAGAAAGGGTGAGCTGAGAGAGAGAAAGAACAAGGGCGTGTGTAGAGAGAGAAGTGAAAAAGGGCGGGAGGAGAGAGACAGAAAGAAAAAGGGTGGGTGGAGAGCCAAAGAAAAAGGACGGGGGAAGAGAGAGAAAGAAAAAGGGTGGTTAGAGAGAGTGAGAAAGAAAAGGGGTGGGTATAGAGGGAGAGAGGGTGGGTAGAGCGAGACAAAAAAAGGACGGGTGGGGACAGAGAGAGAGAGAGAAAAAGACAGGTGGAGAGAGAGTGAATAAAACAGTGCAGGTATAAAGAGGGAGAGAGAAAAAGGACGAATGGAGAGAGAGAAGTGAAAAAGGACGGTTGGAGAGAGAGAGGGAGAGACAGAAAGGGTGGGCAGAGACAGAGAAAAAGAATGGTTGTGGACAGAGAGAGAATAAATGGAGGTGGAGAGAGAGAGAATGAAACAGAATGGGTGGAGAGAGAGAGAAAGAAAAAGGGCGGGTGGAGAGAGAGAAACAAAAAGGGCAGATGGAGAGAGAGAGAGAGAAAGGTCGGGTGGAGACAGAGAGAGAAAAAGGGTGAGTAGAGAGAGAAAGAGAAATGGCGGGTGGAGAGTGAGAGAAAAAGTGTGAAGGGAGAGAGAGAAAGAAAAAGGGCGGGTGGAGAGAGAGAAAGAAAAAGGGCGGGTGGAGAGAGAGAGAAAAAGGGCAGATGGAGAGAGAGAGAAAGGTCGGGTGGAGACAGAGAGAGAAAAAGGGTGAGTGGAGAGAGAAAGAAAAAGGACGGGTGGAGAGAGAGAAAAAGGGCGGGTGGGTAGAGCGAGACAGAGAAAACGGATCAGTGGGGATAGACAGGGAGAGAGAAGAAAGGCAGGTTGAGAGAGAGAAAGAAAAAGGGCAGGTGGAGTGAGAGAAAGGAAAAGGGTGGGTGGAGAGGTAGAGAGACAGAAAGGGTGGGTGGAGAGAGAGAGAAAGAAAATGGCGGGTGGAGAGAGAGGGTGGGTGAAGAGAGACAGAAAAAGAATGGTTGTGGACAGAGAGAGAAAAAAGGGAGGTGGAGAGAGAGAGAGAATAAAACAGTGGGTGGTGAGAGAGAGAACGAAAAAGGGTGGGTGGAGATTGAGAGAAATAGGGTGAGTGGAGAGACAGAGAAATGGTGGGTGGATAGAGAGAGAAAAAGTGTGAGTGGAGAGAGAGAAAGAAAAAGGTCTGGTGGAGAGAGAGTGAAAGAAAGGGTGAGCTGAGAGAGAGAAAGAACAAGGGCGTGTGGAGAGAGAGAAGTGAAAAAGGGCGGGAGGAGAGAGACAGAAAGAAAAAGGGTGGGTGGAGAGCCAAAGAAAAAGGACGGGTGGAGAGAGAGAAAAAGGGCGGGTAGAGAGAGAGAAAAAGGGCGGGTGGGTAGAGCGAGACAGAGAAAACGGATCAGTGGGGATAGACAGGGAGAGAGAAGAAAGGCAGGTTGAGAGAGAGAGGGAGAAAGGGCGGCTGGAGAGAAAGAAAGAAAAAGGGCAGATGGAGAGAGAGAGAGAGAAAGGTCGGGTGGAGACAGAGAGAGAAAAAGGGTGAGTAGAGAGAGAAAGAGAAATGGCGGGTGGAGAGTGAGAGAAAAAGTGTGAAGGGAGAGAGAGGAAGAAAAAGGACGGGTGGAGAGAGAGAAAGAAAAAGGGCGGGTGGAGAGAGAGAAAGAAAATGGGCGGGTGGAGAGAGAGAGAAAGGTCGGGTGGAGACAGAGAGAGAAAAAGGGTGTGGAGAGAGAAAGAAAAAGGACGGGTGGAGAGAGAGAAAAAGGGCGGGTGGGTAGAGCGAGACAGAGAAAACGGATCAGTGGGGATAGACAGGGAGAGAGAAGAAAGGCAGGTTGAGAGAGAGAGGGAGAAAGGGCGGCTGGAGAGAAAGAAAGAAAAAGTGTCGGTGGAGAGAGAGAAAGAAAAAGGATGGGTGGAGAGGGAGAGAAAGGATGAGTGGAGAGAGACAGAGAAAAAGGGCGGGTGAAGAGGGATAGGGTGGATAGAGCGAGACAGAAAACAAGGACGGGGAGAGAGAAAGAAAAAGGGTGGGTGCAGAGAGAGAAAGAAAAAGGGCAGATGGAGAGAGAGAGAAAGAAAGGGTGGGTGGAGAGACAGAAAATGGGCGGGTGGAGAGGGAGAGGGTGGGTAGAGCGAGACAGCAAACAAGGACGGGGAGAGAGAGAAAGAAAAAGGGCGGGTGGAGAGTGAGAAAAAGGACGGGTGGGTAGAGCGAGACAGAGAAAACGGATCAGTGGGGATAGACAGGGAGAGAGACAAAAGGCAGGTGGAGAGACAGAAAATGGGCGGGTGAAGAGGGAGAGGGTGGGTAGAGCGAGACAGAAAACAAGGACGGCGGAGAGAGAGAAAGAAAAAGGGTGGGTGCAGAGAGAGAAAGAAAAAGGGCAGATGGAGAGAGAGAGAAAGAAAGGGTGGGTGGAGAGAGAGAGAAAAAGTATGAAGGGAGAGAAAGAAAAAGGACAGGTGGAGAGAGAGAAAGAAAAAGGGTGGGTGGAAAGTGAGTGAGAGAAAAAGGGCGGGTGGAGAAGGAAAGGGTGGGTAGAGAGAGAAAGAAAAAGGACAGGTGGGGAGAGAGAGAGAAAAAGGGCGGGTGGAGAGAGAGAGAAAGAAAGGGCGGGTGGAGAGTGAGAGAAATAGGGTGACTGGTGAGATAGAGAAATGGTGGGTGGATAGAGAGAGAAAAAGTGTGAGTGGAGAGAGAGAAAGAAAAAGGTTGGGTAGAGAGGGAGAGAGAAGGAAAAAGGTTGGTGGAGAGAGAGTGAAAGAAAGGATGAGCTGAGAGAGAGAAAGAACAAGGGTGTGTGGAGAGAGAGAAGTGAAAAAGGGCGGGAGGAGAGAGACAGAAAGAAAAAGGGTGGGTGGAGAGCCAAAGAAAAAGGATGGGGTAAGAGAGAGAAAGAAAAAGGGTGGTTAGAGAGAGCGAGAAAGAAAAGGGGTGGGTATAGAGGGAGAGGGTGGGTAGAGCGAGACAGAAAACAAGGACGGGGAAGAGAGAGAAAGAAAAAAGGCAGATGGAGAGAGAGAGAGAAAAGTCGAGTGGAGACAGAGAGAGAGATTAAAAGGGCGGGTGGAAAGAAAGAGAAAGAA
The DNA here is from genome assembly GCF_048418815.1 of Hemitrygon akajei. Lineage (NCBI taxonomy): Eukaryota > Metazoa > Chordata > Chondrichthyes > Myliobatiformes > Dasyatidae > Hemitrygon > Hemitrygon akajei. The sequence continues at coordinate 17,126,682 of NC_133141.1, forward strand.
AAAGGGTGGGTGGAGAGAGAGAGAGAAAAATGGCGGGTGGAGAGAGACAGAAAAAGAATGGTTGTGGACAGAAAGAAAAAAGGGAAGTGGAGAGAGAGAGAGAATGAAACAGTGTGTTGAGAGAGAGAGAGAAAAAGGGCGGGTGAAAGGGCGGTCCGAGAGAGAGAAAAAATGGGCGGATGTAGACAGAGAGAATGAAAAAGGGTGGGTGGAGAGAGAGAGAGAAAGAAAGGGCGGGTGGAGAAGGAGAGGGTGGGTAGAGAGAGATAGAAAAAGGACGGGTGGGGAAAGAGAGAGAGAAAAAGGACGGGTAGAGAGAGAGAGAGAGAGAGAGAGAGGGGGTGGGTGGAGAGAGAAAGAGAAAAAGGACGGGTGGAGAGAGAGAGAAAAAGTGTGAGTGGAGAGAGAAAGAAATAGGATGGGTGGAGAGAGAGAAAAAGGGCGGGTGGTTAGAGCGAGACAGAGAAAAAGGATCAGTGGGGGATAGACAGGGAGAGAGACAAAGGGCAGCTGGAGAGAGAGAGAAAAGGATGGGTGGAGAGACAGAAAATGGGCGGGTGGAGAGGGAGAGGGTGGGTAGAGCGAGACAGAAAACAAGGACGGCGGAGAGAGAGAAAGAAAAAGGGTGGGTGCAGAGAGAGAAAGAAAAAGGGCAGATGGAGAGAGAGAGAGAGAAAGGGTGGGTGGAGAGAGAGAGAAAAAGGGCGGGTGGAGAGAGACAGAAAAAGAATGGTTGTGGACAGAAAGAAAAAAGGGAAGTGGAGAGAGAGAGAGAATGAAACAGTGTGTTGAGAGAGAGAGAGAAAAAGGGCGGGTGGAGAGAGAGAAAGAAAGGGCGGTCCGAGAGAGAGAAAAAATGGGCGGATGTAGACAGAGAGAATGAAAAAGGGTGGGTGGAGAGAGAGAGGGTGGGTAGAGCAAGACAGAGAAAAAGGACGGGTGGGGACAGAGAGAGAGAGAAAAATGCAGGTGGCGAGAGAGAGTGAAAGAAACAGTGCGGGTGTAAAGAGAGAAAAAAGAGTGAATGGAGAGAGAGAAGTGAAAAAGGGCGGGTGGAGAGAGAAAGAAAAAGGGTGGGAGGAGAGAGAGAAGTGAAAAAGGGCGGGTGGAGAGAGAAAGAAAAAGGGCAGGTGGAGTGAGAGAAAGCAAAAGGGTGGTTGGAGAGGTAGAGAGACAGAAAGGGTGGGTGGAGAGAGAGAGAAAGAAAATGGCGGGTGGAGAGAGAGGGTGGGTGAAGAGAGACAGAAAAAGAATGGTTGTGGACAGAGAGAGAAAAAAGGGAGGTGGAGAGAGAGAGAGAATAAAACAGTGGGTGGTGAGAGAGAGAACGAAAAAGGGTGGGTGGAGATTGAGAGAAATAGGGTGAGTGGAGAGACAGAGAAATGGTGGGTGGATAGAGAGAGAAAAAGTGTGAGTGGAGAGAGAGAAAGAAAAAGGTCTGGTGGAGAGAGAGTGAAAGAATGGGTGAGCTGAGAGAGAGAAAGAACAAGGGCGTGTGGAGAGAGAGAAGTGAAAAAGGGCGGGAGGAGAGAGACAGAAAGAAAAAGGGTGGGTGGAGAGAGAGAAAAAGGGCGGGTAGAGAGAGAGAAAAAGGGCGGGTGGGTAGAGCGAGACAGAGAAAACGGATCAGTGGGGATAGACAGGGAGAGAGAAGAAAGGCAGGTTGAGAGAGAGAGGGAGAAAGGGCGGCTGGAGAGAAAGAAAGAAAAAGTGTCGGTGGAGAGAGAGAAAGAAAAAGGATGGGTGGAGAGGGAGAGAAAGGATGAGTGGAGAGAGACAGAGAAAAAGGGCGGGTGAAGAGGGATAGGGTGGGTAGAGCGAGACAGAAAACAAGGACGGGGAGAGAGAGAAAGAAAAACAGTGGGTGGAGAGTGAGTGAGAGAAAAAGGGTGGGTGGAGAGTGAGGGAGAGAAAAAGGGCGGGTGGAGAAGGAGAGGGTGGGTAGAGAGAGACAGAAAAAGGACGGGTGGGGACAGAGAGAGAGAAAAAGGACGGGTAGAGAGAGAGAGAGAAAAAGGGTGGGTGGAGAGAGAAAGAGAAAGAAAGGGCGGGTAGAGAGAGAGAAAAAGGGCGGGTGGGTAGAGCGAGACAGAGAAAAAGGATCAGTGGGGGATAGACAGGGAGAGAGACAAAAGGCAGGTGGAGAGACAGAAAATGGGCGGGTGGAGAGGGAGAGGGTGGGTAGAGCGAGACAGAAAACAAGGACGGCGGAGAGAGAGAAAGAAAAAGGGTGGGTGCAGAGAGAGAAAGAAAGGGCGGGTGGAGAGAGAGAGAAAAAGTGTGACTGGAGAGAGAAAGAAAAAGGGCGGGTGGAGAGAGAAAGAAAAAGGGCGGTTTGAGAGAGAAACAAAAAGGGCAGATGGAGAGAGAGAGAGAAAGGTCGGGTGGAGACAGAGAGAGAAAAAGTGTGAGTGGAGAGAGAAAGAAAAAGGACGGGTGGAGAGAGAGAAAAAGGGCGGGAGGGTAGAGCGAGACAGAGAAAATGGATCAGTGGGGACAGACAGGGAGAGAGACAAAAGGCAGGTGGAGAGAGGGAGAAAGGGCGGCTGGAGAGAAAGAAAGAAAAAGTGTCGGTGGAGAGAGAGAAGTGAAAAAGGGCGGGTGGAGAGAGAGATAGTAAAGGGCGGGTGCAGAGAGAGAGAAAGGAAAAGGGTGGGTGAAGAGAGACAGAAAAAGAATGGTTGTGGACAGAGAGAGAAAAAAGGGAGGTGGAGAGAGAGAGAGAATAAAACAGTGGGTTGTGAGAGAGAGAACGAAAAAGGGTGGGTGGATATTGAGAGAAATAGGGTGAGTGGAGAGAGAGAAAGAAAAAGGTCTGGTGGAGAGAGAGTGAAAGAAAGGGTGAGCTGAGAGAGAGAAAGAACAAGGGCGTGTGGAGAGAGAGAAGTGAAAAAGGGCGGGAGGAGAGAGACAGAAAGAAAAAGGGTGGGTGGAGAGCCAAAGAAAAAGGACGGGTGGAGAGAGAGAAAAAGGGTGGGTAGAGAGAGAGAAAAAGGGCGGGTCGGTAGAGCGAGACAGAGAAAACGGATCAGTGGGGATAGACAGGGAGAGAGAAGAAAGGCAGGTTGAGAGAGAGAGGGAGAAAGGGCGGCTGGAGAGAAAGAAAGAAAAAGTGTCGGTGGAGAGAGAGAAAGAAAAAGGATGGGTGGAGAGGGAGAGAAAGGATGAGTGGAGAGAGACAGAGAAAAAGGGCGGGTGAAGAGGGATAGGGTGGGTAGAGCGAGACAGAAAACAAGGACGGGGGAGAGAGAGAAAGAAAAACAGTGGGTGGAGAGTGAGTGAGAGAAAAAGGGTGGGTGGAGAGTGAGGGAGAGAAAAAGGGCGGGTGGAGAAGGAGAGGGTGGGTAGAGAGAGACAGAAAAAGGACAGGTGGGGACAGAGAGAGAGAAAAAGGATGGATAGAGAGAGAGAGAGAGAGAAAAAGGGTGGGTGGAGAGAGAGAGAGAAAGAAAGGGCGGGTGGAGCAGGAGAGGGTGGGTAGAGAGAGATAGAAAAAGGACGGGTGGGGAAAGAGAGAGAGAAAAAGGACGGGTAGAGAGAGAGAAAGAGAGAGAGAGAGAGAGAGAGAAAGGGCGGGTGGAGAGAGAGAGAAAAAGTGTGAGTGGAGAGAGAAAGAAATAGGATGGGTGGAGAGAGAGAAAAAGGGCGGGTGTGTAGAGCGAGACAGAGAAAAAGGATCAGTGGGGGATAGACGGAGAGAGACAAAGGGCAGCTGGAGAGAGAGAGAAAAGGATGGGTGGAGAGACAGAAAATGGGCGGGTGGAGAGGGAGAGGGTGGGTAGAGCGAGACAGAAAACAAGGACGGCGGAGAGAGAGAAAGAAAAAGGGTGGGTGCAGAGTGAGAAAGAAAAAGGGCAGATGGAGAGAGAGAGAAAGAAAGGGTGGGTGGAGAGAGAGAGAGAAAAATGGCGGGTGGAGAGAGACAGAAAAAGAATGGTTGTGGACAGAAAGAAAAAAGGGAAGTGGAGAGAGAGAGAGAATGAAACAGTGTGTTGAGAGAGAGAGAGAAAAAGGGCGGGTGGAGAGAGAGAAAGAAAGGGCGGTCCGAGAGAGAGAAAAAATGGGCGGATGTAGACAGAGCGAATGAAAAAGGGTGGGTGGAGAGAGAGAGGGTGGGTCGAGCAAGACAGAGAAAAAGGACGGCTGGGGACAGAGAGAGAGAGAGAAAAAGGCAGGTGGCGAGAGAGAGTGAAAGAAACAGTGCGGGTGTAAAGAGAGAAAAAAAGAGTGAATGGAGAGAGAGAAGTGAAAAAGGGCGGGTGGAGAGAGAAAGAAAAAGGGTGGGAGGAGAGAGAGAAGTGAAAAAGGGCAGGTGGAGAGAGAGAAAGAAAACGGGTGGGAGGAGAGAGAGAAGTGAAAAAGGGCGGGTGGAGAGAGAGATAGTATAGGGCGGGTGCAGAGAGAGAGAAAGGAAAAGGGTGGGTGGAGAGAGAGGGTGGGTGAAGAGAGACAGAAAAAGAATGGTTGTGGACAGAGAGAGAAAAAAGGGAGGTGGAGAGAGGGAGAGAGAATAAAACAGTGGGTGGTGAGAGAGAGAACGAAAAAGGATGGGTGGAGAGGGAGAGAAAGGATGAGTGGAGAGAGACAGAGAAAAAGGGCGGGTGAAGAGGGATAGGGTGGGTAGAGCGAGACAGAAAACAAGGACGGGGGAGAGAGAGAAAGAAAAACAGTGGGTGGAGAGTGAGTGAGAGAAAAAGGGTGGGTGGAGAGTGAGGGAGAGAAAAAGGGCGGGTGGAGAAGGAGAGGGTGGGTAGAGAGAGACAGAAAAAGGACGGGTGGGGACAGAGAGAGAGAGAAAAAGGACGGGTAGAGAGAGAGAGAGAAATAGGGTGGGTGGAGAGAGAGAGAGAAAGAAAGGGCGGGTGGAGAAGGAGAGGGTGGGTAGAGAGAGATAGAAAAAGGACGGGTGGGGAAAGAGTGAGAGAAAAAGGACGGGTAGAGAGAGAGAGAGAGAGAGAGAGAGAGAGAGCGAGAGAGAGAAAGGGCGGGTGGAGAGAGAAAGAGAAAAAGGTCTGGTGGAGAGAGAGTGAAAGAAAGGGTGAGCTGAGAGAGAGAAAGAACAAGGGCGTGTGTAGAGAGAGAAGTGAAAAAGGGCGGGAGGAGAGAGACAGAAAGAAAAAGGGTGGGTGGAGAGCCAAAGAAAAAGGACGGGGGAAGAGAGAGAAAGAAAAAGGGTGGTTAGAGAGAGTGAGAAAGAAAAGGGGTGGGTAGAGGGTGGGTAGAGCGAGACAAAAAAAGGACGGGTGGGGACAGAGAGAGAGAGAGAGAAAAAGACAGGTGGAGAGAGAGTGAATAAAACAGTGCAGGTATAAAGAGGGAGAGAGAAAAAGGACGAATGGAGAGAGAGAAGTGAAAAAGGACGGTTGGAGAGAGAGAGGGAGAGACAGAAAGGGTGGGCAGAGACAGAGAAAAAGAATGGTTGTGGACAGAGAGAGAATAAATGGAGGTGGAGAGAGAGAGAATGAAACAGAATGGGTGGAGAGAGAGAGAAAGAAAAAGGGCGGGTGGAGAGAGAGAAACAAAAAGGGCAGATGGAGAGAGAGAGAGAGAAAGGTCGGGTGGAGACAGAGAGAGAAAAAGGGTGAGTAGAGAGAGAAAGAGAAATGGCGGGTGGAGAGAGAGAAAAAGTGTGAAGGGAGAGAGAGGAAGAAAAAGGACGGGTGGAGAGAGAGAAAGAAAAAGGGCGGGTGGAGAGAGAGAAAGAAAAAGGGCGGGTGGAGAGAGAGAGAAAGGTCGGGTGGAGACAGAGAGAGAAAAAGGGTGTGGAGAGAGAAAGAAAAAGGACGGGTGGAGAGAGAGAAAAAGGGCGGGTGGGTAGAGCGAGACAGAGAAAACGGATCAGTGGGGATAGACAGGGAGAGAGAAGAAAGGCAGGTTGAGAGAGAGAGGGAGAAAGGGCGGCTGGAGAGAAAGAAAGAAAAAGTGTCGGTGGAGAGAGAGAAAGAAAAAGGATGGGTGGAGAGGGAGAGAAAGGATGAGTGGAGAGAGACAGAGAAAAAGGGCGGGTGAAGAGGGATAGGGTGGATAGAGCGAGACAGAAAACAAGGACGGGGAGAGAGAAAGAAAAAGGGTAGGGTGCAGAGAGAGAAAGAAAAAGGGCAGATGGAGAGAGAGAGAAAGAAAGGGTGGGTGGAGAGACAGAAAATGGGCGGGTGGAGAGGGAGAGGGTGGGTAGAGCGAGACAGCAAACAAGGACGGGGAGAGAGAGAAAGAAAAAGGGCGGGTGGAGAGTGAGAAAAAGGACGGGTGGGTAGAGCGAGACAGAGAAAACGGATCAGTGGGGATAGACAGGGAGAGAGACAAAAGGCAGGTGGAGAGACAGAAAATGGGCGGGTGAAGAGGGAGAGGGTGGGTAGAGCGAGACAGAAAACAAGGACGGCGGAGAGAGAGAAAGAAAAAGGGTGGGTGCAGAGAGAGAAAGAAAAAGGGCAGATGGAGAGAGAGAGAAAGAAAGGGTGGGTGGAGAGAGAGAGAAAAAGTATGAAGGGAGAGAAAGAAAAAGGACAGGTGGAGAGAGAGAAAGAAAAAGGGTGGGTGGAAAGTGATTGAGAGAAAAAGGGCGGGTGGAGAAGGAAAGGGTGGGTAGAGAGAGAAAGAAAAAGGACAGGTGGGGAGAGAGAGAGAAAAAGGGCGGGTGGAGAGAGAGAGAAAGAAAGGGCGGGTGGAGAGTGAGAGAAATAGGGTGACTGGTGAGATAGAGAAATGGTGGGTGGATAGAGAGAGAAAAAGTGTGAGTGGAGAGAGAGAAAGAAAAAGGTTGGGTAGAGAGGGAGAGAGAAGGAAAAAGGTTGGTGGAGAGAGAGTGAAAGAAAGGATGAGCTGAGAGAGAGAAAGAACAAGGGTGTGTGGAGAGAGAGAAGTGAAAAAGGGCGGGAGGAGAGAGACAGAAAGAAAAAGGGTGGGTGGAGAGCCAAAGAAAAAGGATGGGGTAAGAGAGAGAAAGAAAAAGGGTGGTTAGAGAGAGCGAGAAAGAAAAGGGGTGGGTATAGAGGGAGAGGGTGGGTAGAGCGAGACAGAAAACAAGGACGGGGAAGAGAGAGAAAGAAAAAAGGCAGATGGAGAGAGAGAGAGAAAAGTCGAGTGGAGACAGAGAGAGAGATTAAAAGGGCGGGTGGAAAGAAAGAGAAAGAAAAAGGGTGGGTGGAGAGAGAGAGAGAAAAATGGCGGGTGGAGAGAGACAGAAAAAGAATGGTTGTGGACAGAAAGAAAAAAGGGAAGTGGAGAGAGAGAGAGAGAATGAAACAGTGTGTTGAGAGAGAGAGAGAAAAAGGGCGGGTGGAGAGAGAGAAAGAAAGGGCGGTCCGAGAGAGAGAAAAAATGGGCGGATGTAGACAGAGAGAATGAAAAAGGGTGGGTGGAGAGAGAGAGAGAAAGAAAGGGCGGGTGGAGAAGGAGAGGGTGGGTAGAGAGAGATAGAAAAAGGACGGGTGGGGAAAGAGAGAGAGAAAAAGGACGGGTAGAGAGAGAGAGAGAGAGAGAGAGAGAGAGAGAGAGAGAGAAAGGGTGGGTGGAGAGAGAAAGAGAAAAAGGACAGGTGGAGAGAGAGAGAAAAAGTGTGAGTGGAGAGAGAAAGAAATAGGATGGGTGGAGAGAGAGAAAAAGGGCGGGTGGTTAGAGCGAGACAGAGAAAAAGGATCAGTGGGGGATAGACAGGGAGAGAGACAAAGGGCAGCTGGAGAGAGAGAGAAAAGGATGGGTGGAGAGACAGAAAATGGGCGGGTGGAGAGGGAGAGGGTGGGTAGAGCGAGACAGAAAACAAGGACGGCGGAGAGAGAGAAAGAAAAAGGGTGGGTGCAGAGAGAGAAAGAAAAAGGGCAGATGGAGAGAGAGAGAGAGAAAGGGTGGGTGGAGAGAGAGAGAAAAAGGGCGGGTGGAGAGAGACAGAAAAAGAATGGTTGTGGACAGAAAGAAAAAAGGGAAGTGGAGAGAGAGAGAGAATGAAACAGTGTGTTGAGAGAGAGAGAGAAAAAGGGCGGGTGGAGAGAGAGAAAGAAAGGGCGGTCCGAGAGAGAGAAAAAATGGGCGGATGTAGACAGAGAGAATGAAAAAGGGTGGGTGGAGAGAGAGAGGGTGGGTAGAGCAAGACAGAGAAAAAGGACGGGTGGGGACAGAGAGAGAGAGAAAAAGGCAGGTGGCGAGAGAGAGTGAAAGAAACAGTGCGGGTGTAAAGAGAGAAAAAAGAGTGAATGGAGAGAGAGAAGTGAAAAAGGGCGGGTGGAGAGAGAAAGAAAAAGGGTGGGAGGAGAGAGAGAAGTGAAAAAGGGCGGGTGGAGAGAGAAAGAAAAAGGGCAGGTGGAGTGAGAGAAAGCAAAAGGGTGGGTGGAGAGGTAGAGAGACAGAAAGGGTGGGTGGAGAGAGAGAGAAAGAAAATGGCGGGTGGAGAGAGAGGGTGGGTGAAGAGAGACAGAAAAAGAATGGTTGTGGACAGAGAGAGAAAAAAGGGAGGTGGAGAGAGAGAGAGAATAAAACAGTGGGTGGTGAGAGAGAGAACGAAAAAGGGTGGGTGGAGATTGAGAGAAATAGGGTGAGTGGAGAGACAGAGAAATGGTGGGTGGATAGAGAGAGAAAAAGTGTGAGTGGAGAGAGAGAAAGAAAAAGGTCTGGTGGAGAGAGAGTGAAAGAATGGGTGAGCTGAGAGAGAGAAAGAACAAGGGCGTGTGGAGAGAGAGAAGTGAAAAAGGGCGGGAGGAGAGAGACAGAAAGAAAAAGGGTGGGTGGAGAGAGAGAAAAAGGGCGGGTAGAGAGAGAGAAAAAGGGCGGGTGGGTAGAGCGAGACAGAGAAAACGGATCAGTGGGGATAGACAGGGAGAGAGAAGAAAGGCAGGTTGAGAGAGAGAGGGAGAAAGGGCGGCTGGAGAGAAAGAAAGAAAAAGTGTCGGTGGAGAGAGAGAAAGAAAAAGGATGGGTGGAGAGGGAGAGAAAGGATGAGTGGAGAGAGACAGAGAAAAAGGGCGGGTGAAGAGGGATAGGGTGGGTAGAGCGAGACAGAAAACAAGGACGGGGAGAGAGAGAAAGAAAAACAGTGGGTGGAGAGTGAGTGAGAGAAAAAGGGTGGGTGGAGAGTGAGGGAGAGAAAAAGGGCGGGTGGAGAAGGAGAGGGTGGGTAGAGAGAGACAGAAAAAGGACGGGTGGGGACAGAGAGAGAGAAAAAGGACGGGTAGAGAGAGAGAGAGAAAAAGGGTGGGTGGAGAGAGAAAGAGAAAGAAAGGGCGGGTAGAGAGAGAGAAAAAGGGCGGGTGGGTAGAGCGAGACAGAGAAAAAGGATCAGTGGGGGATAGACAGGGAGAGAGACAAAAGGCAGGTGGAGAGACAGAAAATGGGCGGGTGGAGAGGGAGAGGGTGGGTAGAGCGAGACAGAAAACAAGGACGGCGGAGAGAGAGAAAGAAAAAGGGTGGGTGCAGAGAGAGAAAGAAAGGGCGGGTGGAGAGAGAGAGAAAAAGTGTGACTGGAGAGAGAAAGAAAAAGGGCGGGTGGAGAGAGAAAGAAAAAGGGCGGTTTGAGAGAGAAACAAAAAGGGCAGATGGAGAGAGAGAGAGAAAGGTCGGGTGGAGACAGAGAGAGAAAAAGTGTGAGTGGAGAGAGAAAGAAAAAGGACGGGTGGAGAGAGAGAAAAAGGGCGGGAGGGTAGAGCGAGACAGAGAAAATGGATCAGTGGGGACAGACAGGGAGAGAGACAAAAGGCAGGTGGAGAGAGAGAGGGAGAAAGGGCGGCTGGAGAGAAAGAAAGAAAAAGTGTCGGTGGAGAGAGAGAAGTGAAAAAGGGCGGGTGGAGAGAGAGATAGTAAAGGGCGGGTGCAGAGAGAGAGAAAGGAAAAGGGTGGGTGAAGAGAGACAGAAAAAGAATGGTTGTGGACAGAGAGAGAAAAAAGGGAGGTGGAGAGAGAGAGAGAGAATAAAACAGTGGGTGGTGAGAGAGAGAACGAAAAAGGGTGGGTGGATATTGAGAGAAATAGGGTGAGTGGAGAGAGAGAAAGAAAAAGGTCTGGTGGAGAGAGAGTGAAAGAAAGGGTGAGCTGAGAGAGAGAAAGAACAAGGGCGTGTGGAGAGAGAGAAGTGAAAAAGGGCGGGAGGAGAGAGACAGAAAGAAAAAGGGTGGGTGGAGAGCCAAAGAAAAAGGACGGGTGGAGAGAGAGAAAAAGGGTGGGTAGAGAGAGAGAAAAAGGGCGGGTCGGTAGAGCGAGACAGAGAAAACGGATCAGTGGGGATAGACAGGGAGAGAGAAGAAAGGCAGGTTGAGAGAGAGAGGGAGAAAGGGCGGCTGGAGAGAAAGAAAGAAAAAGTGTCGGTGGAGAGAGAGAAAGAAAAAGGATGGGTGGAGAGGGAGAGAAAGGATGAGTGGAGAGAGACAGAGAAAAAGGGCGGGTGAAGAGGGATAGGGTGGGTAGAGCGAGACAGAAAACAAGGACGGGGGAGAGAGAGAAAGAAAAACAGTGGGTGGAGAGTGAGTGAGAGATAAAGGGTGGGTGGAGAGTGAGGGAGAGAAAAAGGGCGGGTGGAGAAGGAGAGGGTGGGTAGAGAGAGACAGAAAAAGGACAGGTGGGGACAGAGAGAGAGAAAAAGGATGGATAGAGAGAGAGAGAGAGAGAAAAAGGGTGGGTGGAGAGAGAGAGAGAAAGAAAGGGCGGGTGGAGCAGGAGAGGGTGGGTAGAGAGAGATAGAAAAAGGACGGGTGGGGAAAGAGAGAGAGAAAAAGGACGGGTAGAGAGAGAGAAAGAGAGAGAGAGAGAGAGAGAGAGAAAGGGCGGGTGGAGAGAGAAAGAGAAAAAGGGCGGGTGGAGAGAGAGAGAAAAAGTGTGAGTGGAGAGAGAAAGAAATAGGATGGGTGGAGAGAGAGAAAAAGGGCGGGTGTGTAGAGCGAGACAGAGAAAAAGGATCAGTGGGGGATAGACGGAGAGAGACAAAGGGCAGCTGGAGAGAGAGAGAAAAGGATGGGTGGAGAGACAGAAAATGGGCGGGTGGAGAGGGAGAGGGTGGGTAGAGCGAGACAGAAAACAAGGACGGCGGAGAGAGAGAAAGAAAAAGGGTGGGTGCAGAGTGAGAAAGAAAAAGGGCAGATGGAGAGAGAGAGAAAGAAAGGGTGGGTGGAGAGAGAGAGAGAAAAATGGCGGGTGGAGAGAGACAGAAAAAGAATGGTTGTGGACAGAAAGAAAAAAGGGAAGTGGAGAGAGAGAGAGAATGAAACAGTGTGTTGAGAGAGAGAGAGAAAAAGGGCGGGTGAAAGGGCGGTCCGAGAGAGAGAAAAAATGGGCGGATGTAGACAGAGCGAATGAAAAAGGGTGGGTGGAGAGAGAGAGGGTGGGTCGAGCAAGACAGAGAAAAAGGACGGCTGGGGACAGAGAGAGAGAGAGAAAAAGGCAGGTGGCGAGAGAGAGTGAAAGAAACAGTGCGGGTGTAAAGAGAGAAAAAAAGAGTGAATGGAGAGAGAGAAGTGAAAAAGGGCGGGTGGAGAGAGAAAGAAAAAGGGTGGGAGGAGAGAGAGAAGTGAAAAAGGGCAGGTGGAGAGAGAGAAAGAAAAAGGGTGGGAGGAGAGAGAGAAGTGAAAAAGGGCGGGTGGAGAGAGAGATAGTAAAGGGCGGGTGCAGAGAGAGAGAAAGGAAAAGGGTGGGTGGAGAGAGAGGGTGGGTGAAGAGAGACAGAAAAAGAATGGTTGTGGACAGAGAGAGAAAAAAGGGAGGTGGAGAGAGAGAGAGAGAATAAAACAGTGGGTGGTGAGAGAGAGAACGAAAAAGGATGGGTGGAGAGGGAGAGAAAGGATGAGTGGAGAGAGACAGAGAAAAAGGGCGGGTGAAGAGGGATAGGGTGGGTAGAGCGAGACAGAAAACAAGGACGGGGGAGAGAGAGAAAGAAAAACAGTGGGTGGAGAGTGAGTGAGAGAAAAAGGGTGGGTGGAGAGTGAGGGAGAGAAAAAGGGCGGGTGGAGAAGGAGAGGGTGGGTAGAGAGAGACAGAAAAAGGACGGGTGGGGACAGAGAGAGAGAGAAAAAGGACGGGTAGAGAGAGAGAGAGAAATAGGGTGGGTGGAGAGAGAGAGAGAAAGAAAGGGCGGGTGGAGAAGGAGAGGGTGGGTAGAGAGAGATAGAAAAAGGACGGGTGGGGAAAGAGTGAGAGAAAACGGACGGGTAGAGAGAGAGAGAGAGAGAGCGAGAGAGAGAAAGGGCGGGTGGAGAGAGAAAGAGAAAAAGGTCTGGTGGAGAGAGAGTGAAAGAAAGGGTGAGCTGAGAGAGAGAAAGAACAAGGGCGTGTGTAGAGAGAGAAGTGAAAAAGGGCGGGAGTAGAGAGACAGAAAGAAAAAGGGTGGGTGGAGAGCCAAAGAAAAAGGACGGGGGAAGAGAGAGAAAGAAAAAGGGTGGTTAGAGAGAGTGAGAAAGAAAAGGGGTGGGTAGAGGGTGGGTAGAGCGAGACAAAAAAAGGACGGGTGGGGACAGAGAGAGAGAGAGAAAAAGACAGGTGGAGAGAGAGTGAATAAAACAGTGCAGGTATAAAGAGGGAGAGAGAAAAAGGACGAATGGAGAGAGAGAAGTGAAAAAGGACGGTTGGAGAGAGAGAGGGAGAGACAGAAAGGGTGGGCAGAGACAGAGAAAAAGAATGGTTGTGGACAGAGAGAGAATAAATGGAGGTGGAGAGAGAGAGAATGAAACAGAATGGGTGGAGAGAGAGAGAAAGAAAAAGGGCGGGTGGAGAGAGAGAAACAAAAAGGGCAGATGGAGAGAGAGAGAGAGAAAGGTCGGGTGGAGACAGAGAGAGAAAAAGGGTGAGTAGAGAGAGAAAGAGAAATGGCGGGTGGAGAGAGAGAAAAAGTGTGAAGGGAGAGAGAGGAAGAAAAAGGACGGGTGGAGAGAGAGAAAGAAAAAGGGCGGGTGGAGAGAGAGAAAGAAAAAGGGCGGGTGGAGAGAGAGAGAAAGGTCGGGTGGAGACAGAGAGAGAAAAAGGGTGTGGAGAGAGAAAGAAAAAGGACGGGTGGAGAGAGAGAAAAAGGGCGGGTGGGTAGAGCGAGACAGAGAAAACGGATCAGTGGGGATAGACAGGGAGAGAGAAGAAAGGCAGGTTGAGAGAGAGAGGGAGAAAGGGCGGCTGGAGAGAAAGAAAGAAAAAGTGTCGGTGGAGAGAGAGAAAGAAAAAGGATGGGTGGAGAGGGAGAGAAAGGATGAGTGGAGAGAGACAGAGAAAAAGGGCGGGTGAAGAGGGATAGGGTGGATAGAGCGAGACAGAAAACAAGGACGGGGAGAGAGAAAGAAAAAGGGTAGGGTGCAGAGAGAGAAAGAAAAAGGGCAGATGGAGAGAGAGAGAAAGAAAGGGTGGGTGGAGAGACAGAAAATGGGCGGGTGGAGAGGGAGAGGGTGGGTAGAGCGAGACAGCAAACAAGGACGGGGAGAGAGAGAAAGAAAAAGGGCGGGTGGAGAGTGAGAAAAAGGACGGGTGGGTAGAGCGAGACAGAGAAAACGGATCAGTGGGGATAGACAGGGAGAGAGACAAAAGGCAGGTGGAGAGACAGAAAATGGGCGGGTGAAGAGGGAGAGGGTGGGTAGAGCGAGACAGAAAACAAGGACGGCGGAGAGAGAGAAAGAAAAAGGGTGGGTGCAGAGAGAGAAAGAAAAAGGGCAGATGGAGAGAGAGAGAAAGAAAGGGTGGGTGGAGAGAGAGAGAAAAAGTATGAAGGGAGAGAAAGAAAAAGGACAGGTGGAGAGAGAGAAAGAAAAAGGGTGGGTGGAAAGTGAGTGAGAGAAAAAGGGCGGGTGGAGAAGGAAAGGGTGGGTAGAGAGAGAAAGAAAAAGGACAGGTGGGGAGAGAGAGAGAAAAAGGGCGGGTGGAGAGAGAGAGAAAGAAAGGGCGGGTGGAGAGTGAGAGAAATAGGGTGACTGGTGAGATAGAGAAATGGTGGGTGGATAGAGAGAGAAAAAGTGTGAGTGGAGAGAGAGAAAGAAAAAGGTTGGGTAGAGAGGGAGAGAGAAGGAAAAAGGTTGGTGGAGAGAGAGTGAAAGAAAGGATGAGCTGAGAGAGAGAAAGAACAAGGGTGTGTGGAGAGAGAGAAGTGAAAAAGGGCGGGAGGAGAGAGACAGAAAGAAAAAGGGTGGGAGGAGAGCCAAAGAAAAAGGATGGGGTAAGAGAGAGAAATAAAAAGGGTGGTTAGAGAGAGCGAGAAAGAAAAGGGGTGGGTATAGAGGGAGAGGGTGGGTAGAGCGAGACAGAAAACAAGGACGGGGAAGAGAGAGAAAGAAAAAAGGCAGATGGAGAGAGAGAGAGAAAAGTCGAGTGGAGACAGAGAGAGAGATTAAAAGGGCGGGTGGAAAGAAAGAGAAAGAAAAAGGGTGGGTGGAGAGAGAGAGAGAAAAATGGCGGGTGGAGAGAGACAGAAAAAGAATGGTTGTGGACAGAAAGAAAAAAGGGAAGTGGAGAGAGAGAGAGAATGAAACAGTGTGTTGAGAGAGAGAGAGAAAAAGGGCGGGTGGAGAGAGAGAAAGAAAGGGCGGTCCGAGAGAGAGAAAAAATGGGCGGATGTAGACAGAGAGAATGAAAAAGGGTGGGTGGAGAGAGAGAGAGAAAGAAAGGGCGGGTGGAGAAGGAGAGGGTGGGTAGAGAGAGATAGAAAAAGGACGGGTGGGGAAAGAGAGAGAGAAAAAGGACGGGTAGAGAGAGAGAGAGAGAGAGAGAGAGAGAGAGAGAAAGGGTGGGTGGAGAGAGAAAGAGAAAAAGGACGGGTGGAGAGAGAGAGAAAAAGTGTGAGTGGAGAGAGAAAGAAATAGGATGGGTGGAGAGAGAGAAAAAGGGCGGGTGGTTAGAGCGAGACAGAGAAAAAGGATCAGTGGGGGATAGACAGGGAGAGAGACAAAGGGCAGCTGGAGAGAGAGAGAAAAGGATGGGTGGAGAGACAGAAAATGGGCGGGTGGAGAGGGAGAGGGTGGGTAGAGCGAGACAGAAAACAAGGACGGCGGAGAGAGAGAAAGAAAAAGGGTGGGTGCAGAGAGAGAAAGAAAAAGGGCAGATGGAGAGAGAGAGAGAGAAAGGGTGGGTGGAGAGAGAGAGAAAAAGGGCGGGTGGAGAGAGACAGAAAAAGAATGGTTGTGGACAGAAAGAAAAAAGGGAAGTGGAGAGAGAGAGAGAATGAAACAGTGTGTTGAGAGAGAGAGAGAAAAAGGGCGGGTGGAGAGAGAGAAAGAAAGGGCGGTCCGAGAGAGAGAAAAAATGGGCGGATGTAGACAGAGAGAATGAAAAAGGGTGGGTGGAGAGAGAGAGGGTGGGTAGAGCAAGACAGAGAAAAAGGACGGGTGGGGACAGAGAGAGAGAGAAAAAGGCAGGTGGCGAGAGAGAGTGAAAGAAACAGTGCGGGTGTAAAGAGAGAAAAAAGAGTGAATGGAGAGAGAGAAGTGAAAAAGGGCGGGTGGAGAGAGAAAGAAAAAGGGTGGGAGGAGAGAGAGAAGTGAAAAAGGGCGGGTGGAGAGAGAAAGAAAAAGGGCAGGTGGAGTGAGAGAAAGCAAAAGGGTGGGTGGAGAGGTAGAGAGACAGAAAGGGTGGGTGGAGAGAGAGAGAAAGAAAATGGCGGGTGGAGAGAGAGGGTGGGTGAAGAGAGACAGAAAAAGAATGGTTGTGGACAGAGAGAGAAAAAAGGGAGGTGGAGAGAGAGAGAGAATAAAACAGTGGGTGGTGAGAGAGAGAACGAAAAAGGGTGGGTGGAGATTGAGAGAAATAGGGTGAGTGGAGAGACAGAGAAATGGTGGGTGGATAGAGAGAGAAAAAGTGTGAGTGGAGAGAGAGAAAGAAAAAGGTCTGGTGGAGAGAGCGTGAAAGAATGGGTGAGCTGAGAGAGAGAAAGAACAAGGGCGTGTGGAGAGAGAGAAGTGAAAAAGGGCGGGAGGAGAGAGACAGAAAGAAAAAGGGTGGGTGGAGAGAGAGAAAAAGGGCGGGTAGAGAGAGAGAAAAAGGGCGGGTGGGTAGAGCGAGACAGAGAAAACGGATCAGTGGGGATAGACAGGGAGAGAGAAGAAAGGCAGGTTGAGAGAGAGAGGGAGAAAGGGCGGCTGGAGAGAAAGAAAGAAAAAGTGTCGGTGGAGAGAGAGAAAGAAAAAGGATGGGTGGAGAGGGAGAGAAAGGATGAGTGGAGAGAGACAGAGAAAAAGGGCGGGTGAAGAGGGATAGGGTGGGTAGAGCGAGACAGAAAACAAGGACGGGGGAGAGAGAGAAAGAAAAAGGGTGGGTGCAGAGAGAGAAAGAAAAAGGGCAGATGGAGAGAGAGAGAAAAAGTGTGAGTGGAGAGAGAAAGAAATAGGATGGGTGGAGAGAGAGAAAAAGGGCGGGTGTGTAGAGCGAGACAGAGAAAAAGGATCAGTGGGGGATAGACGGAGAGAGACAAAGGGCAGCTGGAGAGAGAGAGAAAAGGATGGGTGGAGAGACAGAAAATGGGCGGGTGGAGAGGGAGAGGGTGGGTAGAGCGAGACAGAAAACAAGGACGGCGGAGAGAGAGAAAGAAAAAGGGTGGGTGCAGAGAGAGAAAGAAAAAGGGCAGATGGAGAGAGAGAGAAAGAAAGGGCGGGTGGAGAGAGAGAGAAAAAGTGTGACTGGAGAGAGAAAGAAAAAGGGCGGGTGGAGAGAGAGAAAGAAAAAGGGCGGTTTGAGAGAGAAACAAAAAGGGCAGATGGAGAGAGAGAGAGAAAGGTCGGGTGGAGACAGAGAGAGAAAAAGTGTGAGTGGAGAGAGAAAGAAAAAGGACGGGTGGAGAGAGAGAAAAAGGGCGGGAGGGTAGAGCGAGACAGAGAAAATGGATCAGTGGGGACAGACAGGGAGAGAGACAAAAGGCAGGTGGAGAGAGAGAGGGAGAAAGGATGGTGGAGAGGGAGAGAAAGGATGAGTGGAGAGAGACAGAGAAAAAGGGCGGGTGAAGAGGGATAGGGTGGGTAGAGCGAGACAGAAAACAAGGACGGGGGAGAGAGAGAAAGAAAAACAGTGGGTGGAGAGTGAGTGAGAGAAAAAGGGTGGGTGGAGAGTGAGGGAGAGAAAAAGGGCGGGTGGAGAAGGAGAGGGTGGGTAGAGAGAGACAGAAAAAGGACAGGTGGGGACAGAGAGAGAGAAAAAGGATGGATAGAGAGAGAGAGAGAGAGAGAAAAAGGGTGGGTGGAGAGAGAGAGAGAAAGAAAGGGCGGGTGGAGAAGGAGAGGGTGGGTAGAGAGAGATAGAAAAAGGACGGGTGGGGAAAGAGAAAGAGAAAAAGGACGGGTAGAGAGAGAGAGAGAGAGAGAGAGAAAGGGCGGGTGGAGAGAGAAAGAAAAAGGGCGGGTGGAGAGAGAGAGAAAAAGTGTGAGTGGAGAGAGGAAGAAATAGGATGGGTGGAGAGAGAGAAAAAGGGCGGGTGTGTAAGGCGAGACAGAGAAAAAGGATCAGTGGGGGATAGACGGAGAGAGACAAAGGGCAGCTGGAGAGAGAGAGAAAAGGATGGGTGGAGAGACAGAAAATGGGCGGGTGGAGAGGGAGAGGGTGGGTAGAGCGAGACAGAAAACAAGGACGGCGGAGAGAGAGAAAGAAAAAGGGTGGGTGCAGAGTGAGAAAGAAAAAGGGCAGATGGAGAGAGAGAGAAAGAAAGGGTGGGTGGAGAGAGAGAGAGAAAAATGGCGGGTGGAGAGAGACAGAAAAAGAATGGTTGTGGACAGAAAGAAAAAAGGGAAGTGGAGAGAGAGAGAGAATGAAACAGTGTGTTGAGAGAGAGAGAGAAAAAGGGCGGGTGAAAGGGCGGTCCGAGAGAGAGAAAAAATGGGCGGATGTAGACAGAGCGAATGAAAAAGGGTGGGTGGAGAGAGAGAGGGTGGGTCGAGCAAGACAGAGAAAAAGGACGGCTGGGGACAGAGAGAGAGAGAAAAAGGCAGGTGGTGAGAGAGAGTGAAAGAAACAGTGCGGGTGTAAAGAGAGAAAAAAAGAGTGAATGGAGAGAGAGAAGTGAAAAAGGGCGGGTGGAGAGAGAAAGAAAAAGGATGGGAGGAGAGAGACAAGTGAAAAAGGGCAGGTGGAGAGAGAGAAAGAAAAAGGGTGGGAGGAGAGAGAGAAGTGAAAAAGGGCGGGTGGAGAGAGAGATAGTAAAGGGCGGGTGCAGAGAGAGAGAAAGGAAAAGGGTGGGTGGAGAGAGAGGGTGGGTGAAGAGAGACAGAAAAAGAATGGTTGTGGACAGAGAGAGAAAAAAGGGAGGTGGAGAGAGAGAGAGAGAATAAAACAGTGGGTGGTGAGAGAGAGAACGAAAAAGGGTGGGTGGATATTGAGAGAAATAGGGTGAGTGGAGAGAGAGAAAGAAAAAGGTCTGGTGGAGAGAGAGTGAAAGAAAGGGTGAGCTGAGAGAGAGAAAGAACAAGGGCGTGTGGAGAGTGAGAAGTGAAAAAGGGCGGGAGGAGAGAGACAGAAAGAAAAAGGGTGGGTGGAGAGCTAAAGAAAAAGGACGGGTGGAGAGAGAGAAAAAGGGTGGGTAGAGAGAGAGAAAAAGGGCGGGTCGGTAGAGCGAGACAGAGAAAACGGATCAGTGGGGATAGACAGGGAGAGAGAAGAAAGGCAGGTTGAGAGAGAGAGGGAGAAAGGGCGGCTGGAGAGAAAGAAAGAAAAAGTGTCGGTGGAGAGAGAGAAAGAAAAAGGATGGGTGGAGAGGGAGAGAAAGGATGAGTGGAGAGAGACAGAGAAAAAGGGCGGGTGAAGAGGGATAGGGTGGGTAGAGCGAGACAGAAAACAAGGACGGGGAGAGAGAGAAAGAAAAACAGTGGGTGGAGAGTGAGTGAGAGAAAAAGGGTGGGTGGAGAGTGAGGGAGAGAAAAAGGGCGGGTGGAGAAGGAGAGGGTGGGTAGAGAGAGACAGAAAAAGGACGGGTGGGGACAGAGAGAGAGAAAAAGGACGGGTAGAGAGAGAGAGAGAAAAAGGGTGGGTGGAGAGAGAAAGAGAAAGAAAGGGCGGGTAGAGAGAGAGAAAAAGGGCGGGTGGGTAGAGCGAGACAGAGAAAAAGGATCAGTGGGGGATAGACAGGGAGAGAGACAAAAGGCAGGTGGAGAGACAGAAAATGGGCGGGTGGAGAGGGAGAGGGTGGGTAGAGCGAGACAGAAAACAAGGACGGCGGAGAGAGAGAAAGAAAAAGGGTGGGTGCAGAGAGAGAAAGAAAAAGGGCAGATGGAGAGAGAGAGAAAGAAAGGGCGGGTGGAGAGAGAGAGAAAAAGTGACTGGAGAGAGAAAGAAAAGGGCGGGTGGAGAGAGAGAAAGAAAAAGGGCGGTTTGAGAGAGAAACAAAAAGGGCAGATGGAGAGAGAGAGAGAAAGGTCGGGTGGAGACAGAGAGAGAAAAAGTGTGAGTGGAGAGAGAAAGAAAAAGGACGGGTGGAGAGAGAGAAAAAGGGCGGGTGGGTAGAGCGAGACAGAGAAAACGGATCAGTGGGGACAGACAGGGAGAGAGACAAAAGGCAGGTGGAGAGAGAGAGGGAGAAAGGGCGGCTGGAGAGAAAGAAAGAAAAAGTGTTGGTGGAGAGAGAGAAAGAAAAAGGATGGGTGGAGAGGGAGAGAAAGGATGAGTGGAGAGAGACAGAGAAAAAGGGCGGGTGAAGAGGGATAGGGTGGGTAGAGCGAGACAGAAAACAAGGACGGGGGAGAGAGAGAAAGAAAAAGGGTGGGTGGAGAGTGAGTGAGAGAAAAAGGGCGGGTGGAGAAGGAGAGGGTGGGTAGAGAGAGACAGAAAAAGGACAGGTGGGGACAGAGAGAGAGAAAAAGGACGGGTAGAGAGAGAGAGAGAGAGAGAAAAAGGGTGGGTGGAGAGAGAGAGAGAAAGAAAGGGCGGGTGGAGAAGGAGAGGGTGGGTAGAGAGAGATCGAAAAAGGACGGGTGGGGAAAGAGAGAGAGAAAAAGGACGGGTAGAGAGAGAGAAAGAGAGAGAGAGAGAGAGAGAAAGGGCGGGTGGAGAGAGAAAGAGAAAAAGGGCGGGTGGAGAGAGAGAGAAAAAGTGTGAGTGGAGAGAGAAAGAAATAGGATGGGTGGAGAGAGAGAAAAAGGGCGGGTGGGTAGAGCGAGACAGAGAAAAAGGATCAGTGGGGGATAGACAGGGAGAGAGACAAAGGGCAGCTGGAGAGAGAGAGAAAAGGATCGGTGGAGAGACAGAAAATGGGCGGGTGGAGAGGGAGAGGGTGGGTAGAGCGAGACAGAAAACAAGGACGGCGGAGAGAGAGAAAGAAAAAGGGTGGGTGCAGAGAGATTAAGAAAAAGGGCAGATGGAGAGAGAGAGAAAGAAAGGGTGGGTGGAGAGAGAGAGAGAAAAATGGCGGGTGGAGAGAGACAGAAAAAGAATGGTTGTGGACAGAAAGAAAAAAGGGAAGTGGAGAGAGAGAGAGAATGAAACAGTGTGTTGAGAGAGAGAGAGAAAAAGGGCGGGTGGAGAGAGAGAAAGAAAGGGCGGTCCGAGAGAGAGAAAAAATGGGCGGATGTAGACAGAGAGAATGAAAAAGGGTGGGTGGAGAGAGAGAGGGTGGGTAGAGCAAGACGGAGAAAAAGGACGGGTGGGGACAGAGAGAGAGAGAGAAAAAGGCAGGTGGCGAGAGAGAATGAAAGAAACAGTGCGGGTGTAAAGAGAGAAAACAAGAGTGAATGGAGAGAGAGAAGTGAAAAAGGGCGGGTGGAGAGAGAAAGAAAAAGGGTGGGAGGAGAGAGAGAAGTGAAAAAGGGCAGGTGGAGAGAGAGAAAGAAAAAGGGTGGGAGGAGAGAGAGAAGTGAAAAAGGGCGGGTGGAGAGAGAGATAGTAAAGGGCGGGTGCAGAGAGAGAGAAAGGAAAAGGGCGGGTGGAGAGAGAGGGTGGGTGAAGAGAGACAGAAAAAGAATGGATGTGGACAGTGAGAGAAAAAAGGGAGGTGGAGAGAGAGAGAGAGAGAATAAAACAGTGGGTGGTGAGAGAGAGAACGAAAAAGGGTGGGTGGAGATTGAGAGAAATAGGGTGAGTGGAGAGACAGAGAAATGGTGGGTGGATTGAGAGAGAAAAAGTGTGAGTGGAGAGAGAGAAAGAAAAAGGGCGGGTAGAGAGAGTGAGAAAGAAAATGGGCGGGTATAGAGGGAGAGGGTGGGTAGTGCGAGACAAAAAATGTACGGTGGGGACAGAGAGAGAGAGAAAAAGACGGGTGGAGAGAGAGTGAATGAAACAGTGCGGGTGTAAAGTGGGAGAGAGAAAAGGGATGAATGGAGACAAAGAAGTGAAAAAGGATGGTTGGAGAGCGGGAAGGAGAGACAAAAAGGGTGGGCAGAGACAGAGAGAAAGAAAATGGCAGTTGGAGAGAGTGCGTGGGTGGAGAAAGACAAAAAATAATGGTTGTGGACAAAGAGAGAAAAAAGGGAGGTGGAGAGAGAGAATAAAACCGAGTGGGTGGTGAGAGAGAGAATGAAAAAGGGCGGGTGGAGAGAGAGAGAGGATGAGTGGAGAGAGAGAAAAATGGCGGGTGGAGAGGGAGAGAGAAAAAGGACAGGTGGACAAAGAGAGAAATAGCAGGTGGAGAGAGAGAGAAAGAAACAGAGGGCAGAGAGAGAGAGAAAGAAAGAAGGTGGGTGAAGAAAGAGAGAAATGCTGGGCGGAGAGAGAGAGAAAGAAATAGGGCAGGTAGAGAGGGAGAGAGAAAGAAAAGGGCGGGTGGAGAGAGAAAAGTGAAAAAGGGCGGGAGGAGTGAGACAGAAAGAAAAAGGGTGGGTGCAGAGAGAGAGAAAGAAAAAGGACGGGTGCAGAGAGAGAGAGAAAGAAAAAGGACGGGGGAGAGAGAGAAAGAAAAAGGGCGGGTGGAGAGAGCGAGAAAGAAAAAGGGCAGGTGGAGTGAGAGAAAGGAAAATGGTGGGTGGAGAGATACAGAGACAGAAAGGGTGGGTGGAGAGAGAGAAAGAAAATGGCGGGTGGAGAGAGAGGGTGGGTGAAGAGAGACAGAAAAAGAATGGTTGTGGACAGAGAGAGAAAAAGGGGAGGTGGAGAGAGAGAGAGAGAATAAAACAGTGGGTGGTGAGAGAGAGAACGAAAAAGGGTGGGTGGAGATTGAGAAATAGGGTGAGTGGAGAGACAGAGAAATGGTGGGTGGATAGAGAGAGAAAAAGTGTGAGTGGAGAGAGAGAAAGAAAAAGGTCTGGTGGAGAGAGAGTGAAAGAAAGGGTGAGCTGAGAGAGAGAAAGAACAAGGGCGTGTGGAGAGAGAGAAGTGAAAAAGGGTGGGAGGAGAGAGACAGAAAGAAAAAGGGTGGGTGGAGAGCCAAAGAAAAAGGACGGGTGGAGAGAGAGAAAAAGGGCGGGTAGAGAGAGAGAAAAAGGGCGGGTGGGTAGAGCGAGACAGAGAAAACGGATCAGTGGGGACAGACAGGGAGAGAGACAAAAGGCAGGTGGAGAGAGAGAGGGAGAAAGGGCGGCTGGAGAGAAAGAAAGAAAAAGTGTCGGTGGAGAGAGAGAAAGAAAAAGGATGGGTGGAGAGGGAGAGAAAGGATGAGTGGAGAGAGACAGAGAAAAAGGGCGGGTGAAGAGGGATAGGGTGGGTAGAGCGAGACAGAAAACAAGGACGGGGGAGAGAGAGAAAGAAAAAGGGTGGGTGCAGAGAGAGAAAGAAAAAGGGCAGATGGAGAGAGAGAGAAAGAAAGGGTGGGTGGAGAGAGAGAGAAAAAGTATGAAGGGAGAGAAAGAAAAAGGTTGGGTAGAGAGGGAGAGAGAAAGAAAAAGGTTGGTGGAGAAAGAGTGAAAGAAAGGGTGAGCTGAGAGAGAAAGAACAAGGGTGTGTGGAGAGAGAGAAGTGAAAAAGGGTGGGAGGAGAGAGAAAGAAAAAGGGTGGGTGGAGAGCCAAAGAAAAAGGACGGGGTAAGAGAGAGAAAGAAAAAGGGTGGTTAGAGAGAGAGAGAAAGAAAAGGGGTGGGTATAGAGGGAGAGGGTGGGTAGAGCGAGACAGAAAACAAGGACGGGGAAGAGAGAGAAAGAAAAAAGGGCAGATGGAGAGAGAGAGTGAAAGGTCGGGTGGAGACAGAGAGAGAGAGTAAAAGGGTGGGTGGAAAGAAAGAGAAAGAAAAAGGGTGGGTGGAGAGAGTCAGAAAAAGAATGGTTGTGGACAGAAAGAAAAAAGGGAAGTGGAGAGAGAGAGAGAATGAAACAGTGTGTTGAGAGAGAGAATGAAAAAGGGTGGGTGGAGAGAGAGAGGGTGGGTAGAGCAAGACAGAGAAAAAGGACGGGTGAGGACAGAGAGAGAGAGAGAAAAAGGCAGGTGGCGAGAGAGAGTGAAAGAAACAGTGCAGGTGTAAAGAGAGAAAAAAAGAGTGAATGGAGAGAGAGAAGTGAAAAAGGGCGGGTGCAGTGTGAAAGAAAAAGGGTGGGAGGAGAGAGAGGTGAAAAAGGGCGGGTGGAGAGAGAAAGAAAAAGGGTGGGAGGAGAGAGAGAAGTGAAAAAGGGCGGGTGCAGAGAGAGAGAAAGGAAAAGGGCGGGTGGAGAGAGAAAGAAAAAGGACAGGGGAGAGAGAGAGAAAGAAAAAGGGCGGGTGGAGAGAGAGAGAAAGAAAAAGGGCGGGTGGAGAGAGCGAGAAAGAAAAAGGGCAGGTGGAGTGAGAGTAAGGAAAAGGGTAGGTGGAGAGATAGAGAGACAGAAAGGGTGGGTGGAGAGAGAGAGAAAGAAAATGGCAGGTGGAGAGAGAGGGTGGGTGAAGAGAGACAGAAAAAGAATGGTTGTGGACAGAGAGAGAAAAAGGGGAGGTGGAGAGAGAGAGAGAGAATAAAACAGTGGGTGGTGAGAGAGAGAACGAAAAAGGGTGGGTGGAGATTGAGAGAAATAGGGTGAGTGGAGAGACAGAGAAATGGTGGGTGGATAGAGAGAGAAAAAGTGTGAGTGGAGAGAGAGAAAGAAAAAGGTCTGGTGGAGAGAGAGTGAAAGAAAGGGTGAGCTGAGAGAGAGAAAGAACAAGGGCGTGTGTAGAGAGAGAAGTGAAAAAGGGCGGGAGGAGAGAGACAGAAAGAAAAAGGGTGGGTGGAGAGCCAAAGAAAAAGGACGGGGGAAGAGAGAGAAAGAAAAAGGGTGGTTAGAGAGAGTGAGAAAGAAAAGGGGTGGGTATAGAGGGAGAGGGTGGGTAGAGCGAGACAAAAAAAGGACGGGTGGGGACACAGAGAGAGAGAGAAAAAGACAGGTGGAGAGAGAGTGAATAAAACAGTGCAGGTATAAAGAGGGAGAGAGAAAAAGGACGAATGGAGAGAGAGAAGTGAAAAAGGACGGTTGGAGAGAGAGAGGGAGAGACAGAAAGGGTGGGCAGAGACAGAGAAAAAGAATGGTTGTGGACAGAGAGAGAATAAATGGAGGTGGAGAGAGAGAGAATGAAACAGAATGGGTGGAGAGAGAGAGAAAGAAAAAGGGCAGGTGGAGAGAGAGAAACAAAAAGGGCAGATGGAGAGAGAGAGAGAGAAAGGTCGGGTGGAGACAGAGAGAGAAAAAGGGTGAGTAGAGAGAGAAAGAGAAATGGCGGGTGGAGAGTGAGAGAAAAAGTGTGAAGGGAGAGAGAGGAAGAAAAAGGACGGGTGGAGAGAGAGAAAAAGGGCGGGTGGGTAGAGCGAGACAGAGAAAAAGGATCAGTGGGGACAGACAGGGAGAGAGAAAAAAGGCAGGTGGAGAGAGAGAGGGAGAAAGGGCGGGTGTAGAGAGAGAGAAAGAAAAAGGGTGGGTAGAGGGAGAGAAAGAAAAAGGATGGGTGGAGAGAGAGAGAAAAAGGGCAGATGGAGAGAGAGAGAGAAAGGTCGGGTGGAGAGAGAAAAAGAAAAAGGGCGGGTGGAGAGAGAGAAAGAAAAAGGGCGGGTGGAGAGAGAGAGAAAAAGGGCAGATGGAGAGAGAGAGAAAGGTCGGGTGGAGACAGAGAGAGAAAAAGGGTGAGTGGAGAGAGAAAGAAAAAGGACGGATGGAGAGAGAGAAAAAGGGCGGGTGGGTAGAGCGAGACAGAGAAAACGGATCAGTGGGGATAGACAGGGAGAGAGAAGAAAGGCAGGTTGAGAGAGAGAGGGAGAAAGGGCGGCTGGAGAGAAAGAAAGAAAAAGTGTCGGTGGAGAGAGAGAAAGAAAAAGGATGGGTGGAGAGGGAGAGAAAGGATGAGTGGAGAGAGACAGAGAAAAAGGGCAGGTGAAGAGGGATAGGGTGGATAGAGCGAGACAGAAAACAAGGACGGGGGAGAGAGAAAGAAAAAGGGTGGGTGCAGAGAGAGAAAGAAAAAGGGCAGATGGAGAGAGAGAGAAAGAAAGGGTGGGTGGAGAGACAGAAAATGGGCGGGTGGAGAGGGAGAGGGTGGGTAGAGCGAGATAGCAAACAAGGACGGGGGAGAGAGAGAAAGAAAAAGGGCGGGTGGAGAGTGAGAAAAAGGACGGGTGGGTAGAGCGAGACAGAGAAAACGGATCAGTGGGGATAGACAGGGAGAGAGACAAAAGGCAGGTGGAGAGACAGAAAATGGGCGGGTGAAGAGGGAGAGGGTGGGTAGAGCGAGACAGAAAACAAGGACGGCGGAGAGAGAGAAAGAAAAAGGGTGGGTGCAGAGAGAGAAAGAAAAAGGGCAGATGGAGAGAGAGAGAAAGAAAGGGTGGGTGGAGAGAGAGAGAAAAAGTATGAAGGGAGAGAAAGAAAAAGGACAGGTGGAGAGAGAGAAAGAAAAAGGGTGGGTGGAAAGTGAGTGAGAGAAAAAGGGCGGGTGGAGAAGGAAAGGGTGGGTAGAGAGAGAAAGAAAAAGGACAGGTGGGGAGAGAGAGAGAAAAAGGGCGGGTGGAGAGAGAGAGAAAGAAAGGGCGGGTGGAGAGTGAGAGAAATAGGGTGACTGGTGAGATAGAGAAATGGTGGGTGGATAGAGAGAGAAAAAGTGTGAGTGGAGAGAGAGAAAGAAAAAGGGTGGGAGGAGAGAGAGAAGTGAAAAAGGGTGGGTGCAGAGAGAGAGAAAGGAAAAGGGCGGGTGGAGAGAGAAAGAAAAAGGACAGGGGAGAGAGAGAGAAATAAAAAGGGCGGGTGGAGAGAGAGAGAGAAAAAGGGCGGGTGGAGAGAGCGAGAAAAAAAAGGGCAGGTGGAGTGAGAGAAAGGAAAAGGGTGGGTGGAGAGATAGAGAGACAGAAAGGGTGGGTGGAGAGAGAGAGAAAGAAAATGGCGGGTGGAGAGAGAGGGTGGGTGAAGAGAGACAGAAAAAGAATGGTTGTGGACAGAGAGAGAAAAAAGGGAGCTGGAGAGAGAGAGAGAGAATAAAACAGTGGGTGGTGAGAGAGAGAACGAAAAAGGGTGGGTGGAGATTGAGAGAAATAGGGTGAGTGGAGAGACAGAGAAATGGTGGGTGGATAGAGAGAGAAAAAGTGTGAGTGGAGAGAGAGAAAGAAAAAGGTCTGGTGGAGAGAGAGTGAAAGAAAGGGTGAGCTGAGAGAGAGAAAGAACAAGGGCGTGTGTAGAGAGAGAAGTGAAAAAGGGCGGGAGGAGAGAGACAGAAAGAAAAAGGGTGGGTGGAGAGCCAAAGAAAAAGGACGGGGGAAGAGAGAGAAAGAAAAAGGGTGGTTAGAGAGAGTGAGAAAGAAAAGGGGTGGGTATAGAGGGAGAGTGTGGGTAGAGCGAGACAAAAAAAGGATGGGTGGGGACAGAGAGAGAGAGAGAAAAAGACAGGTGGAGAGAGAGTGAATAAAACAGTGCAGGTATAAAGAGGGAGAGAGAAAAAGGACGAATGGAGAGAGAGAAGTGAAAAAGGACGGTTGGAGAGAGAGAGGGAGAGACAGAAAGGGTGGGCAGAGACAGAGAAAAAGAATGGTTGTGGACAGAGAGAGAATAAATGGAGGTGGAGAGAGAGAGAATGAAACAGAATGGGTGGAGAGAGAGAGAAAGAAAAAGGGCGGGTGGAGAGAGAGAAACAAAAAGGGCAGATGGAGAGAGAGAGAGAGAGAAAGGTCGGGTGGAGACAGAGAGAGAAAAAGGGTGAGTAGAGAGAGAAAGAGAAATGGCGGGTGGAGAGTGAGAGAAAAAGTGTGAAGGGAGAGAGAGGAAGAAAAAGGACGGGTGGAGAGAGAGAAAGAAAAAGGGCGGGGGGAGAGAGAGAAAAAGGGCGGGTGGGTAGAGCGAGACAGAGAAAAAGGATCAGTGGGGACAGACAGGGAGAGAGAAAAAAGGCAGGTGGAGAGAGAGAGGGAGAAAGGGCGGGTGTAGAGAGAGAGAAAGAAAAAGGGTGGGTAGAGAGAGACAGAAAAAGGGCGGGTGGAGAGAGAGAGAAAAAGGGCAGATGGAGAGAGAGAGAGAAAGGTCGGGTGGAGAGAGAAAAAGAAAAAGGGCGGGTGGAGAGAGAGAAAGAAAAAGGGCGGGTGGAGAGAGAGAGAAAAAGGGCAGATGGAGAGAGAGAGAAAGGTCGGGTGGTGACAGAGAGAGAAAAAGGGTGAGTGGAGAGAGAAAGAAAAAGGACGGATGGAGAGAGAGAAAAAGGGCGGGTGGGTAGAGCGAGACAGAGAAAACGGATCAGTGGGGATAGACAGGGAGAGAGAAGAAAGGCAGGTTGAGAGAGAGAGGGAGAAAGGGCGGCTGGAGAGAAAGAAAGAAAAAGTGTCGGTGGAGAGAGAGAAAGAAAAAGGATGGGTGGAGAGGGAGAGAAAGGATGAGTGGAGAGAGACAGAGAAAAAGGGCGGGTGAAGAGGGATAGGGTGGATAGAGCGAGACAGAAATCAAGGACGGGGGAGAGAGAGAAAGAAAAAGGGCAGATGGAGAGAGAGAGAAAGAAAGGGTGGGTGGAGAGACAGAAAATGGGCGGGTGGAGAGGGAGAGGGTGGGTAGAGCGAGACAGCAAACAAGGACGGCGGAGAGAGAGAAAGAAAAAGGGTGGGTGCAGAGAGAGAAAGAAAAAGGGCAGATGGAGAGAGAGAGAAAGAAAGGGTGGGTGGAGAGAGAGAAAGAAAAAGGGTGGGTGGAAAGTGAGTGAGAGAAAAAGGGCGGGTGGAGAAGGAAAGGGTGGGTAGAGAGAGAAAGAAAAAGGACAGGTGGGGAGAGAGAGAGAAAAAGGGCGGGTGGAGAGAGAGAGAAAGAAAGGGCGGGTGGAGAGTGAGAGAAATAGGGTGACTGGTGAGATAGAGAAATGGTGGGTGGATAGAGAGAGAAAAAGTGTGAGTGGAGAGAGAGAAAGAAAAAGGTTGGGTAGAGAGGGAGAGAGAAAGAAAAAGGTTGGTGGAGAGAGAGTGAAAGAAAGGGTGAGCTGAGAGAGAGAAAGAACAAGGGTGTGTGGAGAGAGAGAAGTGAAAAAGGGCGGGAGGAGAGAGACAGAAAGAAAAAGGGTGGGTGGAGAGCCAAAGAAAAAGGACGGGGTAAGAGAGAGAAAGAAAAAGGGTGGTTAGAGAGAGCGAGAAAGAAAAGGGGTGGGTATAGAGGGAGAGGGTGGGTAGAGCGAGACAGAAAACATGGACGGGGAAGAGAGAGAAAGAAAAAAGGCAGATGGAGAGAGAGAGAGAAAAGTCGAGTGGAGACAGAGAGAGAGAGTAAAAGGGCGGGTGGAAAGAAAGAGAAAGAAAAAGGGTGGGTGGAGAGAGAGAAAGAAAAATGGCGGGTGGAGAGAGACAGAAAAAGAATGGTTGTGGACAGAAAGAAAAAAGGGAAGTGGAGAGAGAGAGAGAATGAAACAGTGTGTTGAGAGAGAGAGAGAAAAAGGGCGGGTGGAGAGAGAGAAAGAAAGGGCGGTCCGAGAGAGAGAAAAAATGGGCGGATGTAGACAGAGAGAATGAAAAAGGGTGGGTGGAGAGAGAGAGAGAAAGAAAGGGCGGGTGGAGAAGGAGAGGGTGGGTAGAGAGAGATAGAAAAAGGACGGGTGGGGAAAGAGAGAGAGAAAAAGGACGGGTAGAGAGAGAGAGAGAGAGAGAGAGAGAGAGAGAGAGAGAGAGAGAAAGGGCGGGTGGAGAGAGAAAGAGAAAAAGGGCGGGTGGAGAGAGCGAGACAGAGAAAAAGGATCAGTGGGGGATAGACAGGGAGAGAGACAAAGGGCAGCTGGAGAGAGAGAGAAAAGGATGGGTGGAGAGACAGAAAATGGGCGGGTGGAGAGGGAGAGGGTGGGTAGAGCGAGACAGAAAACAAGGACGGCGGAGAGAGAGAAAGAAAAAGGGTGGGTGCAGAGAGAGAAAGAAAAAGGGCAGATGGAGAGAGAGAGAGAAAGAAAGGGTGGGTGGAGAGAGAGAGAAAAAGGGCAGGTGGAGAGAGACAGAAAAAGAATGGTTGTGGACAGAAAGAAAAAAGGGAAGTGGAGAGAGAGAGAGAATGAAACAGTGTGTTGAGAGAGAGAGAGAAAAAGGGCGGGTGGAGAGAGAGAAAGAAAGGGCGGTCCGAGAGAGAGAAAAAATGGGCGGATGTAGACAGAGAGAATGAAAAAGGGTGGGTGGAGAGAGAGAGGGTGGGTAGAGCAAGACAGAGAAAAAGGACGGGTGGGGACAGAGAGAGAGAGAAAAAGGCAGGTGGCGAGAGAGAGTGAAAGAAACAGTGCGGGTGTAAAGAGAGAAAAAAGAGTGAATGGAGAGAGAGAAGTGAAAAAGGGCGGGTGGAGAGAGAAAGAACAAGGGCGTATGGAGAGAGAGAAGTGAAAAAGGGCGGGAGGAGAGAGACAGAAAGAAAAAGGGTGGGTGGAGAGAGAGAAAAATGGCGGGTAGAGAGAGAGAAAAAGGGCGGGTGGGT
The DNA here is from genome assembly GCF_048418815.1 of Hemitrygon akajei. NCBI lineage: Eukaryota > Metazoa > Chordata > Chondrichthyes > Myliobatiformes > Dasyatidae > Hemitrygon > Hemitrygon akajei. The sequence goes on from NC_133141.1 coordinate 17,156,291, forward strand.
AGAGCGAGACAGAGAAAACGGATCAGTGGGGATAGACAGGGAGAGAGAAGAAAGGCAGGTTGAGAGAGAGAGGGAGAAAGGGCGGCTGGAGAGAAAGAAAGAAAAAGTGTCGGTGGAGAGAGAGAAAGAAAAAGCATGGGTGGAGAGGGAGAGAAAGGATGAGTGGAGAGAGACAGAGAAAAAGGGCGGGTGAAGAGGGATAGGGTGGGTAGAGCGAGACAGAAAACAAGGACGGGGGAGAGAGAGAAAGAAAAACAGTGGGTGGAGAGTGAGTGAGAGAAAAAGGGTGGGTGGAGAGTGAGGGAGAGAAAAAGGGCGGGTGGAGAAGGAGAGGGTGGGTAGAGAGAGACAGAAAAAGGACGGGTGGGGACAGAGAGAGAGAAAAAGGACGGGTAGAGAGAGAGAGAGAAAAAGGGTGGGTGGAGAGAGAAAGACAAAGAAAGGGCGGGTAGAGAGAGAGAAAAAGGGCGGGTGGGTAGAGCGAGACAGAGAAAAAGGATCAGTGGGGGATAGACAGGGAGAGAGACAAAAGGCAGGTGGAGAGACAGAAAATGGGCGGGTGGAGAGGAGAGGGTGGGTAGAGTGAGACAGAAAATAAGGACGGTGGAGAGAGAGAAAGAAAAACGGTGGGTGCAGAGAGAGAAAGAAAAAGGGCAGATGGAGAGAGAGAGAAAAAAAGTGCGGGTGGAGAGAGAGAAAGAAAAAGGGCAGTTTGAGAGAGAAACAAAAAGGGCAGATGGAGAGAGAGAGAGAAAGGTCCGGTGGAGACAGAGAGAGAAAAAGTGTGAGTGGAGAGATAAAGAAAAAGGACGGGTGGAGAGAGAGAAAAAGGGCGGGTGGGTAGAGCGAGACAGAGAAAACGGATCAGTGGGGATAGACAGGGAGAGAGACAAAAGGCAGGTGGAGAGAGAGAGGGAGAAAGGGCGGCTGGAGAGAAAGAAAGAAAAAGTGTCGGTGGAGAGAGAGAAAGAAAAAGGATGGGTGGAGAGGGAGAGAAAGGATGAGTGGAGAGACAGAGAAAAAGGGCGGGTGAAGAGGGATAGGGTGGGTAGAGCGTGACAGAAAACAAGGACGGGGAGAGAGAGAAAGAAAAAGGGTGGGTGGAGAGTGAGTGAGAGAAAAAGAGCGGGTGGAGAAGGAGAGGGTGGGTAGAGAGAGACAGAAAAAGGACAGGTGGGGACAGAGAGAGAGAAAAAGGACGGGTAGAGAGAGAGAGAGAGAGAAAAAGGGTGGGTGGAGAGAGAGAGAGAAAGAAAGGGCGGGTGGAGAAGGAGAGGGTGGGTAGAGAGAGATAGAAAAAGGACGGGTGGGGAAAGAGTGAGAGATAAAGGACGGGTAGAGAGAGAGAGAGAGAGAGAGAGAGAGAAAGGGCGGGTGGAGAGAGAGAGAAAAAGTGTGAGTGGAGAGAGAGAAAGAAAAAGGTCTGGTGGAGAGAGAGTGAAAGAAAGGGTGAGCTGAGAGAGAGAATGAACAAGGGCGTGTGGAGAGAGAGAAGTGAAAAAGGGCGGGAGGAGAGAGACAGAAAGAAAAAGGGTGGGTGGAGAGCCAAAGAAAAAGGACGGGTGGAGAGAGAGAAAAAGGGCGGGTAGAGAGAGAGAAAAAGGGCGGGTGGGTAGAGCGAGACAGAGAAAACGGATCAGTGGGGATAGACAGGGAGAGAGAAGAAAGGCAGGTTGAGAGAGAGAGGGAGAAAGGGCGGCTGGAGAGAAAGAAAGAAAAAGTGTCGGTGGAGAGAGAGAAAGAAAAAGGATGGGTGGAGAGGGAGAGAAAGGATGAGTGGAGAGAGACAGAGAAAAAGGGTGGGTGAAGAGGGATAGGGTGGGTAGAGCGAGACAGAAAACAAGGACGGGGGAGAGAGAAAGAAAAACAGTGGGTGGAGAGTGAGTGAGAGAAAAAGGGTGGGTGGAGAGTGAGGGAGAGAAAAAGGGCGGGTGGAGAAGGAGCGGGTGGGTAGAGAGAGACAGAAGAAGGACGGGTGGGGACAGAGAGAGAGAAAAAGGATGGGTAGAGAGAGAGAGAAAAAGGGTGGGTGGAGAGAGAAAGAGAAAGAAAGGGCGGGTGGAGAGTGAGAAAAAGGACGGGTGGGTAGAGCGAGACAGAGAAAACGGATCAGTGGGGATAGACAGGGAGAGAGACAAAAGGCAGGTGGAGAGACAGAAAATGGGCGGGTGGAGAGGGAGAGGGTGGGTAGAGCGAGACAGAAAACAAGGATGGCGGAGAGAGAGAAAGAAAAACGGTGGGTGCAGAGAGAGAAAGAAAAAGGGCAGATGGAGAGAGAGAGAAAGAAAGGGCGGGTGGAGAGAGAGAGAAAAAGTGACTGGAGAGAGAAAGAAAAAGGGCGGGTGGAGAGAGAGAAAGAAAAAGGGCGGTTTGAGAGAGAAACAAAAAGGGCAGATGGAGAGAGAGAGAGAAACGTCGGGTGGAGACAGAGAGAGAAAAATGTGTGAGTGGAGAGAGAAAGAAAAAGGACGGGTGGAGAGAGAGAAAAAGGGCGGGTGGGTAGAGCGAGACAGAAAACAAGGACGGTGCAGAGAGAGAAAGAAAAAGGGCAGATGGAGAGAGAGAGAAAGAAATGGCGGGTGGAGAGAGAGAGGGAGAAAGGGCGGCTGGAGAGAAAGAAAGAAAAAGTGTCGGTGGAGAGAGAGAAAGAAAAAGGATGGGTGGAGAGGGAGAGAAAGGATGAGTGGAGAGAGACAGAGAAAAAGGGCGGGTGAAGAGGGATAGGGTGGGTAGAGCGAGACAGAAAACAAGGACGGGGGAGAGAGAAAGAAAAAGGGTGGGTGGAGAGTGAGTGAGAGAAAAAGGGCGGGTGGAGAAGGAGAGGGTGGGTAGAGAGAGACAGAAAAAGGACAGGTGGGGACAGAGAGAGAGAAAAAGGACGGGTAGAGAGAGAGAGAGAGAGAAAAAGGGTGGGTGGAGAGAGAGAGAGAAAGAAAGGGCGGGTGGAGAGTGAGTAAAAGGGTGAGTGAAGAGAGAAAGAAAAAGGACGGGTGGAGAGTGAGAAAAAGGACGGGGAGAGAGAGAGATAGAGAGAGAAAGGGCGGGTGGAGAGAGAAAGAGAAAAAGGGCGGGTGGAGAGAGAGAGAAAAAGTGTGAGTGGAGAGAGAAAGAAATAGGATGGGTGGAGAGAGAGAAAAAGGGCGGGTAGAGAGAGAGAGAGAGAGAGAGAGAGAGAGAGAGAGAGAGAAAGGGCGGGTGGAGAGAGAAAGAGAAAAAGGGCGGGTGGAGAGAGAGAGAAAAAGTGTGAGTGGAGAGAGAAAGAAATAGGATGGGTGGAGAGAGAGAAAAATGGCGGGTGGGTAGAGCGAGACAGAGAAAAAGGATCAGTGGGGGATAGACAGGGAGAGAGACAAAGGGCAGCTAGAGAGAGAGAGAAAAGGATGGGTGGAGAGACAGAAAATGGGCGGGTGGAGAGGGAGAGGGTGGGTAGAGCGAGACAGAAAACAAGGACGGCGGAGAGAGAGAAAGAAAAAGGGTGGGTGCAGAGAGAGAAAGAAAAAGGGCAGATGGAGAGAGAGAGAAAGAAAGGGTGGGTGGAGAGAGAGAGAGAAAAATGGCGGGTGGAGAGAGACAGAAAAAGAATGGTTGTGGACAGAAAGAAAAAAGGGAAGTGGAGAGAGAGAGAGAATGAAACAGTGTGTTGAGAGAGAGAGAGAAAAAGGGCGGGTGGAGAGAGAGAAAGAAAGGGCGGTCCGAGAGAGAGAAAAAATGGGCGGATGTAGACAGAGAGAATGAAAAGGGGTGGGTGGAGAGAGAGAGGGTGGGTAGAGCAAGACAGAGAAAAAGGATGGGTGGGGACAGAGTGAGAGAGAGAAAAAGGCAGGTGGCGAGAGAGAGTGAAAGAAACAGTGCGGGTGTAAAGAGAGAAAAAAAGAGTGAATGGAGAGAGAGAAGTGAAAAAGGGCGGGTGGAGAGAGAAAGAAAAAGGGTGGGAGGAGAGAGAGAAGTGAAAAAGGGCAGGTGGAGAGAGAGAAAGAAAAAGGGTGGGAGGAGAGAGAGAAGTGAAAAAGGGCGGGTGGAGAGAGAGATAGTAAAGGGCGGGTGCAGAGAGAGAGAAAGGAAAAGGGTGGGTGGAGAGAGAGGGTGTGTGAAGAGAGACAGAAAAAGAATGGTTGTGGACAGAGAGAGAAAAAAGGGAGGTGGAGAGAGAGAGAGAGAATAAAACAGTGGGTGGTGAGAGAGAGAACGAAAAAGGGTGGGTGGAGATTGAGAGAAATAGGGTGAGTGGAGAGACAGAGAAATGGTGGGTGGATAGAGAGAGAAAAAGTGTGAGTGGAGAGAGAGAAAGAATAAGGTCTGGTGGAGAGAGTGAAAGAAAGGGTGAGCTGAGAGAGAGAAAGAACAAGGGCGTGTGGAGAGAGAGAAGTGAAAAAGGGCGGGAGGAGAGAGACAGAAAGAAAAAGGGTGGGTGGAGAGCCAAAGAAAAAGGACGGGTGGAGAGAGAGAAAAAGGGCGGGTAGAGAGAGAGAAAAAGGGCGGGTGGGTAGAGCGAGACAGAGAAAACGGATCAGTTGGGATAGACAGGGAGAGAGAAGAAAGGCAGGTTGAGAGAGAGAGGGAGAAAGGGCGGCTGGAGAGAAAGAAAGAAAAAGTGTCGGTGGAGAGAGAGAAAGAAAAAGGATGGGTGTAGAGGGAGAGAAAGGATGAGTGGAGAGAGACAGAGAAAAAGGGCGGGTGAAGAGGTATAGGGTGGGTAGAGCGAGACAGAAAACAAGGACGGGGGAGAGAGAGAAAGAAAAACAGTGGGTGGAGAGTGAGTGAGAGAAAAAGGGTGGGTGGAGAGTGAGGGAGAGAAAAAGGGCGGGTGGAGAAGGAGAGGGTGGGTAGAGAGAGACAGAAAAAGGACGGGTGGGGACAGAGAGAGAGAAAAAGGATGGGTAGAGAGAGAGAGAGAAAAAGGGTGGGTGGAGAGGGAGAGGGTGGGTAGAGCGAGACAGAAAACAAGGATGGCGGAGAGAGAGAAAGAAAAACAGTGGGTGCAGAGAGAGAAAGAAAAAGGGCAGATGGAGAGAGAGAGAAAGAAAGGGCGGGTGGAGAGAGAGAGAAAAAGTGACTGGAGAGAGAAAGAAAAAGGGCGGGTGGAGAGAGAGAAAGAAAAAGGGCGGTTTGAGAGAGAAACAAAAAGGGCAGATGGAGAGAGAGAGAGAAAGGTCGGGTGGAGACAGAGAGAGAAAAATGTGTGAGTGGAGAGAGAAAGAAAAAGGACGGGTGGAGAGAGAGAAAAAGGGCGGGTGGGTAGAGCGAGACAGAAAACAAGGACGGTGCAGAGAGAGAAAGAAAAAGGGTGGGTGCAGAGAGAGAAAGAAAAAGGGCAGATGGAGAGAGAGAGAAAGAAAGGGCGGGTGGAGAGAGAGAGGGAGAAAGGGCGGCTGGAGAGAAAGAAAGAAAAAGTGTCGGTGGAGAGAGAGAAAGAAAAAGGATGGGTGGAGAGGGAGAGAAAGGATGAGTGGAGAGAGACAGAGAAAAAGGGCGGGTGAAGAGGGATAGGGTGGGTAGAGCGAGACAGAAAACAAGGACGGGGGAGAGAGAAAGAAAAAGGGTGGGTGGAGAGTGAGTGAGAGAAAAAGGGCGGGTGGAGAAGGAGAGGGTGGGTAGAGAGAGACAGAAAAAGGACAGGTGGGGACAGAGAGAGAGAAAAAGGACGGGTAGAGAGAGAGAGAGAGAGAAAAAGGGTGGGTGGAGAGAGAGAGAGAAAGAAAGGGCGGGTGGAGGGTGAGAAAAAGGGTGAGTGAAGAGAGAAAGAAAAAGGACGGGTGGAGAGTGAGAAAAAGGACGGGGAGAGAGAGAGAGAGAGAGAAAGGGCGGGTGGAGAGAGAAAGAGAAAAAGGGCGGGTGGAGAGAGAAAGAAATAGGATGGGTGGAGAGAGAGAAAAAGGGGCGGTTAGAGAGAGAGAGAAAGGGCGGGTGGAGAGAGAAAGAGAAAAAGGGCTGGTGGAGAGAGAGAGAAAAAGTGTGAGTGGAGAGAGAAAGAAATAGGACGGGTGGAGAGAGAGAAAAAGGGCGGGTGGGTAGAGCGAGACAGAGAAAAAGGATCAGTGGGGGATAGACAGGGAGAGAGACAAAGGGCAGCTGGAGAGAGAGAGAAAAGGATGGGTGGAGAGACAGAAAATGGGCGGGTGGAGAGGGAGAGGGTGGGTAGAGCGAGACAGAAAACAAGGACGGCGGAGAGAGAGAAAGAAAAAGGGTGGGTGCAGAGAGAGAAAGAAAAAGGGCAGATGGAGAGAGAGAGAAAGAAAGGGTGGGTGGAGAGAGAGAGAAAAATGGCGGGTGGAGAGAGACAGAAAAAGAATGGTTGTGGACAGAAAGAAAAAAGGGAAGTGGAGAGAGAGAGAGAATGAAACAGTGTGTTGAGAGAGAGAGAGAAAAAGGGCGGGTGGAGAGAGAGAAAGAAAGGGCGGTCCGAGAGAGAGAAAAAATGGGCGGATGTAGACAGAGAGAATGAAAAGGGGTGGGTGGAGAGAGAGAGGGTGGGTAGAGCAAGACAGAGAAAAAGGATGGGTGGGGACAGAGTGAGAGAGAGAAAAAGGCAGGTGGCGAGAGAGAGTGAAAGAAACAGTGCGGGTGTAAAGAGAGAAAAAAAGAGTGAATGGAGAGAGAGAAGTGAAAAAGGGCGGGTGGAGAGAGAAAGAAAAAGGGTGGGAGGAGAGAGAGAAGTGAAAAAGGGCGGGTGGAGAGAGAGATAGTAAAGGGCGGGTGCAGAGAGAGAGAAAGGAAAAGGGTGGGTGGAGAGAGAGGGTGGGTGAAGAGAGACAGAAAAAGAATGGTTGTGGACAGAGAGAGAAAAAAGGGAGGTGGAGAGAGAGAGAGAGAATAAAACAGTGGGTGGTGAGAGAGAGAACGAAAAAGGGTGGGTGGAGATTGAGAGAAATAGGGTGAGTGGAGAGACAGAGAAATGGTGGGTGGATAGAGAGAGAAAAAGTGTGAGTGGAGAGAGAGAAAGAAAAAGGTCTGGTGGAGAGAGAGTGAAAGAAAGGGTGAGCTGAGAGAGAGAAAGAACAAGGGCGTGTGGAGAGAGAGAAGTGAAAAAGGGCGGGAGGAGAGAGACAGAAAGAAAAAGGACGGGTGGAGAGCCAAAGAAAAAGGACGGGTGGAGAGAGAGAAAAAGGGCGGGTAGAGAGAGAGAAAAAGGGCGGGTGGGTAGAGCGAGACAGAGAAAACGGATCAGTGGGGATAGACAGGGAGAGAGAAGAAAGGCAGGTTGAGAGAGAGAGGGAGAAAGGGCGGCTGGAGAGAAAGAAAGAAAAAGTGTCGGTGGAGAGAGAGAAAGAAAAAGGATGGGTGTAGAGGGAGAGAAAGGATGAGTGGAGAGAGACAGAGAAAAAGGGCGGGTGAAGAGGGATAGGGTGGGTAGAGCGAGACAGAAAACAAGGACGGGGGAGAGAGAGAAAGAAAAACAGTGGGTGGAGAGTGAGTGAGAGAAAAAGGGTGGTTGGAGAGTGAGGGAGAGAAAAAGGGCGGGTGGAGAAGGAGAGGGTGGGTAGAGCGAGACAGAGAAAACGGATCAGTGGGGGATAGACAGGGAGAGAGACAAAGGGCAGCAGGAGAGAGAGAGAAAAGGATGGGTGGAGAGACAGAAAATGGGCGGGTGGAGAGGGAGAGGGTGGGTAGAGCGAGACAGAAAACAAGGACGGCGGAGAGAGAGAAAGAAAAAGGGTGGGTGCAGAGAGAGAAAGAAAAAGGGCAGATGGAGAGAGAGAGAAAGAAAGGGTGGGTGGAGAGAGAGAGAGAAAAATGGCGGGTGGAGAGAGACAGAAAAAGAATGGTTGTGGACAGAAAGAAAAAAGGGAAGTGGAGAGAGAGAGAGAATGAAACAGTGTGTTGAGAGAGAGAGAGAAAAAGGGCGGGTGGAGAGAGAGAAAGAAAGGGCGGTCCGAGAGAGAGAAAAAATGGGCGGATGTAGTCAGAGAGAATGAAAAAGGGTGGGTGGAGAGAGAGAAGTGAAAAAGGGCGGGTGGAGAGAGAGATAGTAAAGGGCGGGTGCAGAGAGAGAGAAAGGAAAAGGGTGGGTGGGGAGAGAGGGTGGGTGAAGAGAGACAGAAAAAGAATGGTTGTGGACAGAGAGAGAAAAAAGGGAGGTGGAGAGAGAGAGAGAGAATAAAACAGTGGGTGGTGAGAGAGAGAACGAAAAAGGGTGGGTGGAGATTGAGAGAAATAGGGTGAGTGGAGAGACAGAGAAATGGTGGGTGGATAGAGAGAGAAAAAGTGTGAGTGGAGAGAGAGAAAGAAAAAGGTCTGGTGGAGAGAGAGTGAAAGAAAGGGTGAGCTGAGAGAGAGAAAGAACAAGGGCGTGTGGAGAGAGAGAAGTGAAAAAGGGCGGGAGGAGAGAGACAGAAAGAAAAAGGGTGAGTGGAGAGCCAAAGAAAAAGGACGGGTGGAGAGAGAGAAAAAGGGCGGGTAGAGAGAGAGAGAAAGGGCGGGTGGGTAGAGCGAGACAGAGAAAACGGATCAGTGGGGATAGACAGGGAGAGAGAAGAAAGGCAGGTTGAGAGAGAGAGGGAGAAAGGGCGGCTGGAGAGAAAGAAAGAAAAAGTGTCGGTGGAGAGAGAGAAAGAAAAAGGATGGGTGGAGAGGGAGTGAGAGAAAAAGGGTGGGTGGAGAGTGAGGGAGAGAAAAAGGGCGGGTGGAGAAGGAGAGGGTGGGTAGAGAGAGACAGAAAAAGGACGGGTGGGGACAGAGAGAGAGAAAAAGGACGGGTAGAGAGAGAGTGAGAAAAAGGGTGGGTGGAGAGAGAAAGAGAAAGAAAGGGCGGGTAGAGAGAGAGAAAAAGGATCAGTGGGGGATAGACAGGGAGAGAGACAAAAGGCAGGTGGAGAGACAGAAAATGGGCGGGTGGAGAGGGAGAGGGTGGGTAGAGCGAGACAGAAAACAAGGACGGCGGAGAGAGAGAAAGAAAAACGGTGGGTGCAGAGAGAGAAAGAAAAGGGGCAGATGGAGAGAGAGAGAAAGAAAGGGCAGGTGGAGAGAGAGAGAGAAAAAGTGACTGGAGAGAGAAAGAAGAAGGGCGGGTGGAGAGAGAGATAGAAAAAGGGCGGTTTGAGAGAGAAAAAAAAAGGGCAGATGGAGAGAGAGAGAGAAAGGTCAGGTGGAGACAGAGAGAGAAAAATGTGTGAGTGGAGAGAGAAAGAAAAAGGACGGGTGGAGAGAGAGAAAAAGGGCGGGTGGGTAGAGCGAGACAGAAAACAAGGACGGTGGAGAGAGAGAAAGAAAAAGGGTGGGTGTAGAGAGAGAAAGAAAAAGGGCAGATGGAGAGAGAGAGAAAGAAAGGGCGGGTGGAGAGAGAGAGGGAGAAAGGGCGGCTGGAGAGAAAGAAAGAAAAAGTGTCGGTGGAGAGAGAGAAAGAAAAAGGATGGGTGGAGAGGGAGAGAAAGGATGAGTGGAGAGAGACAGAGAAAAAGGGCGGGTGAAGAGGGATAGGGTGGGTAGAGCGAGACAGAAAACAAGGACGGGGGAGAGAGAGAAAGAAAAAGGGTGGGTGGAGAGTGAGTGAGAGAAAAAGGGCGGGTGGAGAAGGAGAGGGTGGGTAGAGAGAGACAGAAAAAGGACAGGTGGGGACAGAGAGAGAGAAAAAGGACGGGTAGAGAGAGAGAGAGAGAGAAAAAGGGTGGGTGGAGAGAGAGAGAGAAAGAAAGGGCGGGTGGAGAGAGAGAGAAAGGGCGGGTGGGTAGAGCGAGACAGAGAAAACGGATCAGTGGGGATAGACAGGGAGAGAGAAGAAAGGCAGGTTGAGAGAGAGAGGGAGAAAGGGCGGCTGGAGAGAAAGAAAGAAAAAGTGTCGGTGGAGAGAGAGAAAGAAAAAGGATGGGTGGAGAGGGAGAGAAAGGATGAGTGGAGAGAGACAGAGAAAAAGGGCGGGTGAAGAGGGATAGGGTGGGTAGAGTGAGACAGAAAACAAGGACGGGGGAGAGAGAGAAAGAAAAACAGTGGGTGGAGAGTGAGTGAGAGAAAAAGGGTGGGTGGAGAGTGAGGGAGAGAAAAAGGGCGGGTGGAGAAGGAGAGGGTGGGTAGAGAGAGACAGAAAAAGGACGGGTGGGGACAGAGAGAGAGAAAAAGGACGGGTAGAGAGAGAGTGAGAAAAAGGGTGGGTGGAGAGAGAAAGAGAAAAAAAGGGCGGGTAGAGAGAGAGAAAAAGGATCAGTGGGGGATAGACAGGGAGAGAGACAAAAGGCAGGTGGAGAGACAGAAAATGGGCGGGTGGAGAGGGAGAGGGTGGGTAGAGCGAGACAGAAAACAAGGACGGCGGAGAGAGAGAAAGAAAAACGGTGGGTGCAGAGAGAGAAAGAAAAGGGGCAGATGGAGAGAGAGAGAAAGAAAGGGCGGGTGGAGAGAGAGAGAGAAAAAGTGACTGGAGAGAGAAAGAAGAAGGGCGGGTGGAGAGAGAGAAAGAAAAAGGGCGGTTTGAGAGAGAAAAAAAAAGGGCAGATGGAGAGAGAGAGAGAAAGGTCAGGTGGAGACAGAGAGAGAAAAATGTGTGAGTGGAGAGAGAAAGAAAAAGGACGGGTGGAGAGAGAGAAAAAGGGCGGGTGGGTAGAGCGAGACAGAAAACAAGGACGGTGGAGAGAGAGAAAGAAAAAGGGTGGGTGTAGAGAGAGAAAGAAAAAGGGCAGATGGAGAGAGAGAGAAAGAAAGGGCGGGTGGAGAGAGAGAGGGAGAAAGGGCGGCTGGAGAGAAAGAAAGAAAAAGTGTCGGTGGAGAGAGAGAAAGAAAAAGGATGGGTGGAGAGGGAGAGAAAGGATGAGTGGAGAGAGACAGAGAAAAAGGGCGGGTGAAGAGGGATAGGGTGGGTAGAGCGAGACAGAAAACAAGGACGGGGGAGAGAGAGAAAGAAAAAGGGTGGGTGGAGAGTGAGTGAGAGAAAAAGGGCGGGTGGAGAAGGAGAGGGTGGGTAGAGAGAGACAGAAAAAGGACAGGTGGGGACAGAGAGAGAGAAAAAGGACGGGTAGAGAGAGAGAGAGAGAGAAAAAGGGTGGGTGGAGAGAGAGAGAGAAAGAAAGGGCGGGTGGAGAGAGAGAGAAAGGGCGGGTGGGTAGAGCGAGACAGAGAAAACGGATCAGTGGGGATAGACAGGGAGAGAGAAGAAAGGCAGGTTGAGAGAGAGAGGGAGAAAGGGCGGCTGGAGAGAAAGAAAGAAAAAGTGTCGGTGGAGAGAGAGAAAGAAAAAGGATGGGTGGAGAGGGAGAGAAAGGATGAGTGGAGAGAGACAGAGAAAAAGGGCGGGTGAAGAGGGATAGGGTGGGTAGAGTGAGACAGAAAACAAGGACGGGGGAGAGAGAGAAAGAAAAACAGTGGGTGGAGAGTGAGTGAGAGAAAAAGGGTGGGTGGAGAGTGAGGGAGAGAAAAAGGGCGGGTGGAGAAGGGGAGGGTGGGTAGAGAGAGACAGAAAAAGGACGGGTGGGGACAGAGAGAGAGAAAAAGGACGGGTAGAGAGAGAGTGAGAAAAAGGGTGGGTGGAGAGAGAAAGAGAAAGAAAGGGCGGGTAGAGTGAGAGAAAAAGGATCAGTGGGGGATAGACAGGGAGAGAGACAAAAGGCAGGTGGAGAGACAGAAAATGGGCGGGTGGAGAGGGAGAGGGTGGGTAGAGCGAGACAGAAAACAAGGACGGCGGAGAGAGAGAAAGAAAAACGGTGGGTGCAGAGAGAGAAAGAAAAGGGGCAGATGGAGAGAGAGAGAAAGAAAGGGCGGGTGGAGAGAGAGAGAAAAAGTGACTGGAGAGAGAAAGAAGAAGGGCGGGTGGAGAGAGAGAAAGAAAAAGGGCGGTTTGAGAGAGAAAAAAAAAGGGCAGATGGAGAGAGAGAGAGAAAGGTCAGGTGGAGACAGAGAGAGAAAAATGTGTGAGTGGAGAGAGAAAGAAAAAGGACGGGTGGAGAGAGAGAAAAAGGGCGGGTGGGTAGAGCGAGACAGAAAACAAGGACGGTGGAGAGAGAGAAAGAAAAAGGGTGGGTGTAGAGAGAGAAAGAAAAAGGGCAGATGGAGAGAGAGAGAAAGAAAGGGCGGGTGGAGAGAGAGAGGGAGAAAGGGCGGCTGGAGAGAAAGAAAGAAAAAGTGTCGGTGGAGAGAGAGAAAGAAAAAGGATGGGTGGAGAGGGAGAGAAAGGATGAGTGGAGAGAGACAGAGAAAAAGGGCGGGTGAAGAGGGATAGGGTGGGGAGAGCGAGACAGAAAACAAGGACGGGGGAGAGAGAGAAAGAAAAAGGGTGGGTGGAGAGTGAGTGAGAGAAAAAGGGCGGGTGGAGAAGGAGAGGGTGGGTAGAGAGAGACAGAAAAAGGACAGGTGGGGACAGAGAGAGAGAAAAAGGACGGGTAGAGAGAGAGAGAGAGAGAAAAAGGGTGGGTGGAGAGAGAGAGAGAAAGAAAGGGCGGGTGGAGAGTGAGAAAAAGGGTGAGTGAAGAGAGAAAGAAAAAGGACGGGTGGAGAGTGAGAAAAAGGACGGGGAGAGAGAGAGAGAGAGAAAGGGCGGGTGGAGAGAGAAAGAGAAAAAGGGCGGGTGGAGAGAGAGAGAAAAAGTGTGAGTGGAGAGAGAGAAAAAGGGCGGGTGGGTAGAGCGAGACAGAGAAAACGGATCAGTGGGGATAGACAGGGAGAGAGAAGAAAGGCAGGTTGAGAGAGAGAGGGAGAAAGGGCGGCTGGAGAGAAAGAAAGAAAAAGTGTCGGTGGAGAGAGAGAAAGAAAAAGGATGGGTGGAGAGGGAGAGAAAGGATGAGTGGAGAGAGACAGAGAAAAAGGGTGGGTGAAGAGGGATAGGGTGGGTAGAGCGAGACAGAAAACAAGGACGGGGGAGAGAGAAAGAAAAACAGTGGGTGGAGAGTGAGTGAGAGAAAAAGGGTGGGTGGAGAGTGAGGGAGAGAAAAAGGGCGGGTGGAGAAGGAGAGGGTGGGTAGAGAGAGACAGAAGAAGGACGGGTGGGGACAGAGAGAGAGAAAAAGGATGGGTAGAGAGAGAGAGAAAAAGGGTGGGTGGAGAGAGAAAGAGAAAGAAAGGGCGGGTGGAGAGTGAGAAAAAGGACGGGTGGGTAGAGCGAGACAGAGAAAACGGATCAGTGGGGATAGACAGGGAGAGAGAGAAAAGGCAGGTGGAGAGACAGAAAATGGGCGGGTGGAGAGGGAGAGGGTGGGTAGAGCGAGACAGAAAACAAGGATGGCGGAGAGAGAGAAAGAAAAACGGTGGGTGCAGAGAGAGAAAGAAAAAGGGCAGATGGAGAGAGAGAGAAAGAAAGGGCGGGTGGAGAGAGAGAGAAAAAGTGACTGGAGAGAGAAAGAAAAAGGGCGGGTGGAGAGAGAGAAAGAAAAAGGGCGGTTTGAGAGAGAAACAAAAAGGGCAGATGGAGAGAGAGAGAGAAAGGTCGGGTGGAGACAGAGAGAGAAAAATGTGTGAGTGGAGAGAGAAAGAAAAAGGACGGGTGGAGAGAGAGAAAAAGGGCGGGTGGGTAGAGCGAGACAGAAAACAAGGACGGTGCAGAGAGAGAAAGAAAAAGGGTGGGTGCAGAGAGAGAAAGAAAAAGGGCAGATGGAGAGAGAGAGAAAGAAAGGGCGGGTGGAGAGAGAGAGGGAGAAAGGGCGGCTGGAGAGAAAGAAAGAAAAAGTGTCGGTGGAGAGAGAGAAAGAAAAAGGATGGGTGGAGAGGGAGAGAAAGGATGAGTGGAGAGAGACAGAGAAAAAGGGCGGGTGAAGAGGGATAGGGTGGGTAGAGCGAGACAGAAAACAAGGACGGGGGAGAGAGAAAGAAAAAGGGTGGGTGGAGAGTGAGTGAGAGAAAAAGGGCGGGTGGAGAAGGAGAGGGTGGGTAGAGAGAGACAGAAAAAGGACAGGTGGGGACAGAGAGAGAGAAAAAGGACGGGTAGAGAGAGAGAGAGAGAGAAAAAGGGTGGGTGGAGAGAGAGAGAGAAAGAAAGGGTGGGTGGAGAGTGAGTAAAAGGGTGAGTGAAGAGAGAAAGAAAAAGGACGGGTGGAGAGTGAGAAAAAGGACGGGGAGAGAGAGAGAGAGAGAGAGAAAGGGCGGGTGGAGAGAGAAAGAGAAAAAGGGCGGGTGGAGAGAGAGAGAAAAAGTGTGAGTGGAGAGAGAAAGAAATAGGATGGGTGGAGAGAGAGAAAAAGGGCGGGTAGAGAGAGAGAGAGAGAGAGAGAGAGAGAGAGAGAAAGGGCGGGTGGAGAGAGAAAGAGAAAAAGGGCGGGTGGAGAGAGAGAGAAAAAGTGTGAGTGGAGAGAGAAAGAAATAGGATGGGTGGAGAGAGAGAAAAATGGCGGGTGGGTAGAGCGAGACAGAGAAAAAGGATCAATGGGGGATAGACAGGGAGAGAGACAAAGGGCAGCTGGAGAGAGAGAGAAAAGGATGGGTGGAGAGACAGAAAATGGGCGGGTGGAGAGGGAGAGGGTGGGTAGAGCGAGACAGAAAACAAGGACGGCGGAGAGAGAGAAAGAAAAAGGGTGGGTGCAGAGAGAGAAAGAAAAAGGGCAGATGGAGAGAGAGAGAAAGAAAGGGTGGGTGGAGAGAGAGAGAGAAAAATGGCGGGTGGAGAGAGACAGAAAAAGAATGGTTGTGGACAGAAAGAAAAAAGGGAAGTGGAGAGAGAGAGAGAATGAAACAGTGTTGAGAGAGAGAGAGAAAAAGGGCGGGTGGAGAGAGAGAAAGAAAGGGCGGTCCGAGAGAGAGAATAAATGGGCGGATGTAGACAGAGAGAATGAAAAGGGGTGGGTGGAGAGAGAGAGGGTGGGTAGAGCAAGACAGAGAAAAAGGATGGGTGGGGACAGAGTGAGAGAGAGAAAAAGGCAGGTGGCGAGAGAGAGTGAAAGAAACAGTGCGGGTGTAAAGAGAGAAAAAAAGAGTGAATGGAGAGAGAGAAGTGAAAAAGGGCGGGTGGAGAGAGAAAGAAAAAGGGTGGGAGGAGAGAGAGAAGTGAAAAAGGGCAGGTGGAGAGAGAGAAAGAAAAAGGGTGGGAGGAGAGAGAGAAGTGAAAAAGGGCGGGTGGAGAGAGAGATAGTAAAGGGCGGGTGCAGAGAGAGAGAAAGGAAAAGGGTGGGTGGAGAGAGAGGGTGGGTGAAGAGAGACAGAAAAAGAATGGTTGTGGACAGAGAGAGAAAAAAGGGAGGTGGAGAGAGAGAGAGAGAATAAAACAGTGGGTGGTGAGAGAGAGAACGAAAAAGGGTGGGTGGAGATTGAGAAAAATAGGGTGAGTGGAGAGACAGAGAAATGGTGGGTGGATAGAGAGAGAAAAAGTGTGAGTGGAGAGAGAGAAAGAAAAAGGTCTGGTGGAGAGAGTGAAAGAAAGGGTGAGCTGAGAGAGAGAAAGAACAAGGGCGTGTGGAGAGAGAGAAGTGAAAAAGGGCGGGAGGAGAGAGACAGAAAGAAAAAGGGTGGGTGGAGAGCCAAAGAAAAAGGACGGGTGGAGAGAGAGAAAAAGGGCGGGTAGAGAGAGAGAAAAAGGGTGGGTGGGTAGAGCGAGACAGAGAAAACGGATCAGTTGGGATAGACAGGGAGAGAGAAGAAAGGCAGGTTGAGAGAGAGAGGGAGAAAGGGCGGCTGGAGAGAAAGAAAGAAAAAGTGTCGGTGGAGAGAGAGAAAGAAAAAGGATGGGTGTAGAGGGAGAGAAAGGATGAGTGGAGAGAGACAGAGAAAAAGGGCGGGTGAAGAGGGATAGGGTGGGTAGAGCGAGACAGAAAACAATGACGGGGGAGAGAGAGAAAGAAAAACAGTGGGTGGAGAGTGAGTGAGAGAAAAAGGGTGGGTGGAGAGTGAGGGAGAGAAAAAGGGCGGGTGGAGAAGGAGAGGGTGGGTAGAGAGAGACAGAAAAAGGACGGGTGGGGACAGAGAGAGAGAAATAGGATGGGTAGAGAGAGAGAGAGAAAAAGGGTGGGTGGAGAGGGAGAGGGTGGGTAGAGCGAGACAGAAAACAAGGATGGCGGAGAGAGAGAAAGAAAAACGGTGGGTGCAGAGAGAGAAAGAAAAAGGGCAGATGGAGAGAGAGAGAAAGAAAGGGCGGGTGGAGAGAGAGAGAAAAAGTGACTGGAGAGAGAAAGAAAAAGGGCGGGTGGAGAGAGAGAAAGAAAAAGGGCGGTTTGAGAGAGAAACAAAAAGGGCAGATGGAGAGAGAGAGAGAAAGGTCGGGTGGAGACAGAGAGAGAAAAATGTGTGAGTGGAGAGAGAAAGAAAAAGGACGGGTGGAGAGAGAGAAAAAGGGCGGGTGGGTAGAGCGAGACAGAAAACAAGGACGGTGCAGAGAGAGAAAGAAAAAGGGTGGGTGCAGAGAGAGAAAGAAAAAGGGCAGATGGAGAGAGAGAGAAAGAAAGGGCGGGTGGAGAGAGAGAGGGAGAAAGGGCGGCTGGAGAGAAAGAAAGAAAAAGTGTCGGTGGAGAGAGAGAAAGAAAAAGGATGGGTGGAGAGGGAGAGAAAGGATGAGTGGAGAGAGACAGAGAAAAAGGGCGGGTGAAGAGGGATAGGGTGGGTAGAGCGAGACAGAAAACAAGGACGGGGGAGAGAGAAAGAAAAAGGGTGGGTGGAGAGTGAGTGAGAGAAAAAGGGCGGGTGGAGAAGGAGAGGGTGGGTAGAGAGAGACAGAAAAAGGACAGGTGGGGACAGAGAGAGAGAAAAAGGACGGGTAGAGAGAGAGAGAGAGAGAAAAAGGGTGGGTGGAGAGAGAGAGAGAAAGAAAGGGCGGGTGGAGAGTGAGAAAAAGGGTGAGTGAAGAGAGAAAGAAAAAGGACGGGTGGAGAGTGAGAAAAAGGACGGGGAGAGAGAGAGAGAGAGAGAAAGGGCGGGTGGAGAGAGAAAGAGAAAAAGGGCGGGTGGAGAGAGAAAGAAATAGGATGGGTGGAGAGAGAGAAAAAGGGGCGGTTAGAGAGAGAGAGAGAGAGAGAGAGAGAAAGGGCGGGTGGAGAGAGAAAGAGAAAAAGGGCGGGTGGAGAGAGAGAGAAAAAGTGTGAGTGGAGAGAGAAAGAAATAGGACGGGTGGAGAGAGAGAAAAAGGGCGGGTGGGTAGAGCGAGACAGAGAAAAAGGATCAGTGGGGGATAGACAGGGAGAGAGACAAAGGGCAGCTGGAGAGAGAGAGAAAAGGATGGGTGGAGAGACAGAAAATGGGCGGGTGGAGAGGGAGAGGGTGGGTAGAGCGAGACAGAAAACAAGGACGGCGGAGAGAGAGAAAGAAAAAGGGTGGGTGCAGAGAGAGAAAGAAAAAGGGCAGATGGAGAGAGAGAGAAAGAAAGGGTGGGTGGAGAGAGAGAGAGAAAAATGGCAGGTGGAGAGAGACAGAAAAAGAATGGTTGTGGACAGAAAGAAAAAAGGGAAGTGGAGAGAGAGAGAGAATGAAACAGTGTGTTGAGAGAGAGAGAGAAAAAGGGCGGGTGGAGAGAGAGAAAGAAAGGGCGGTCCGAGAGAGAGAAAAAATGGGCGGATGTAGACAGAGAGAATGAAAAGGGGTGGGTGGAGAGAGAGAGGGTGGGTAGAGCAAGACAGAGAAAAAGGATGGGAGGGGACAGAGTGAGAGAGAGAAAAAGGCAGGTGGCGAGAGAGAGTGAAAGAAACAGTGCGGGTGTAAAGAGAGAAAAAAAGAGTGAATGGAGAGAGAGAAGTGAAAAAGGGCGGGTGGAGAGAGAAAGAAAAAGGGTGGGAGGAGAGAGAGAAGTGAAAAAGGGCGTGTGGAGAGAGAGATAGTAAAGGGCGGGTGCAGAGAGAGAGAAAGGAAAAGGGTGGGTGGAGAGAGAGGGTGGGTGAAGAGAGACAGAAAAAGAATGGTTGTGGACAGAGAGAGAAAAAAGGGAGGTGGAGAGAGAGAGAGAGAATAAAACAGTGGGTGGTGAGAGAGAGAACGAAAAAGGGTGGGTGGAGATTGAGAGAAATAGGGTGTGTGGAGAGACAGAGAAATGGTGGGTGGATAGAGAGAGAAAATGTGTGAGTGGAGAGAGAGAAAGAAAAAGGTCTGGTGGAGAGAGTGAAAGAAAGGGTGAGCTGAGAGAGAGAAAGAACAAGGGCGTGTGGAGAGAGAGAAGTGAAAAAGGGCGGGAGGAGAGAGACAGAAAGAAAAAGGGTGGGTGGAGAGCCAAAGAAAAAGGACGGGTGGAGAGAGAGAAAAAGGGCGGGTAGAGAGAGAGAAAAAGGGCGGGTGGGTAGAGCGAGACAGAGAAAACGGATCAGTGGGGATAGACAGGGAGAGAGAAGAAAGGCAGGTTGAGAGAGAGAGGGAGAAAGGGCGGCTGGAGAGAAAGAAAGAAAAAGTGTCGGTGGAGAGAGAGAAAGAAAAAGGATGGGTGTAGAGGGAGAGAAAGGATGAGTGGAGAGAGACAGAGAAAAAGGGCGGGTGAAGAGGGATAGGGTGGGTAGAGCGAGACAGAAAACAAGGACGGGGGAGAGAGAGAAAGAAAAACAGTGGGTGGAGAGTGAGTGAGAGAAAAAGGGTGGTTGGAGAGTGAGGGAGAGAAAAAGGGCGGGTGGAGAAGGAGAGGGTGGGTAGAGCGAGACAGAGAAAACGGATCAGTGGGGGATAGACAGGGAGAGAGACAAAGGGCAGCAGGAGAGAGAGAGAAAAGGATGGGTGGAGAGACAGAAAATGGGCGGGTGGAGAGGGAGAGGGTGGGTAGAGCGAGACAGAAAACAAGGACGGCGGAGAGAGAGAAAGAAAAAGGGTGGGTGCAGAGAGAGAAAGAAAAAGGGCAGATGGAGAGAGAGAGAAAGAAAGGGTGGGTGGAGAGAGAGAGAGAAAAATGGCGGGTGGAGAGAGACAGAAAAAGAATGGTTGTGGACAGAAAGAAAAAAGGGAAGTGGAGAGAGAGAGAGAATGAAACAGTGTGTTGAGAGAGAGAGAGAAAAAGGGCGGGTGGAGAGAGAGAAAGAAAGGGCGGTCCGAGAGAGAGAAAAAATGGGCGGATGTAGTCAGAGAGAATGAAAAAGGGTGGGTGGAGAGAGAGAAGTGAAAAAGGGCGGGTGGAGAGAGAGATAGTAAAGGGCGGGTGCAGAGAGAGAGAAAGGAAAAGGGTGGGTGGGGAGAGAGGGTGGGTGAAGAGAGACAGAAAAAGAATGGTTGTGGACAGAGAGAGAAAAAAGGGAGGTGGAGAGAGAGAGAGAGAATAAAACAGTGGGTGGTGAGAGAGAGAACGAAAAAGGGTGGGTGGAGATTGAGAGAAATAGGGTGAGTGGAGAGACAGAGAAATGGTGGGTGGATAGAGAGAGAAAAAGTGTGAGTGGAGAGAGAGAAAGAAAAAGGTCTGGTGGAGAGAGAGTGAAAGAAAGGGTGAGCTGAGAGAGAGAAAGAACAAGGGCGTGTGGAGAGAGAGAAGTGAAAAAGGGCGGGAGGAGAGAGACAGAAAGAAAAAGGGTGAGTGGAGAGCCAAAGAAAAAGGACGGGTGGAGAGAGAGAAAAAGGGCGGGTAGAGAGAGAGAGAAAGGGCGGGTGGGTAGAGCGAGACAGAGAAAACGGATCAGTGGGGATAGACAGGGAGAGAGAAGAAAGGCAGGTTGAGAGAGAGAGGGAGAAAGGGCGGCTGGAGAGAAAGAAAGAAAAAGTGTCGGTGGAGAGAGAGAAAGAAAAAGGATGGGTGGAGAGGGAGAGAAAGGATGAGTGGAGAGAGACAGAGTAAAAGGGCGGGTGAAGAGGGATAGGGTGGGTAGAGTGAGACAGAAAACAAGGACGGGGGAGAGAGAGAAAGAAAAACAGTGGGTGGAGAGTGAGTGAGAGAAAAAGGGTGGGTGGAGAGTGAGGGAGAGAAAAAGGGCGGGTGGAGAAGGAGAGGGTGGGTAGAGAGAGACAGAAAAAGGACGGGTGGGGACAGAGAGAGAGAAAAAGGACGGGTAGAGAGAGAGTGAGAAAAAGGGTGGGTGGAGAGAGAAAGAGAAAGAAAGGGCGGGTAGAGAGAGAGAAAAAGGATCAGTGGGGGATAGACAGGGAGAGAGACAAAAGGCAGGTGGAGAGACAGAAAATGGGCGGGTGGAGAGGGAGAGGGTGGGTAGAGCGAGACAGAAAACAAGGACGGCGGAGCGAGAGAAAGAAAAACGGTGGGTGCAGAGAGAGAAAGAAAAAGGGCAGATGGAGAGAGAGAGAAAGAAAGGGCGGGTGGAGAGAGAGAGAAAAAGTGACTGGAGAGAGAAAGAAGAAGGGCGGGTGGAGAGAGAGATAGAAAAAGGGCGGTTTGAGAGAGAAAAAAAAAGGGCAGATGGAGAGAGAGAGAGAAAGGTCGGGTGGAGACAGAGAGAGAAAAATGTGTGAGTGGAGAGAGAAAGAAAAAGGACGGGTGGAGAGAGAGAAAAAGGGCGGGTGGGTAGAGCGAGACAGAAAACAAGGACGGTGGAGAGAGAGAAAGAAAAAGGGTGGGTGTAGAGAGAGAAAGAAAAAGGGCAGATGGAGAGAGAGAGAAAGAAAGGGCGGGTGGAGAGAGAGAGGGAGAAAGGGCGGCTGGAGAGAAAGAAAGAAAAAGTGTCGGTGGAGAGAGAGAAAGAAAAAGGATGGGTGGAGAGGGAGAGAAAGGATGAGTGGAGAGAGACAGAGAAAAAGGGCGGGTGAAGAGGGATAGGGTGGGTAGAGCGAGACAGAAAACAAGGACGGGGGAGAGAGAGAAAGAAAAAGGGTGGGTGGAGAGTGAGTGAGAGAAAAAGGGCGGGTGGAGAAGGAGAGGGTGGGTAGAGAGAGACAGAAAAAGGACAGGTGGGGACAGAGAGAGAGAAAAAGGACGGGTAGAGAGAGAGAGAGAGAGAAAAAGGGTGGGTGGAGAGAGAGAGAGAAAGAAAGGGCGGGTGGAGAGTGAGAAAAAGGGTGAGTGAAGAGAGAAAGAAAAAGGACGGGTGGAGAGTGAGAAAAAGGACGGGGAGAGAGAGAGAGAGAGAGAAAGGGCGGGTGGAGAGAGAAAGAGAAAAAGGGCGGGTGGAGAGAGAGAGAAAAAGTGTGAGTGGAGAGAGAAAGAAATAGGATGGGTGGAGAGAGAGAAAAAGGGCGGGTGGGTAGAGCGAGACAGAGAAAAAGGATCAGTGGGGGATAGACAGGGAGAGAGACAAAGGGCAGCTGGAGAGAGAGAGAAAAGGATGGGTGGAGAGACAGAAAATGGGCGGGTGGAGAGAGAGAAAGAAAAAGGGTGGGAGGAGAGAGAGAAGTGAAAAAGGGCGGGTGGAGAGAGAGATAGTAAAGGGCGGGTGCAGAGAGAGAGAAAGGAAAAGGGTGGGTGGAGAGAGAGGGTGGGTGAAGAGAGACAGAAAAAGAATGGTTGTGGACAGAGAAAGAAAAAAGGGAGGTGGAGAGAGAGAGAGAGAATAAAACAGTGGGTGGTGAGAGAGAGAACGAAAAAGGGTGGGTGGAGATTGAGAGAAATAGGGTGAGTGGAGAGACAGAGAAATGGTGGGTGGATAGAGAGAGAAAAAGTGTGAGTGGAGAGAGAGAAAGAAAAAGGTCTGGTGGAGAGAGTGAAAGAAAGGGTGAGCTGAGAGAGAGAAAGAACAAGGGCGTGTGGAGAGAGAGAAGTGAAAAAGGGCGGGAGGAGAGAGACAGAAAGAAAAAGGGTGGGTGGAGAGCCAAAGAAAAAGGACGGGTGGAGAGAGAGAAAAAGGGCGGGTAGAGAGAGAGAAAAAGGGCGGGTGGGTAGAGCGAGACAGAGAAAACGGATCAGTGGGGATAGACAGGGAGAGAGAAGAAAGGCAGGTTGAGAGAGAGAGAGGGAGAAAGGGCGGCTGGAGAGAAAGAAAGAAAAAGTGTCGGTGGAGAGAGAGAAAGAAAAAGGATGGGTGTAGGGGGAGAGAAAGGATGAGTGGAGAGAGACAGAGAAAAAGGGCGGGTGAAGAGGGATAGGGTGGGTAGAGCGAGACAGAAAACAAGGACGGGGGAGAGAGACTGAGAAAAAGGGCGGGTGGAGAAGGAGAGGGTGGGTAGAGAGAGACAGAAAAAGGACGGGTGGGGACAGAGAGAGAGAAAAAGGACGGGTAGAGAGAGAGAGAAAAAGGGTGGGTGGAGAGAGAAAGAGAAAGAAAGGGCGGGTAGAGAGAGAGAAAAAGGGCGGGTGGGTAGAGCAAGACAGAGAAAAAGGATCAGTGGGGGATAGACAGGGAGAGAGACAAAAGGCAGGTGGAGAGACAGAAAATGGGCGGGTGGAGAGGGAGAGGGTGGGTAGAGCAAGACAGAAAACAAGGATGGCGGAGAGAGAGAAAGAAAAAGGGTGGGTGCAGAGAGAGAAAGAAAAAGGGCAGATGGAGAGAGAGAGAAAGAAAGGGCGGCTGGAGAGAGAGAGAAAAAGTGTGACTGGAGAGAGAAAGAAAAAGGGCGGTTTGAGAGAGAAACAAAAAGGGCAGATGGAGAGAGAGAGAGAAAGGTCGGGTGGAGACCGAGAGAGAAAAAGTGTGAGTGGAGAGAGAAAGAAAAAGGACGGGTGGAGAGAGAGAAAAAGGGCGGGTGGGTAGAGCGATACAGAGAAAACGGATCAGTGGGGACAGACAGGGAGAGAGACAAAAGGCAGGTGGAGAGAGAGAGGGAGAAAGGGCGGCTGGAGAGAAAGAAAGAAAAAGTGTCGGTGGAGAGAGAGAAAGAAAAAGGATGGGTGGAGAGGGAGAGAAAGGATGAGTGGAGAGAGACAGAGAAAAAGGGCGGGTGAAGAGGGATAGGGTGGGTAGAGCGAGACAGAAAACAAGGACGGGGGAGAGAGAGAAAGAAAAACAGTGGGTGGAGAGTGAGTGAGAGAAAAAGGGTGGGTGGAGAGTGAGGGAGAGAAAAAGGGCGGGTGGAGAAGGAGAGGGTGGGTAGAGAGAGACAGAAAAAGGACGGGTGGGGACAGAGAGAGAGAAAAAGGACGGGTAGAGAGAGAGAGAGAGAAAAAGGGTGGGTGGAGAGAGAAAGAGAAAGAAAGGGCGGGTGGAGAGTGAGAAAAAGGACGGGTGGGTAGAGCGAGACAGAGAAAACGGATCAGTGGGGACAGACAGGGAGAGAGACAAAAGGCAGGTGGAGAGAGAGAGGGAGAAAGAGCGGCTGGAGAGAAAGAAAGAAAAAGTGTCGGTGGAGAGAGAGAAAGAAAAAGGATGGGTGGAGAGGGAGAGAAAGGATGAGTGGAGAGAGACAGAGAAAAAGGGCGGGTGAAGAGGGATAGGGTGGGTAGAGCGAGACAGAAAACAAGGACGGGGAGAGAGAGAAAGAAAAAGGGTGGGTGGAGAGTGAGTGAGAGAAAAAGGGCGGGTGGAGAAGGAGAGGGTGGGTAGAGAGAGAGAGAAAAAGGACAGGTGGGGACAGAGAGAGAGAAAAAGGATGGGTAGAGAGAGAGAGAGAGAAAAAGGGTGGGTGGAGAGAGAGAGAGAAAAAGGATGGGTAGAGAGAGAGAGAGAGAAAAAGGGTGTGTGGAGAGAGAGAGAGAAAGAAAGGGCGGGTGGAGAAGGAGAGGGTGGGTAGAGAGAGATAGAAAAAGGACAGGTGGGGAAAGAGAGAGAGAAAAAGGACGGGTAGAGAGAGAGAGAGAGAGAGAGAGAGAAAGGGCGGGTGGAGAGAGAAAGAGAAAAAGGGCGGGTGGAGAGAGAGAGAAAAAGTGTGAGTGGAGAGAGAAAGAAATAGGATGGGTGGAGAGAGAGAAAAAGGGCGGGTGGGTAGAGCGAGACAGAGAAAAAGGATCAGTGGGGGATAGACAGGGAGAGAGACAAAGGGCAGCTGGAGAGAGAGAGAAAAGGATGGGTGGAGAGACAGAAAATGGGCGGGTGGAGAGGGAGAGGGTGGGTAGAGCGAGACAGAAAACAAGGGCGGCGGAGAGAGAGAAAGAAAAAGGGTGGGTGGAGAGTGAGTGAGAGAAAAAGGGCGGGTGGAGAAGGAGAGGGTGGGTAGAGAGAGAGAGAGAAAGGACAGGTGGGGACAGAGAGAGAGAAAAAGGATGGGTAGAGAGAGAGAGAGAGAGAAAAAGGGTGGGTGGAGAGAGAGAGAGAAAGAAAGGGCGGGTGGAGAGTGAGAAAAAGGGTGAGTGAAGAGAGAAAGAATAAGGACGGGTGGAGAGTGAGAAAAAGGGCGGGTGGAGAAGGAGAGGGTGGGTAGAGAGAGATAGAAAAAGGACAGGTGGGGAAAGAGAGAGAGAAAAAGGACGGGTAGAGAGAGATAGAGAGAGAGAGAGAGAAAGGGCGGGTGGAGAGAGAAAGAGAAAAAGGGCGGGTGGAGAGAGAAAGAGAAAAAGGGCGGGTGGAGACAGAGAGAGAAAAAGTGTGAGTGGAGAGAGAAAGAAATAGGACGGGTGGAGAGAGAGAAAAAGGGCGGGTGGGTAGAGCGAGACAGAGAAAACGGATCAGTGGGGGATAGACAGGGAGAGAGACAAAGGGCAGCTGGAGAGAGAGAGAAAAGGATGGGTGGAGAGACAGAAAATGGGCGGGTGGAGAGGGAGAGGGTGGGTAGAGCGAGACAGAAAACAAGGACGGCGGAGAGAGAGAAAGAAAAAGGGCGGCTGGAGAGAGAAAAAAGGATGGGTGGAGAGAGCGAAAATGGGCGGGTGGGTAGAGCGAGACAGAGAAAACGGATCAGTGGGGACAGACAGGGAGAGAGACAAAAGGCAGGTGGAGAGAGAGAGGGAGAAAGGGCGGCTGGAGAGAAAGAAAGAAAAAGTGTCGGTGGAGAGAGAGAAAGAAAAAGGATGGGTGGAGAGGGAGAGAAAGGATGAGTGGAGAGAGACAGAGAAAAAGGGCGGGTGAAGAGGGATAGGGTGGATAGAGCGAGACAGAAAACAAGGACGGGGGAGAGAGAGAAAGAAAAAGGGTGGGTGCAGAGAGAGAAAGAAAAAGGGCAGATGGAGAGAGAGAGAAAGAAAGGGTGGGTGGAGAGAGAGAGAAAAAGTATGAAGGGAGAGAAAGAAAAAGGACAGGTGGAGAGAGAGAAAGAAAAAGGGTGGGTGGAGAGTGAGTGAGAGAAAAAGGGCGGGTGGAGAAGGAGAGGGTGGGTAGAGAGAGACAGAAAAAGGACAGGTGGGGAGAGAGAGAGAAAAAGGGCGGGTGGAGAGTGAGAGAAAGAAAGGGCGGGTGGAGAGTGAGAGAAATAGGGTGAGTGGAGAGATAGAGAAATGGTGGGTGGATAGAGAGAGAAAAAGTGTGAGTGGAGAGAGAGAAAGAAAAAGGTTGGGTAGAGAGGGAGAGAGAAAGAAAAAGGTTGGTGGAGAGAGAGTGAAAGAAAGGGTGAGGTGAGAGAGAGAAAGAACAAGGGTGTGTGGAGAGAGAGAAGTGAAAAAGGGCGGGAGGAGAGAGACAGAAAGAAAATGGGTGGGTGTAGAGCCAAAGAAAAAGGACGGGGTAAGAGAGAGAAAGAAAAAGGGTGGTTAGAGAGAGCGAGAAAGAAAACAAGGACGGGGAAGAGAGAGAAAGAAAAAAGGCAGATGGAGAGAGAGAGAGAAAAGTCGACTGGAGACAGAGAGAGAGAGTAAAAGGGCGGGTGGAAAGAAAGAGAAAGAAAAAGGGTGGGTGGAGAGAGAGAGAGAAAAATGGCGGGTGGAGAGAGACAGAAAAAGAATGGTTGTGGACAGAAAGAAAAAAGGGAAGTGGAGAGAGAGAGAGAATGAAACAGTGTGTTGAGAGAGAGAGGGAGAAAGGGCGGCTGGAGAGAAAGAAAGAAAAAGTGTCAGTGGAGAGAGGGAAAGAATGAGGATGGGTGGAGAGGGAGAGAAAGGATGAGTGGAGAGAGACAGAGAAAAAGGGCGGGTGAAGAGGGATAGGGTGGGTAGAGCGAGACAGAGAAAACGGATCAGTGGGGATAGACAGGGAGAGAGACAAAAGGCAGGTGGAGAGACAGAAAATGGGCGGGTGGAGAGGGAGAGGGTGGGTAGAGCGAGACAGAAAACAAGGACGGCGGAGAGAGAGAAAGAAAAAGGGTGGGTGCAGAGAGAGAAAGAAAAAGGGCAGATGGAGAGAGAGAGAAAGAAAGGGCAGGTGGAGAGAGAGAGAGAAAAATGGCGGGTGGAGAGAGACAGAAAAAGGGTTGTGGACAGAGAGAGAAAAAAGGGAAGTGGAGAGAGAGAGAGAATGAAACAGTGTGTTGAGAGAGAGAGAAAAAAAGGGTGGGTAGAGAGAGACAGAAAAAGGACAGGTGGAGAGAGAGAAAGAAGAAGGGCGGCTGGAGAGAGAGAGAACAAAAGGGTGGGTGGAGAGCCAATGAAAAAGGACGGGGTAAGAGAGAGAAAGATAAAGGGTGGTTAGAGAGAGCGAGAAAGAAAAGGGGTGGGTATAGAGGGAGAGGGTGGGTAGAGCGAGACAAAAAAAGGACGGGTGGGGACAGAGAGAGAGAGAAAAAGACAGGTGGAGAGAGAGTGAATGAAACAGTGCGGGTGTAAAGAGGGAGAGAGAAAAAGGACGAATGGAGAGAGAGAAGGAGAGACAGAAAGGGTGGGCAGAGACAGAGAGAAAGGAAATGGCGGGTTGCGACAGTGTGGGTGGAGAGAGACAGAGAAAAAGAATGGTTGTGGACAGAGAGAGAATAAATGGAGGTGGAGAGAGAGAATGAAACAGAATGGGTGGAGAGAGAGAGAAAAAGGGCGGTTGGAGAGAGAAAGAAAGGGCGGGTGGAGAGAGAGAGAAATGGCAGGTGGTGAGAGAGAGAAAGTGTGAGTGGAGAGAGAGAGAAAAAGTGTGAGTGGAGAGAGATAAAAAGGGCGGGTGGGTAGAGCGAGACAGAGAAAACGGATCAGTGGAGATAGATGGAGAGAGAGAAAAAAGGCAGGTTAACCGAGAGAAGGAGAAAGGGCGGCTGGAGAGAAAGAAAGAAAAAGTGTCGGTGGAGAGAGAGAAAGAAAAAAGATGGGTGGAGAGGGAGAGAAAGGATGAGTGCAGAGAGACAGAGAAAAAAGGGCGGGTGAAGAGAGAGAGAAAAAGGGTGGGTGGAGAGGGATAGGGTGGGTAGAGCGAGACAAAAAAAAGGACGGGTGGAGATGGAGAAAGAAAAAGGGTGGGTGGAGAGAGAGAAAGGATGGGTGGAGAGAGAGAGAGAAAGAAAAAGGGCGGCTGGAGAGAGAAAAAAGGATGGGTGGAGAGAGAGAAAATGGGCGGGCGGAGAGGGAGAGTGTGGGTAGAGCGAGACAAAACAAGGACGGCGGAGAGAGAGAAAGAAAAAGGGTGGGTGCAGAGAGAGAAAGAAAAAGGGCAGATGGAGAGAGAGAGAAAGAAAGGGCGGGTGGAGAGAGAGAAAAAGGGTGAGTGGAGAGAGAGAAAAATGGCGGGTGGAGAGTGAGAGAAAAAGTATGAAGGGAGAGAGAAAGAAAAAGGACAGGTGGAGAGAGAGAAAGAAAAAGGGTGGGTGGAGAGTGAGTGAGAGAAAACGGGCGGGTGGAGAAGGAGAGGGTGGGTAGAGAGAGACAGAAAAAGGACGGGTGGGAATAGAGAGAGAGAAAAAGGACGGATAGAGAGAGAGAGAGAGAAAAAGGGTGGGTGGAGAGGGAGAGAAAGAAAGGGCGGGTGGAGAGAGAGAAAGAAAGGGCGGGTGGAGAGTGAGAAAAAGGGTGAGTGGAGAGATAGAGAAATGGTGGGTGGATTGAGAGAGAAAAAGTGTGAGTGGAGAGAGAGAAAGAAAAAGGGCGGGTAGAGAGAGTGAGAAAGAAAATGGGCGGGTATAGAGGGAGAGGGTGGGTAGTGCGAGACAAAAAATGGACGGTGGGGACAGAGAGAGAGAGAAAAAGACAGGTGGAGAGAGAGTGAATGAAACAGTGCGGGTGTAAAGAGGGAGAGAGAAAAGGGATGAATGGAGACAAAGAAGTGAAAAAGGATGGTTGGAGAGAGAGAAGGAGAGAAAGAAAGGGTGGGCAGAGACAGAGAGAAAGAAAATGGCAGTTGGAGAGAGTGCGTGGGTGGAGAAAGACAAAAAATAATGGTTGTGGACAAAGAGAGAAAAAAGGGAGGTGGAGAGAGAGAATAAAACCGAGTGGGTGGTGAGAGAAAGAATGAAAAAGGGCGGGTGGAGAGAGAGAGAGGATGAGTGGAGAGAGAGAAAAATGGCGGGTGGAGAGGGAGAGAGAAAAAGGACAGGTGGACAAAGAGAGAAATAGCAGGTGGAGAGAGAGAGAAAGAAACAGAGGGCAGAGAGAGAGAGAAAGAAAGAAGGTGGGTGAAGAAAGAAAGAAATGCTGGGCGGAGAGAGAGAGAAAGAAATAGGGCAGGTAGAGAGGGAGAGAGAAAGAAAAGGGCGGGTGGAGAGAGAAAAGTGAAAAAGGGCGGGAGGAGTGAGACAGAAAGAAAAAGGGTGGGTGCAGAGAGAGAGAAAGAAAAAGGACGGGTACAGAGAGAGAGAGAAAGAAAAAGGACGGGGGAGAGAGAGAAAGAAAAAGGGCGGGTGGAGAGAGCGAGAAAGAAAAAGGGCAGGTGTAGTGAGAGAAAGGAAAAGGGTGGGTGGAGAGATAGAGAGACAGAAAGGGTGGGTGGAGAGAGAGAGAAAGAAAATGGCGGGTGGAGTGAGAGGGTGGGTGAAGAGAGACAGAAAAAGAATGGTTGTGGACAGAGAGAGAAAAAAGGGAGGTGGAGAGAGAGAGAGCGAGAATAAAACAGTGGGTGATGAGAGAGAGAACGAAAAAGGGTGGGTGGAGATTGAGAGAAATAGGGTGAGTGGAGAGAGAGAAATGGTGGGTGGATAGAGAGAGAAAAAGTGTGAGTGGAGAGAGAGAAAGAAAAAGGTCTGGTGGAGAGAGAGTGAAAGATAGGGTGAGCTGAGAGAGAGAAAGAACAAGGGCGTGTGGAGAGAGAGAAGTGAAAAAGGGCGGGAGGAGAGAGACAGAAAGAAAAAGGGTGGGTGGAGAGCCAAAGAAAAAGGACGGGTGGAGAGAGAGAAAAAGGGCGGGTAGAGAGAGAGAAAAAGGGCGGGTGGGTAGAGCGAGACAGAGAAAACGGATCAGTGGGGATAAACAGGGAGAGAGAAGAAAGGCAGGTTGAGAGAGAGAGGGAGAAAGGGCGGCTGGAGAGAAAGAAAGAAAAAGTGTCGGTGGAGAGAGAGAAAGAAAAAGCATGGGTGGAGAGGGAGAGAAAGGATGAGTGGAGAGAGACAGAGAAAAAGGGCGGGTGAAGAGGGATAGGGTGGGTAGAGCGAGACAGAAAACAAGGACGGGGGAGAGAGAGAAAGAAAAACAGTGGGTGGAGAGAGAGAGAGAAAAATGGCGGGTGGAGAGAGACAGAAAAAGAATGGTTGTGGACAGAGAGAGAATAAAGGGAAGTGGAGAGAGAGAGAGAATGAAACAGTGTGTTGAGAGAGAGAGAGAAAAAGGGTGGGTAGAGAGAGACAGAAAAAGGACAGGTGGAGAGAGAGAAAGAAGAAGGGCAGCTGGAGAGAGAGAGAAAGAAAGGGCGAGTGGAGAGAGAGAGAAATAGGGTGAGTGGAGAGATAGAGAAATGGTGGGTGGATAGAGAGAGAAAAAGTGTGAGTGGAGAGAGAGAAAGAAAAAGGTTGGGTAGAGAGGGAGCGAGAAAGAAAAAGGTTGGTGGAGAGAGTGAAAGAAAGGGTGAGCTGAGAGAGAGAAAGATCAAGGGTGTGTGGAGAGAGAGAAGTGAAAAAGGGTGGGAGGAGAGAGAGAAAGAAAAAGGGTGGGTGGAAAGCCAATGAAAAAGGACGGGGTAAGAGAGAGAAAGATAAAGGGTGGTTAGAGAGAGCGAGAAAGAAAAGGGGTGGGTATAGAGGGAGAGGGTGGGTAGAGCGAGACAGAAAACAAGGACGGGGAAGAGAGAGAAAGAAAAAAGGCAGATGGAGAGAGAGAGAGAAAAGTCGACTGGAGACAGAGAGAGAGAGTAAAAGGGCGGGTGGAAAGAAAGAGAAAGAAAAAGGGTGGGTGGAGAGAGAGAGAGAAAAATGGCGGGTGGAGAGAGACAGAAAAAGAATGGTTGTGGACAGAAAGAAAAAAGGGAAGTGGAGAGAGAGAGAGAATGAAACAGTGTGTTGAGAGAGAGAGGGAGAAAGGGCGGCTGGAGAGAAAGAAAGAAAAAGTGTCAGTGGAGAGAGGGAAAGAATGAGGATGGGTGGAGAGGGAGAGAAAGGATGAGTGGAGAGAGACAGAGAAAAAGGGCGGGTGAAGAGGGATAGGGTGGGTAGAGCGAGACAGAGAAAACGGATCAGTGGGGATAGACAGGGAGAGAGACAAAAGGCAGGTGGAGAGACAGAAAATGGGCGGGTGGAGAGGGAGAGGGTGGGTAGAGCGAGACAGAAAACAAGGACGGCGGAGAGAGAGAAAGAAAAAGGGTGGGTGCAGAGAGAGAAAGAAAAAGGGCAGATGGAGAGAGAGAGAAAGAAAGGGCAGGTGGAGAGAGAGAGAGAAAAATGGCGGGTGGAGAGAGACAGAAAAAGAATGGTTGTGGACAGAGAGAGAAAAAAGGGAAGTGGAGAGAGAGAGAGAATGAAACAGTGTGTTGAGAGAGAGAGAAAAAAAGGGTGGGTAGAGAGAGACAGAAAAAGGACAGGTGGAGAGAGAGAA
This sequence comes from Hemitrygon akajei, assembly GCF_048418815.1. NCBI lineage: Eukaryota > Metazoa > Chordata > Chondrichthyes > Myliobatiformes > Dasyatidae > Hemitrygon > Hemitrygon akajei. The sequence continues at coordinate 17,186,625 of NC_133141.1, forward strand.
AGAAGAAGGGCGGCTGGAGAGAGAGAGAACAAAAGGGTGGGTGGAGAGCCAATGAAAAAGGACGGGGTAAGAGAGAGAAAGATAAAGGGTGGTTAGAGAGAGCGAGAAAGAAAAGGGGTGGGTATAGAGGGAGAGGGTGGGTAGAGCGAGACAAAAAAAGGACGGGTGGGGACAGAGAGAGAGAGAAAAAGACAGGTGGAGAGAGAGTGAATGAAACAGTGCGGGTGTAAAGAGGGAGAGAGAAAAAGGACGAATGGAGAGAGAGAAGGAGAGACAGAAAGGGTGGGCAGAGACAGAGAGAAAGGAAATGGCGGGTTGCGACAGTGTGGGTGGAGAGAGACAGAGAAAAAGAATGGTTGTGGACAGAGAGAGAATAAATGGAGGTGGAGAGAGAGAGAATGAAACAGAATGGGTGGAGAGAGAGAGAGAGAAAAAGGGTGGGTGGAGAGAGAAAGAAAAAGGGCGGTTGGAGAGAGAAAGAAAGGGCGGGTGGAGAGAGAGAGAAATGGCAGGTGGTGAGAGAGAGAAAGTGTGAGTGGAGAGAGAGAGAAAAAGTGTGAGTGGAGAGAGATAAAAAGGGCGGGTGGGTAGAGCGAGACAGAGAAAACGGATCAGTGGAGATAGATGGAGAGAGAGAAAAAAGGCAGGTTAACCGAGAGAAGGAGAAAGGGCGGCTGGAGAGAAAGAAAGAAAAAGTGTCGGTGGAGAGAGAGAAAGAAAAAAGATGGGTGGAGAGGGAGAGGAAGGATGAGTGCAGAGAGACAGAGAAAAAAGGGCGGGTGAAGAGAGAGAGAAAAAGGGTGGGTGGAGAGGGATAGAGTGGGTAGAGCGAGACAAAAAAAAGGACGGGTGGAGATGGAGAAAGAAAAAGGGTGGGTGGAGAGAGAGAAAGGATGGGTGGAGAGAGAGAGAGAAAGAAAAAGGGCGGCTGGAGAGAGAAAAAAGGATGGGTGGAGAGAGAGAAAATGGGCGGGCGGAGAGGGAGAGTGTGGGTAGAGCGAGACAAAACAAGGACGGCGGAGAGAGAGAAAGAAAAAGGGTGGGTGCAGAGAGAGAAAGAAAAAGGGCAGATGGAGAGAGAGAGAAAGAAAGGGCGGGTGGAGAGAGAGAAAAAGGGTGAGTGGAGAGAGAGAAAAATGGCGGGTGGAGAGTGAGAGAAAAAGTATGAAGGGAGAGAGAAAGAAAAAGGACAGGTGGAGAGAGAGAAAGAAAAAGGGTGGGTGGAGAGTGAGTGAGAGAAAAAGGGCGGGTGGAGAAGGAGAGGGTGGGTAGAGAGAGACAGAAAAAGGACGGGTGGGAATAGAGAGAGAGAAAAAGGACGGATAGAGAGAGAGAGAAAAAGGGTGGGTGGAGAGGGAGAGAAAGAAAGGGCGGGTGGAGAGAGAGAAAGAAAGGGCGGGTGGAGAGTGAGAAAAAGGGTGAGTGGAGAGATAGAGAAATGGTGGGTGGATTGAGAGAGAAAAAGTGTGAGTGGAGAGAGAGAAAGAAAAAGGGCGGGTAGAGAGAGTGAGAAAGAAAATGGGCGGGTATAGAGGGAGAGGGTGGGTAGTGCGAGACAAAAAATGGACGGTGGGGACAGAGAGAGAGAGAAAAAGACAGGTGGAGAGAGAGTGAATGAAACAGTGCGGGTGTAAAGAGGGAGAGAGAAAAGGGATGAATGGAGACAAAGAAGTGAAAAAGGATGGTTGGAGAGAGAGAAGGAGAGACAGAAAGGGTGGGCAGAGACAGAGAGAAAGAAAATGGCAGTTGGAGAGAGTGCGTGGGTGGAGAAAGACAAAAAAATAATGGTTGTGGACAAAGAGAGAAAAAAGGGAGGTGGAGAGAGAGAATAAAACCGAGTGGGTGGTGAGAGAGAGAATGAAAAAGGGCGGGTGGAGAGAGAGAGAGGATGAGTGGAGAGAGAGAAAAATGGCGAGTGGAGAGGGAGAGAGAAAAAGGACAGGTGGACAAAGAGAGAAATAGCAGGTGGAGAGAGAGAGAAAGAAACAGAGGGCAGAGAGAGAGAGAAAGAAAGAAGGTGGGTGAAGAAAGAAAGAAATGCTGGGCGGAGAGAGAGAGAAAGAAATAGGGCAGGTAGAGAGGGAGAGAGAAAGAAAAGGGCGGGTGGAGAGAGAAAAGTGAAAAAGGGCGGGAGGAGTGAGACAGAAAGAAAAAGGGTGGGTGCAGAGAGAGAGAAAGAAAAAGGACGGGTGCAGAGAGAGAGAGAAAGAAAAAGGGCGGGTGGAGAGAGCGAGAAAGAAAAAGGGCAGGTGGAGTGAGAGAAAGGAAAAGGGTGGGTGGAGAGATAGAGAGACAGAAAGGGTGGGTGGAGAGAGAGAGAAAGAAAATGGCGGGTGGAGTGAGAGGGTGGGTGAAGAGAGACAGAAAAAGAATGGTTGTGGACAGAGAGAGAAAAAAGGGAGGTGGAGAGAGAGAGCGAGAATAAAACAGTGGGTGATGAGAGAGAGAACGAAAAAGGGTGGGTGGAGATTGAGAGAAATAGGGTGAGTGGAGAGACAGAGAAATGGTGGGTGGATAGAGAGAGAAAAAGTGTGAGTGGAGAGAGAGAAAGAAAAAGGTCTGGTGGAGAGAGAGTGAAAGAAAGGGTGAGCTGAGAGAGAGAAAGAACAAGGGCGTGTGGAGAGAGAGAAGTGAAAAAGGGCGGGAGGAGAGAGACAGAAAGAAAAAGGGTGGGTGGAGAGCCAAAGAAAAAGGACAGGTGGAGAGAGAGAAAAAGGGCGGGTAGAGAGAGAGAAAAAGGGCGGGTGGGTAGAGCGAGACAGAGAAAACGGATCAGTGGGGATAGACAGGGAGAGAGACAAAAGGCAGGTGGAGAGACAGAAAATGGGCGGGTGGAGAGGGAGAGGGTGGGTAGAGCGAGACAGAAAACAAGGACGGCGGAGAGAGAGAAAGAAAAAGGGCAGATGGAGAGAGAGAGAAAGAAAGGGCGGGTGGAGAGAGAAAGAAAAAGGGCGGGTGGAGAGAGAGAGAAAAAGTGTGACTGGAGAGAGAAAGAAAAAGGGCGGTTTGAGAGAGAAACAAAAAGGGCAGATGGAGAGAGAGAAAAGTCGAGTGGAGACAGAGAGAGAGAGTAAAAGGGCGGGTGGAAAGAAAGAGAAAGAAAAAGGGTGGGTGGAGAGAGAGAGAGAAAAATGGCGGGTGGAGAGAGACAGAAAAAGAATGGTTGTGGACAGAAAGAAAAAAGGGAAGTGGAGAGAGAGAGAGAATGAAACAGTGTGTTGAGAGAGAGAGGGAGAAAGGGCGGCTGGAGAGAAAGAAAGAAAAGGTGTCGGTGGAGAGAGAGAAAGAAAAAGGATGGGTGGAGAGGGAGAGAAAGGATGAGTGGAGAGAGACAGAGAAAAAAGGGCGGGTGAAGAGGGATAGGGTGGGTAGAGCGAGACAGAAAACAAGGACGGGGGAGAGAGAGAAAGAAAAACAGTGGGTGGAGAGTGAGTGAGAGAAAAAGGGTGGGTGGAGAGTGAGGGAGAGAAAAAGGGCGGGTGGAGAAGGAGAGGGTGGGTAGAGAGAGACAGAAAAAGGATGGGTGGGGACAGAGAGAGAGAAAAAGGATGGGTAGAGAGAGAGAGAGAAAAAGGGCGGGTGGAGAAGGAGAGGGTGGGTAGAGAGAGACAGAAAAAGGATGGGTAGAGAGAGAGAGAGAAAAAGGGTGGGTGGAGAGAAAGAAAGAAAAAGTGTCGGTGGAGAGAGAGAAAGAAAAAGGATGGGTGTAGAGGGAGAGAAAGGATGAGTGGAGAGAGACAGAGAAAAAGGGCGGGTGAAGAGGGATAGGGTGGGTAGAGCGAGACAGAAAACAAGGACGGGGGAGAGAGACAGAGAAAAAGGGCGGGTGGAGAAGGAGAGGGTGGGTAGAGAGAGACAGAAAAAGGACGGGTGGGGACAGAGAGAGAGAAAAAGGACGGGTAGAGAGAGAGAGAAAAAGGGTGGGTGGAGAGAGAAAGAGAAAGAAAGGGCGGGTAGAGAGAGAGAAAAAGGGCGGGTGGGTAGAGCAAGACAGAGAAAAAGGATCAGTGGGGGATAGACAGGGAGAGAGACAAAAGGCAGGTGGAGAGACAGAAAATGGGCGGGTGGAGAGGGAGAGGGTGGGTAGAGCAAGACAGAAAACAAGGATGGCGGAGAGAGAGAAAGAAAAAGGGTGGGTGCAGAGAGAGAAAGAAAAAGGGCAGATGGAGAGAGAGAGAAAGAAAGGGTGGCTGGAGAGAGAGAGAAAAAGTGTGACTGGAGAGAGAAAGAAAAAGGGCGGTTTGAGAGAGAAACAAAAAGGGCAGATGGAGAGAGAGAGAGAAAGGTCGGGTGGAGACCGAGAGAGAAAAAGTGTGAGTGGAGAGAGAAAGAAAAAGGACGGGTGGAGAGAGAGAAAAAGGGCGGGTGGGTAGAGCGAGACAGAGAAAACGGATCAGTGGGGACAGACAGGGAGAGAGACAAAAGGCAGGTGGAGAGAGAGAGGGAGAAAGGGCGGCTGGAGAGAAAGAAAGAAAAAGTGTCGGTGGAGAGAGAGAAAGAAAAAGGATGGGTGGAGAGGGAGAGAAAGGATGAGTGGAGAGAGACAGAGAAAAAGGGCGGGTGAAGAGGGATAGGGTGGGTAGAGCGAGACAGAAAACAAGGACGGGGGAGAGAGAGAAAGAAAAACAGTGGGTGGAGAGTGAGTGAGAGAAAAAGGGTGGGTGGAGAGTGAGGGAGAGAAAAAGGGTGGGTGGAGAAGGAGAGGGTGGGTAGAGAGAGACAGAAAAAGGACGGGTGGGGACAGAGAGAGAGAAAAAGGACGGGTAGAGAGAGAGAGAGAGAAAAAGGGTGGGTGGAGAGAGAAAGTGAAAGAAAGGGCAGGTGGAGAGTGAGAAAAAGGACGGGTGGGTAGAGCGAGACAGAGAAAACGGATCAGTGGGGACAGACAGGGAGAGAGACAAAAGGCAGGTGGAGAGAGAGAGGGAGAAAGAGCGGCTGGAGAGAAAGAAAGAAAAAGTGTCGGTGGAGAGAGAGAAAGAAAAAGGATGGGTGGAGAGGGAGAGAAAGGATGAGTGGAGAGAGACAGAGAAAAAGGGCGGGTGAAGAGGGATAGGGTGGGTAGAGCGAGACAGAAAACAAGGACGGGGAGAGAGAGAAAGAAAAAGGGTGGGTGGAGAGTGAGTGAGAGAAAAAGGGCGGGTGGAGAAGGAGAGGGTGGGTAGAGAGAGAGAGAAAAAGGACAGGTGGGGACAGAGAGAGAGAAAAAGGATGGGTAGAGAGAGAGAGAGAGAAAAAGGGTGGGTGGAGAGAGAGAGAGAAAAAGGATGGGTAGAGAGAGAGAGAGAGAGAAAAAGGGTGTGTGGAGAGAGAGAGAGAAAGAAAGGGCGGGTGGAGAAGGAGAGGGTGGGTAGAGAGAGATAGAAAAAGGACAGGTGGGGAAAGAGAGAGAGAAAAAGGACGGGTAGAGAGAGAGAGAGAGAGAGAGAGAAAGGGTGGGTGGAGAGAGAGAGAGAAAGAAAGGGCGGGTGGAGGGTGAGAAAAAGGGTGAGTGAAGAGAGAAAGAAAAAGGACGGGTGGAGAGTGAGAAAAAGGACGGGGAGAGAGAGAGAGAGAGAGAAAGGGCGGGTGGAGAGAGAAAGAGAAAAAGGGCGGGTGGAGAGAGAAAGAAATAGGATGGGTGGAGAGAGAGAAAAAGGGGCGGTTAGAGAGAGAGAGAAAGGGCGGGTGGAGAGAGAAAGAGAAAAAGGGCTGGTGGAGAGAGAGAGAAAAAGTGTGAGTGGAGAGAGAAAGAAATAGGACGGGTGGAGAGAGAGAAAAAGGGCGGGTGGGTAGAGCGAGACAGAGAAAAAGGATCAGTGGGGGATAGACAGGGAGAGAGACAAAGGGCAGCTGGAGAGAGAGAGAAAAGGATGGGTGGAGAGACAGAAAATGGGCGGGTGGAGAGGGAGAGGGTGGGTAGAGCGAGACAGAAAACAAGGGCGGCGGAGAGAGAGAAAGAAAAAGGGTGGGTGGAGAGTGAGTGAGAGAAAAAGGGCGGGTGGAGAAGGAGAGGGTGGGTAGAGAGAGAGAGAGAAAGGACAGGTGGGGACAGAGAGAGAGAAAAAGGATGGGTAGAGAGAGAGAGAGAGAGAAAAAGGGTGGGTGGAGAGAGAGAGAGAAAGAAAGGGCGGGTGGAGAGTGAGAAAAAGGGTGAGTGAAGAGAGAAAGAATAAGGACGGGTGGAGAGTGAGAAAAAGGGCGGGTGGAGAAGGAGAGGGTGGGTAGAGAGAGATAGAAAAAGGACAGGTGGGGAAAGAGAGAGAGAAAAAGGACGGGTAGAGAGAGATAGAGAGAGAGAGAGAGAAAGGGCGGGTGGAGAGAGAAAGAGAAAAAGGGCGGGTGGAGAGAGAAAGAGAAAAAGGGCGGGTGGAGACAGAGAGAGAAAAAGTGTGAGTGGAGAGAGAAAGAAATAGGACGGGTGGAGAGAGAGAAAAAGGGCGGGTGGGTAGAGCGAGACAGAGAAAACGGATCAGTGGGGGATAGACAGGGAGAGAGACAAAAGGCAGGTGGAGAGACAGAAAATGGGCGGGTGGAGAGGGAGAGGGTGGGTAGAGCGAGACAGAAAACAAGGACGGCGGAGAGAGAGAAAGAAAAAGGGCGGCTGGAGAGAGAAAAAAGGATGGGTGGAGAGAGCGAAAATGGGCGGGTGGGTAGAGCGAGACAGAGAAAACGGATCAGTGGGGACAGACAGGGAGAGAGACAAAAGGCAGGTGGAGAGAGAGAGGGAGAAAGGGCGGCTGGAGAGAAAGAAAGAAAAAGTGTCAGTGGAGAGAGAGAAAGAAAAAGGATGGGTGGAGAGGGAGAGAAAGGATGAGTGGAGAGAGACAGAGAAAAAGGGCGGGTGAAGAGGGATAGGGTGGATAGAGCGAGACAGAAAACAAGGACGGGGGAGAGAGAGAAAGAAAAAGGGTGGGTGCAGAGAGAGAAAGAAAAAGGGCAGATGGAGAGAGAGAGAAAGAAAGGGTGGGTGGAGAGAGAGAGAAAAAGTATGAAGGGAGAGAAAGAAAAAGGACAGGTGGAGAGAGAGAAAGAAAAAGGGTGGGTGGAGAGTGAGTGAGAGAAAAAGGGCGGGTGGAGAAGGAGAGGGTGGGTAGAGAGAGACAGAAAAAGGACAGGTGGGGAGAGAGAGAGAAAAAGGGCGGGTGGAGAGTGAGAGAAAGAAAGGGCGGGTGGAGAGTGAGAGAAATAGGGTGAGTGGAGAGATAGAGAAATGCTGGGTGGATAGAGAGAGAAAAAGTGTGAGTGGAGAGAGAGAAAGAAAAAGGTTGGGTAGAGAGGGAGAGAGAAAGAAAAAGGTTGGTGGAGAGAGAGTGAAAGAAAGGGTGAGGTGAGAGAGAGAAAGAACAAGGGTGTGTGGAGAGAGAGAAGTGAAAAAGGGCGGGAGGAGAGAGACAGAAAGAAAATGGGTGGGTGTAGAGCCAAAGAAAAAGGACGGGGTAAGAGAGAGAAAGAAAAAGGGTGGTTAGAGAGAGCGAGAAAGAAAAGGGGTGGGTATAGAGGGAGAGGGTGGGTAGAGCGAGACAGAAAACAAGGACGGGGAAGAGAGAGAAAGAAAAAAGGCAGATGGAGAGAGAGAGAGAAAAGTCGACTGGAGACAGAGAGAGAGAGTAAAAGGGCGGGTGGAAAGAAAGAGAAAGAAAAAGGGTGGGTGGAGAGAGAGAGAGAAAAATGGCGGGTGGAGAGAGACAGAAAAAGAATGGTTGTGGACAGAAAGAAAAAAGGGAAGTGGAGAGAGAGAGAGAATGAAACAGTGTGTTGAGAGAGAGAGGGAGAAAGGGCGGCTGGAGAGAAAGAAAGAAAAAGTGTCAGTGGAGAGAGGGAAAGAATGAGGATGGGTGGAGAGGGAGAGAAAGGATGAGTGGAGAGAGACAGAGAAAAAGGGCGGGTGAAGAGGGATAGGGTGGGTAGAGCGAGACAGAGAAAACGGATCAGTGGGGATAGACAGGGAGAGAGACAAAAGGCAGGTGGAGAGACAGAAAATGGGCGGGTGGAGAGGGAGAGGGTGGGTAGAGCGAGACAGAAAACAAGGACGGCGGAGAGAGAGAAAGAAAAAGGGTGGGTGCAGAGAGAGAAAGAAAAAGGGCAGATGGAGAGAGAGAGAAAGAAAGGGCAGGTGGAGAGAGAGAGAGAAAAATGGCGGGTGGAGAGAGACAGAAAAAGAATGGTTGTGGACAGAGAGAGAAAAAAGGGAAGTGGAGAGAGAGAGAGAATGAAACAGTGTGTTGAGAGAGAGAGAAAAAAAGGGTGGGTAGAGAGAGACAGAAAAAGGACAGGTGGAGAGAGAGAAAGAAGAAGGGCGGCTGGAGAGAGAGAGAACAAAAGGGTGGGTGGAGAGCCAATGAAAAAGGACGGGGTAAGAGAGAGAAAGATAAAGGGTGGTTAGAGAGAGCGAGAAAGAAAAGGGGTGGGTATAGAGGGAGAGGGTGGGTAGAGCGAGACAAAAAAAGGACGGGTGGGGACAGAGAGAGAGAGAAAAAGACAGGTGGAGAGAGAGTGAATGAAACAGTGCGGGTGTAAAGAGGGAGAGAGAAAAAGGACGAATGGAGAGAGAGAAGGAGAGACAGAAAGGGTGGGCAGAGACAGAGAGAAAGGAAATGGCGGGTTGCGACAGTGTGGGTGGAGAGAGACAGAGAAAAAGAATGGTTGTGGACAGAGAGAGAATAAATGGAGGTGGAGAGAGAGAATGAAACAGAATGGGTGGAGAGAGAGAGAAAAAGGGCGGTTGGAGAGAGAAAGAAAGGGCGGGTGGAGAGAGAGAGAAATGGCAGGTGGTGAGAGAGAGAAAGTGTGAGTGGAGAGAGAGAGAAAAAGTGTGAGTGGAGAGAGATAAAAAGGGCGGGTGGGTAGAGCGAGACAGAGAAAACGGATCAGTGGAGATAGATGGAGAGAGAGAAAAAAGGCAGGTTAACCGAGAGAAGGAGAAAGGGCGGCTGGAGAGAAAGAAAGAAAAAGTGTCGGTGGAGAGAGAGAAAGAAAAAAGATGGGTGGAGAGGGAGAGAAAGGATGAGTGCAGAGAGACAGAGAAAAAAGGGCGGGTGAAGAGAGAGAGAAAAAGGGTGGGTGGAGAGGGATAGGGTGGGTAGAGCGAGACAAAAAAAAGGACGGGTGGAGATGGAGAAAGAAAAAGGGTGGGTGGAGAGAGAGAAAGGATGGGTGGAGAGAGAGAGAGAAAGAAAAAGGGCGGCTGGAGAGAGAAAAAAGGATGGGTGGAGAGAGAGAAAATGGGCGGGCGGAGAGGGAGAGTGTGGGTAGAGCGAGACAAAACAAGGACGGCGGAGAGAGAGAAAGAAAAAGGGTGGGTGCAGAGAGAGAAAGAAAAAGGGCAGATGGAGAGAGAGAGAAAGAAAGGGCGGGTGGAGAGAGAGAAAAAGGGTGAGTGGAGAGAGAGAAAAATGGCGCGTGGAGAGTGAGAGAAAAAGTATGAAGGGAGAGAGAAAGAAAAAGGACAGGTGGAGAGAGAGAAAGAAAAAGGGTGGGTGGAGAGTGAGTGAGAGAAAAAGGGCGGGTGGAGAAGGAGAGGGTGGGTAGAGAGAGACAGAAAAAGGACGGGTGGGAATAGAGAGAGAGAAAAAGGACGGATAGAGAGAGAGAGAGAAAAAGGGTGGGTGGAGAGGGAGAGAAAGAAAGGGCGGGTGGAGAGAGAGAAAGAAAGGGCGGGTGGAGAGTGAGAAAAAGGGTGAGTGGAGAGATAGAGAAATGGTGGGTGGATTGAGAGAGAAAAAGTGTGAGTGGAGAGAGAGAAAGAAAAAGGGCGGGTAGAGAGAGTGAGAAAGAAAATGGGCGGGTATAGAGGGAGAGGGTGGGTAGTGCGAGACAAAAAATGGACGGTGGGGACAGAGAGAGAGAGAAAAAGACAGGTGGAGAGAGAGTGAATGAAACAGTGCGGGTGTAAAGAGGGAGAGAGAAAAGGGATGAATGGAGACAAAGAAGTGAAAAAGGATGGTTGGAGAGAGAGAAGGAGAGAAAGAAAGGGTGGGCAGAGACAGAGAGAAAGAAAATGGCAGTTGGAGAGAGTGCGTGGGTGGAGAAAGACAAAAAATAATGGTTGTGGACAAAGAGAGAAAAAAGGGAGGTGGAGAGAGAGAATAAAACCGAGTGGGTGGTGAGAGAAAGAATGAAAAAGGGCGGGTGGAGAGAGAGAGAGGATGAGTGGAGAGAGAGAAAAATGGCGGGTGGAGAGGGAGAGAGAAAAAGGACAGGTGGACAAAGAGAGAAATAGCAGGTGGAGAGAGAGAGAAAGAAACAGAGGGCAGAGAGAGAGAGAAAGAAAGAAGGTGGGTGAAGAAAGAAAGAAATGCTGGGCGGAGAGAGAGAGAAAGAAATAGGGCAGGTAGAGAGGGAGAGAGAAAGAAAAGGGCGGGTGGAGAGAGAAAAGTGAAAAAGGGCGGGAGGAGTGAGACAGAAAGAAAAAGGGTGGGTGCAGAGAGAGAGAAAGAAAAAGGACGGGTACAGAGAGAGAGAGAAAGAAAAAGGACGGGGGAGAGAGAGAAAGAAAAAGGGCGGGTGGAGAGAGCGAGAAAGAAAAAGGGCAGGTGTAGTGAGAGAAAGGAAAAGGGTGGGTGGAGAGATAGAGAGACAGAAAGGGTGGGTGGAGAGAGAGAGAAAGAAAATGGCGGGTGGAGTGAGAGGGTGGGTGAAGAGAGACAGAAAAAGAATGGTTGTGGACAGAGAGAGAAAAAAGGGAGGTGGAGAGAGAGAGAGCGAGAATAAAACAGTGGGTGATGAGAGAGAGAACGAAAAAGGGTGGGTGGAGATTGAGAGAAATAGGGTGAGTGGAGAGAGAGAAATGGTGGGTGGATAGAGAGAGAAAAAGTGTGAGTGGAGAGAGAGAAAGAAAAAGGTCTGGTGGAGAGAGAGTGAAAGATAGGGTGAGCTGAGAGAGAGAAAGAACAAGGGCGTGTGGAGAGAGAGAAGTGAAAAAGGGCGGGAGGAGAGAGACAGAAAGAAAAAGGGTGGGTGGAGAGCCAAAGAAAAAGGACGGGTGGAGAGAGAGAAAAAGGGCGGGTAGAGAGAGAGAAAAAGGGCGGGTGGGTAGAGCGAGACAGAGAAAACGGATCAGTGGGGATAGACAGGGAGAGAGAAGAAAGGCAGGTTGAGAGAGAGAGGGAGAAAGGGCGGCTGGAGAGAAAGAAAGAAAAAGTGTCGGTGGAGAGAGAGAAAGAAAAAGCATGGGTGGAGAGGGAGAGAAAGGATGAGTGGAGAGAGACAGAGAAAAAGGGCGGGTGAAGAGGGATAGGGTGGGTAGAGCGAGACAGAAAACAAGGACGGGGGAGAGAGAGAAAGAAAAACAGTGGGTGGAGAGAGAGAGAGAAAAATGGCGGGTGGAGAGAGACAGAAAAAGAATGGTTGTGGACAGAGAGAGAAAAAAGGGAAGTGGAGAGAGAGAGAGAATGAAACAGTGTGTTGAGAGAGAGAGAGAAAAAGGGTGGGTAGAGAGAGACAGAAAAAGGACAGGTGGAGAGAGAGAAAGAAGAAGGGCAGCTGGAGAGAGAGAGAAAGAAAGGGCGAGTGGAGAGAGAGAGAAATAGGGTGAGTGGAGAGATAGAGAAATGGTGGGTGGATAGAGAGAGAAAAAGTGTGAGTGGAGAGAGAGAAAGAAAAAGGTTGGGTAGAGAGGGAGCGAGAAAGAAAAAGGTTGGTGGAGAGAGTGAAAGAAAGGGTGAGCTGAGAGAGAGAAAGATCAAGGGTGTGTGGAGAGAGAGAAGTGAAAAAGGGTGGGAGGAGAGAGAGAAAGAAAAAGGGTGGGTGGAGAGCCAATGAAAAAGGACGGGGTTAGAGAGAGAAAGATAAAGGGTGGTTAGAGAGAGCGAGAAAGAAAAGGGGTGGGTATAGAGGGAGAGGGTGGGTAGAGCGAGACAAAAAAAGGACGGGTGGGGACAGAGAGAGAGAGAAAAAGACAGGTGGAGAGAGAGTGAATGAAACAGTGCGGGTGTAAAGAGGGAGAGAGAAAAAGGACGAATGGAGAGAGAGAAGGAGAGACAGAAAGGGTGGGCAGAGACAGAGAGAAAGGAAATGGCGGGTTGCGACAGTGTGGGTGGAGAGAGACAGAGAAAAAGAATGGTTGTGGACAGAGAGAGAATAAATGGAGGTGGAGAGAGAGAATGAAACAGAATGGGTGGAGAGAGAGAGAAAAAGGGCGGTTGGAGAGAGAAAGAAAGGGCGGGTGGAGAGAGAGAGAAATGGCAGGTGGTGAGAGAGAGAAAGTGTGAGTGGAGAGAGAGAGAAAAAGTGTGAGTGGAGAGAGATAAAAAGGGCGGGTGGGTAGAGCGAGACAGAGAAAACGGATCAGTGGAGATAGATGGAGAGAGAGAAAAAAGGCAGGTTAACCGAGAGAAGGAGAAAGGGCGGCTGGAGAGAAAGAAAGAAAAAGTGTCGGTGGAGAGAGAGAAAGAAAAAAGATGGGTGGAGAGGGAGAGAAAGGATGAGTGCAGAGAGACAGAGAAAAAAGGGCGGGTGAAGAGAGAGAGAAAAAGGGTGGGTGGAGAGGGATAGGGTGGGTAGAGCGAGACAAAAAAAAGGACGGGTGGAGATGGAGAAAGAAAAAGGGTGGGTGGAGAGAGAGAAAGGATGGGTGGAGAGAGAGAGAGAAAGAAAAAGGGCGGCTGGAGAGAGAAAAAAGGATGGGTGGAGAGAGAGAAAATGGGCGGGCGGAGAGGGAGAGTGTGGGTAGAGCGAGACAAAACAAGGACGGCGGAGAGAGAGAAAGAAAAAGGGTGGGTGCAGAGAGAGAAAGAAAAAGGGCAGATGGAGAGAGAGAGAAAGAAAGGGCGGGTGGAGAGAGAGAAAAAGGGTGAGTGGAGAGAGAGAAAAATGGCGCGTGGAGAGTGAGAGAAAAAGTATGAAGGGAGAGAGAAAGAAAAAGGACAGGTGGAGAGAGAGAAAGAAAAAGGGTGGGTGGAGAGTGAGTGAGAGAAAAAGGGCGGGTGGAGAAGGAGAGGGTGGGTAGAGAGAGACAGAAAAAGGACGGGTGGGAATAGAGAGAGAGAAAAAGGACGGATAGAGAGAGAGAGAGAAAAAGGGTGGGTGGAGAGGGAGAGAAAGAAAGGGCGGGTGGAGAGAGAGAAAGAAAGGGCGGGTGGAGAGTGAGAAAAAGGGTGAGTGGAGAGATAGAGAAATGGTGGGTGGATTGAGAGAGAAAAAGTGTGAGTGGAGAGAGAGAAAGAAAAAGGGCGGGTAGAGAGAGTGAGAAAGAAAATGGGCGGGTATAGAGGGAGAGGGTGGGTAGTGCGAGACAAAAAATGGACGGTGGGGACAGAGAGAGAGAGAAAAAGACAGGTGGAGAGAGAGTGAATGAAACAGTGCGGGTGTAAAGAGGGAGAGAGAAAAGGGATGAATGGAGACAAAGAAGTGAAAAAGGATGGTTGGAGAGAGAGAAGGAGAGAAAGAAAGGGTGGGCAGAGACAGAGAGAAAGAAAATGGCAGTTGGAGAGAGTGCGTGGGTGGAGAAAGACAAAAAATAATGGTTGTGGACAAAGAGAGAAAAAAGGGAGGTGGAGAGAGAGAATAAAACCGAGTGGGTGGTGAGAGAAAGAATGAAAAAGGGCGGGTGGAGAGAGAGAGAGGATGAGTGGAGAGAGAGAAAAATGGCGGGTGGAGAGGGAGAGAGAAAAAGGACAGGTGGACAAAGAGAGAAATAGCAGGTGGAGAGAGAGAGAAAGAAACAGAGGGCAGAGAGAGAGAGAAAGAAAGAAGGTGGGTGAAGAAAGAAAGAAATGCTGGGCGGAGAGAGAGAGAAAGAAATAGGGCAGGTAGAGAGGGAGAGAGAAAGAAAAGGGCGGGTGGAGAGAGAAAAGTGAAAAAGGGCGGGAGGAGTGAGACAGAAAGAAAAAGGGTGGGTGCAGAGAGAGAGAAAGAAAAAGGACGGGTACAGAGAGAGAGAGAAAGAAAAAGGACGGGGGAGAGAGAGAAAGAAAAAGGGCGGGTGGAGAGAGCGAGAAAGAAAAAGGGCAGGTGTAGTGAGAGAAAGGAAAAGGGTGGGTGGAGAGATAGAGAGACAGAAAGGGTGGGTGGAGAGAGAGAGAAAGAAAATGGCGGGTGGAGTGAGAGGGTGGGTGAAGAGAGACAGAAAAAGAATGGTTGTGGACAGAGAGAGAAAAAAGGGAGGTGGAGAGAGAGAGAGCGAGAATAAAACAGTGGGTGATGAGAGAGAGAACGAAAAAGGGTGGGTGGAGATTGAGAGAAATAGGGTGAGTGGAGAGAGAGAAATGGTGGGTGGATAGAGAGAGAAAAAGTGTGAGTGGAGAGAGAGAAAGAAAAAGGTCTGGTGGAGAGAGAGTGAAAGATAGGGTGAGCTGAGAGAGAGAAAGAACAAGGGCGTGTGGAGAGAGAGAAGTGAAAAAGGGCGGGAGGAGAGAGACAGAAAGAAAAAGGGTGGGTGGAGAGCCAAAGAAAAAGGACGGGTGGAGAGAGAGAAAAAGGGCGGGTAGAGAGAGAGAAAAAGGGCGGGTGGGTAGAGCGAGACAGAGAAAACGGATCAGTGGGGATAGACAGGGAGAGAGAAGAAAGGCAGGTTGAGAGAGAGAGGGAGAAAGGGCGGCTGGAGAGAAAGAAAGAAAAAGTGTCGGTGGAGAGAGAGAAAGAAAAAGCATGGGTGGAGAGGGAGAGAAAGGATGAGTGGAGAGAGACAGAGAAAAAGGGCGGGTGAAGAGGGATAGGGTGGGTAGAGCGAGACAGAAAACAAGGACGGGGGAGAGAGAGAAAGAAAAACAGTGGGTGGAGAGAGAGAGAGAAAAATGGCGGGTGGAGAGAGACAGAAAAAGAATGGTTGTGGACAGAGAGAGAAAAAAGGGAAGTGGAGAGAGAGAGAGAATGAAACAGTGTGTTGAGAGAGAGAGAGAAAAAGGGTGGGTAGAGAGAGACAGAAAAAGGACAGGTGGAGAGAGAGAAAGAAGAAGGGCAGCTGGAGAGAGAGAGAAAGAAAGGGCGAGTGGAGAGAGAGAGAAATAGGGTGAGTGGAGAGATAGAGAAATGGTGGGTGGATAGAGAGAGAAAAAGTGTGAGTGGAGAGAGAGAAAGAAAAAGGTTGGGTAGAGAGGGAGCGAGAAAGAAAAAGGTTGGTGGAGAGAGTGAAAGAAAGGGTGAGCTGAGAGAGAGAAAGATCAAGGGTGTGTGGAGAGAGAGAAGTGAAAAAGGGTGGGAGGAGAGAGAGAAAGAAAAAGGGTGGGTGGAGAGCCAATGAAAAAGGACGGGGTTAGAGAGAGAAAGATAAAGGGTGGTTAGAGAGAGCGAGAAAGAAAAGGGGTGGGTATAGAGGGAGAGGGTGGGTAGAGCGAGACAAAAAAAGGACGGGTGGGGACAGAGAGAGAGAGAAAAAGACAGGTGGAGAGAGAGTGAATGAAACAGTGCGGGTGTAAAGAGGGAGAGAGAAAAAGGACGAATGGAGAGAGAGAAGGAGAGACAGAAAGGGTGGGCAGAGACAGAGAGAAAGGAAATGGCGGGTTGCGACAGTGTGGGTGGAGAGAGACAGAGAAAAAGAATGGTTGTGGACAGAGAGAGAATAAATGGAGGTGGAGAGAGAGAGAATGAAACAGAATGGGTGGAGAGAGAGAGAGAGAAAAAGGGTGGGTGGAGAGAGAAAGAAAAAGGGCGGTTGGAGAGAGAAAGAAAGGGCGGGTGGAGAGAGAGAGAAATGGCAGGTGGTGAGAGAGAGAAAGTGTGAGTGGAGAGAGAGAGAAAAAGTGTGAGTGGAGAGAGATAAAAAGGGCGGGTGGGTAGAGCGAGACAGAGAAAACGGATCAGTGGAGATAGATGGAGAGAGAGAAAAAAGGCAGGTTAACCGAGAGAAGGAGAAAGGGCGGCTGGAGAGAAAGAAAGAAAAAGTGTCGGTGGAGAGAGAGAAAGAAAAAAGATGGGTGGAGAGGGAGAGGAAGGATGAGTGCAGAGAGACAGAGAAAAAAGGGCGGGTGAAGAGAGAGAGAAAAAGGGTGGGTGGAGAGGGATAGAGTGGGTAGAGCGAGACAAAAAAAAGGACGGGTGGAGATGGAGAAAGAAAAAGGGTGGGTGGAGAGAGAGAAAGGATGGGTGGAGAGAGAGAGAGAAAGAAAAAGGGCGGCTGGAGAGAGAAAAAAGGATGGGTGGAGAGAGAGAAAATGGGCGGGCGGAGAGGGAGAGTGTGGGTAGAGCGAGACAAAACAAGGACGGCGGAGAGAGAGAAAGAAAAAGGGTGGGTGCAGAGAGAGAAAGAAAAAGGGCAGATGGAGAGAGAGAGAAAGAAAGGGCGGGTGGAGAGAGAGAAAAAGGGTGAGTGGAGAGAGAGAAAAATGGCGGGTGGAGAGTGAGAGAAAAAGTATGAAGGGAGAGAGAAAGAAAAAGGACAGGTGGAGAGAGAGAAAGAAAAAGGGTGGGTGGAGAGTGAGTGAGAGAAAAAGGGCGGGTGGAGAAGGAGAGGGTGGGTAGAGAGAGACAGAAAAAGGACGGGTGGGAATAGAGAGAGAGAAAAAGGACGGATAGAGAGAGAGAGAGAGAAAAAGGGTGGGTGGAGAGGGAGAGAAAGAAAGGGCGGGTGGAGAGAGAGAAAGAAAGGGCGGGTGGAGAGTGAGAAAAAGGGTGAGTGGAGAGATAGAGAAATGGTGGGTGGATTGAGAGAGAAAAAGTGTGAGTGGAGAGAGAGAAAGAAAAAGGGCGGGTAGAGAGAGTGAGAAAGAAAATGGGCGGGTATAGAGGGAGAGGGTGGGTAGTGCGAGACAAAAAATGGACGGTGGGGACAGAGAGAGAGAGAAAAAGACAGGTGGAGAGAGAGTGAATGAAACAGTGTGGGTGTAAAGAGGGAGAGAGAAAAGGGATGAATGGAGACAAAGAAGTGAAAAAGGATGGTTGGAGAGAGAGAAGGAGAGACAGAAAGGGTGGGCAGAGACAGAGAGAAAGAAAATGGCAGTTGGAGAGAGTGCGTGGGTGGAGAAAGACAAAAAAATAATGGTTGTGGACAAAGAGAGAAAAAAGGGAGGTGGAGAGAGAGAATAAAACCGAGTGGGTGGTGAGAGAGAGAATGAAAAAGGGCGGGTGGAGAGAGAGAGAGGATGAGTGGAGAGAGAGAAAAATGGCGAGTGGAGAGGGAGAGAGAAAAAGGACAGGTGGACAAAGAGAGAAATAGCAGGTGGAGAGAGAGAGAAAGAAACAGAGGGCAGAGAGAGAGAGAAAGAAAGAAGGTGGGTGAAGAAAGAAAGAAATGCTGGGCGGAGAGAGAGAAAGAAATAGGGCAGGTAGAGAGGGAGAGAGAAAGAAAAGGGCGGGTGGAGAGAGAAAAGTGAAAAAGGGCGGGAGGAGTGAGACAGAAAGAAAAAGGGTGGGTGCAGAGAGAGAGAAAGAAAAAGGACGGGTGCAGAGAGAGAGAGAAAGAAAAAGGGCGGGTGGAGAGAGCGAGAAAGAAAAAGGGCAGGTGGAGTGAGAGAAAGGAAAAGGGTGGGTGGAGAGATAGAGAGACAGAAAGGGTGGGTGGAGAGAGAGAGAAAGAAAATGGCGGGTGGAGTGAGAGGGTGGGTGAAGAGAGACAGAAAAAGAATGGTTGTGGACAGAGAGAGAAAAAAGGGAGGTGGAGAGAGAGAGCGAGAATAAAACAGTGGGTGATGAGAGAGAGAACAAAAAAGGGTGGGTGGAGATTGAGAGAAATAGGGTGAGTGGAGAGACAGAGAAATGGTGGGTGGATAGAGAGAGAAAAAGTGTGAGTGGAGAGAGAGAAAGAAAAAGGTCTGGTGGAGAGAGAGTGAAAGAAAGGGTGAGCTGAGAGAGAGAAAGAACAAGGGCGTGTGGAGAGAGAGAAGTGAAAAAGGGCGGGAGGAGAGAGACAGAAAGAAAAAGGGTGGGTGGAGAGCCAAAGAAAAAGGACAGGTGGAGAGAGAGAAAAAGGGCGGGTAGAGAGAGAGAAAAAGGGCGGGTGGGTAGAGCGAGACAGAGAAAACGGATCAGTGGGGATAGACAGGGAGAGAGACAAAAGGCAGGTGGAGAGACAGAAAATGGGCGGGTGGAGAGGGAGAGGGTGGGTAGAGCGAGACAGAAAACAAGGACGGCGGAGAGAGAGAAAGAAAAAGGGCAGATGGAGAGAGAGAGAAAGAAAGGGCGGGTGGAGAGAGAAAGAAAAAGGGCGGGTGGAGAGAGAGAAAAAGTGTGACTGGAGAGAGAAAGAAAAAGGGCGGTTTGAGAGAGAAACAAAAAGGGCAGATGGAGAGAGAGAGAGAAAAGTCGAGTGGAGACAGAGAGAGAGAGTAAAAGGGCGGGAGGAAAGAAAGAGAAAGAAAAAGGGTGGGTGGAGAGAGAGAGAGAAAAATGGCGGGTGGAGAGAGACAGAAAAAGAATGGTTGTGGACAGAAAGAAAAAAGGGAAGTGGAGAGAGAGAGAGAATGAAACAGTGTGTTGAGAGAGAGAGGGAGAAAGGGCGGCTGGAGAGAAAGAAAGAAAAGGTGTCGGTGGAGAGAGAGAAAGAAAAAGGATGGGTGGAGAGGGAGAGAAAGGATGAGTGGAGAGAGACAGAGAAAAAGGGCGGGTGAAGAGGGATAGGGTGGGTAGAGCGAGATAGAAAACAAGGACGGGGGAGAGAGAGAAAGAAAAACAGTGGGTGGAGAGTGAGTGAGAGAAAAAGGGTGGGTGGAGAGTGAGGGAGAGAAAAAGGGCGGGTGGAGAAGGAGAGGGTGGGTAGAGAGAGACAGAAAAAGGATGGGTGGGGACAGAGAGAGAGAAAAAGGATGGGTAGAGAGAGAGAGAGAAAAAGGGCGGGTGGAGAAGGAGAGGGTGGGTAGAGAGAGACAGAAAAAGGATGGGTAGAGAGAGAGAGAGAAAAAGGGTGGGTGGAGAGAGAAAGAGAAAGAAAGGGCGGGTAGAGAGAGAGAAAAAGGGCGGGTGGGTAGAGCGAGACAGAGAAAAAGGATCAGTGGGGGATAGACAGGGAGAGAGACAAAAGGCAGGTGGAGAGACAGAAAATGGGCGGGTGGAGAGGGAGAGGGTGGGTAGAGCGAGACAGAAAACAAGGACGGCGGAGAGAGAGAAAGAAAAAGGGTGGGTGCAGAGAGAGAAAGAAAAAGGGCGGGTGGAGAGAGAGAGAGGATGAGTGGAGAGAGAGAAAAATGGCGAGTGGAGAGGGAGAGAGAAAAAGGACAGGTGGACAAAGAGAGAAATAGCAGGTGGAGAGAGAGAGAAAGAAACAGAGGGCAGAGAGAGAGAAAGAAAGAAGGTGGGTGAAGAAAGAAAGAAATGCTGGGCGGAGAGAGAGAGAAAGAAATAGGGCAGGTAGAGAGGGAGAGAGAAAGAAAAGGGCGGGTGGAGAGAGAAAAGTGAAAAAGGGCGGGAGGAGTGAGACAGAAAGAAAAAGGGTGGGTGCAGAGAGAGAGAAAGAAAAAGGACGGGTGCAGAGAGAGAGAGAAAGAAAAAGGGCGGGTGGAGAGAGCGAGAAAGAAAAAGGGCAGGTGGAGTGAGAGAAAGGAAAAGGGTGGGTGGAGAGATAGAGAGACAGAAAGGGTGGGTGGAGAGAGAGAGAAAGAAAATGGCGGGTGGAGTGAGAGGGTGGGTGAAGAGAGACAGAAAAAGAATGGTTGTGGACAGAGAGAGAAAAAAGGGAGGTGGAGAGAGAGAGCGAGAATAAAACAGTGGGTGATGAGAGAGAGAACGAAAAAGGGTGGGTGGAGATTGAGAGAAATAGGGTGAGTGGAGAGACAGAGAAATGGTGGGTGGATAGAGAGAGAAAAAGTGTGAGTGGAGAGAGAGAAAGAAAAAGGTCTGGTGGAGAGAGAGTGAAAGAAAGGGTGAGCTGAGAGAGAGAAAGAACAAGGGCGTGTGGAGAGAGAGAAGTGAAAAAGGGCGGGAGGAGAGAGACAGAAAGAAAAAGGGTGGGTGGAGAGCCAAAGAAAAAGGACGGGTGGAGAGAGAGAAAAAGGGCGGGTAGAGAGAGAGAAAAAGGGCGGGTGGGTAGAGCGAGACAGAGAAAACGGATCAGTGGGGATAGACAGGGAGAGAGACAAAAGGCAGGTGGAGAGACAGAAAATGGGCGGGTGGAGAGGGAGAGGGTGGGTAGAGCGAGACAGAAAACAAGGACGGCGGAGAGAGAGAAAGAAAAAGGGCAGATGGAGAGAGAGAGAAAGAAAGGGCGGGTGGAGAGAGAAAGAAAAAGGGCGGGTGGAGAGAGAGAGAAAAAGTGTGACTGGAGAGAGAAAGAAAAAGGGCGGTTTGAGAGAGAAACAAAAAGGGCAGATGGAGAGAGAGAGAGAAAAGTCGAGTGGAGACAGAGAGAGAGAGTAAAAGGGCGGGTGGAAAGAAAGAGAAAGAAAAAGGGTGGGTGGAGAGAGAGAGAGAAAAATGGCGGGTGGAGAGAGACAGAAAAAGAATGGTTGTGGACAGAAAGAAAAAAGGGAAGTGGAGAGAGAGAGAGAATGAAACAGTGTGTTGAGAGAGAGAGGGAGAAAGGGCGGCTGGAGAGAAAGAAAGAAAAGGTGTCGGTGGAGAGAGAGAAAGAAAAAGGATGGGTGGAGAGGGAGAGAAAGGATGAGTGGAGAGAGACAGAGAAAAAGGGCGGGTGAAGAGGGATAGGGTGGGTAGAGCGAGACAGAAAACAAGGACGGGGGAGAGAGAGAAAGAAAAACAGTGGGTGGAGAGTGAGTGAGAGAAAAAGGGTGGGTGGAGAGTGAGGGAGAGAAAAAGGGCGGGTGGAGAAGGAGAGGGTGGGTAGAGAGAGACAGAAAAAGGATGGGTGGGGACAGAGAGAGAGAAAAAGGATGGGTAGAGAGAGAGAGAGAAATAGGGCGGGTGGAGAAGGAGAGGGTGGGTAGAGAGAGACAGAAAAAGGATGGGTAGAGAGAGAGAGAGAAAAAGGGTGGGTGGAGAGAGAAAGAGAAAGAAAGGGCGGGTAGAGAGAGAGAAAAAGGGCGGGTGGGTAGAGCGAGACAGAGAAAAAGGATCAGTGGGGGATAGACAGGGAGAGAGACAAAAGGCAGGTGGAGAGACAGAAAATGGGCGGGTGGAGAGGGAGAGGGTGGGTAGAGCGAGACAGAAAACAAGGACGGCGGAGAGAGAGAAAGAAAAAGGGTGGGTGCAGAGAGAGAAAGAAAAAGGGCGGGTGGAGAGAGAGAGAGGATGAGTGGAGAGAGAGAAAAATGGCGAGTGGAGAGGGAGAGAGAAAAAGGACAGGTGGACAAAGAGAGAAATAGCAGGTGGAGAGAGAGAGAAAGAAACAGAGGGCAGAGAGAGAGAGAAAGAAAGAAGGTGGGTGAAGAAAGAAAGAAATGCTGGGCGGAGAGAGAGAGAAAGAAATAGGGCAGGTAGAGAGGGAGAGAGAAAGAAAAGGGCGGGTGGAGAGAGAAAAGTGAAAAAGGGCGGGAGGAGTGAGACAGAAAGAAAAAGGGTGGGTGCAGAGAGAGAGAAAGAAAAAGGACGGGTACAGAGAGAGAGAGAAAGAAAAAGGACGGGGGAGAGAGAGAAAGAAAAAGGGCGGGTGGAGAGAGCGAGAAAGAAAAAGGGCAGGTGTAGTGAGAGAAAGGAAAAGGGTGGGTGGAGAGATAGAGAGACAGAAAGGGTGGGTGGAGAGAGAGAGAAAGAAAATGGCGGGTGGAGTGAGAGGGTGGGTGAAGAGAGACAGAAAAAGAATGGTTGTGGACAGAGAGAGAAAAAAGGGAGGTGGAGAGAGAGAGAGCGAGAATAAAACAGTGGGTGATGAGAGAGAGAACGAAAAAGGGTGGGTGGAGATTGAGAGAAATAGGGTGAGTGGAGAGAGAGAAATGGTGGGTGGATAGAGAGAGAAAAAGTGTGAGTGGAGAGAGAGAAAGAAAAAGGTCTGGTGGAGAGAGAGTGAAAGATAGGGTGAGCTGAGAGAGAGAAAGAACAAGGGCGTGTGGAGAGAGAGAAGTGAAAAAGGGCGGGAGGAGAGAGACAGAAAGAAAAAGGGTGGGTGGAGAGCCAAAGAAAAAGGACGGGTGGAGAGAGAGAAAAAGGGCGGGTAGAGAGAGAGAAAAAGGGCGGGTGGGTAGAGCGAGACAGAGAAAACGGATCAGTGGGGATAAACAGGGAGAGAGAAGAAAGGCAGGTTGAGAGAGAGAGGGAGAAAGGGCGGCTGGAGAGAAAGAAAGAAAAAGTGTCGGTGGAGAGAGAGAAAGAAAAAGCATGGGTGGAGAGGGAGAGAAAGGATGAGTGGAGAGAGACAGAGAAAAAGGGCGGGTGAAGAGGGATAGGGTGGGTAGAGCGAGACAGAAAACAAGGACGGGGGAGAGAGAGAAAGAAAAACAGTGGGTGGAGAGAGAGAGAGAAAAATGGCGGGTGGAGAGAGACAGAAAAAGAATGGTTGTGGACAGAGAGAGAATAAAGGGAAGTGGAGAGAGAGAGAGAATGAAACAGTGTGTTGAGAGAGAGAGAGAAAAAGGGTGGGTAGAGAGAGACAGAAAAAGGACAGGTGGAGAGAGAGAAAGAAGAAGGGCAGCTGGAGAGAGAGAGAAAGAAAGGGCGAGTGGAGAGAGAGAGAAATAGGGTGAGTGGAGAGATAGAGAAATGGTGGGTGGATAGAGAGAGAAAAAGTGTGAGTGGAGAGAGAGAAAGAAAAAGGTTGGGTAGAGAGGGAGCGAGAAAGAAAAAGGTTGGTGGAGAGAGTGAAAGAAAGGGTGAGCTGAGAGAGAGAAAGATCAAGGGTGTGTGGAGAGAGAGAAGTGAAAAAGGGTGGGAGGAGAGAGAGAAAGAAAAAGGGTGGGTGGAAAGCCAATGAAAAAGGACGGCGGAGAGAGAGAAAGAAAAAGGGTGGGTGCAGAGAGAGAAAGAAAAAGGGCGGGTGGAGAGAGAGAGAGGATGAGTGGAGAGAGAGAAAAATGGCGAGTGGAGAGGGAGAGAGAAAAAGGACAGGTGGACAAAGAGAGAAATAGCAGGTGGAGAGAGAGAGAAAGAAACAGAGGGCAGAGAGAGAGAAAGAAAGAAGGTGGGTGAAGAAAGAAAGAAATGCTGGGCGGAGAGAGAGAGAAAGAAATAGGGCAGGTAGAGAGGGAGAGAGAAAGAAAAGGGCGGGTGGAGAGAGAAAAGTGAAAAAGGGCGGGAGGAGTGAGACAGAAAGAAAAAGGGTGGGTGCAGAGAGAGAGAAAGAAAAAGGACGGGTGCAGAGAGAGAGAGAAAGAAAAAGGGCGGGTGGAGAGAGCGAGAAAGAAAAAGGGCAGGTGGAGTGAGAGAAAGGAAAAGGGTGGGTGGAGAGATAGAGAGACAGAAAGGGTGGGTGGAGAGAGAGAGAAAGAAAATGGCGGGTGGAGTGAGAGGGTGGGTGAAGAGAGACAGAAAAAGAATGGTTGTGGACAGAGAGAGAAAAAAGGGAGGTGGAGAGAGAGAGCGAGAATAAAACAGTGGGTGATGAGAGAGAGAACGAAAAAGGGTGGGTGGAGATTGAGAGAAATAGGGTGAGTGGAGAGACAGAGAAATGGTGGGTGGATAGAGAGAGAAAAAGTGTGAGTGGAGAGAGAGAAAGAAAAAGGTCTGGTGGAGAGAGAGTGAAAGAAAGGGTGAGCTGAGAGAGAGAAAGAACAAGGGCGTGTGGAGAGAGAGAAGTGAAAAAGGGCGGGAGGAGAGAGACAGAAAGAAAAAGGGTGGGTGGAGAGCCAAAGAAAAAGGACGGGTGGAGAGAGAGAAAAAGGGCGGGTAGAGAGAGAGAAAAAGGGCGGGTGGGTAGAGCGAGACAGAGAAAACGGATCAGTGGGGATAGACAGGGAGAGAGACAAAAGGCAGGTGGAGAGACAGAAAATGGGCGGGTGGAGAGGGAGAGGGTGGGTAGAGCGAGACAGAAAACAAGGACGGCGGAGAGAGAGAAAGAAAAAGGGCAGATGGAGAGAGAGAGAAAGAAAGGGCGGGTGGAGAGAGAAAGAAAAAGGGCGGGTGGAGAGAGAGAGAAAAAGTGTGACTGGAGAGAGAAAGAAAAAGGGCGGTTTGAGAGAGAAACAAAAAGGGCAGATGGAGAGAGAGAGAGAAAAGTCGAGTGGAGACAGAGAGAGAGAGTAAAAGGGCGGGTGGAAAGAAAGAGAAAGAAAAAGGGTGGGTGGAGAGAGAGAGAGAAAAATGGCGGGTGGAGAGAGACAGAAAAAGAATGGTTGTGGACAGAAAGAAAAAAGGGAAGTGGAGAGAGAGAGAGAATGAAACAGTGTGTTGAGAGAGAGAGGGAGAAAGGGCGGCTGGAGAGAAAGAAAGAAAAGGTGTCGGTGGAGAGAGAGAAAGAAAAAGGATGGGTGGAGAGGGAGAGAAAGGATGAGTGGAGAGAGACAGAGAAAAAGGGCGGGTGAAGAGGGATAGGGTGGGTAGAGCGAGACAGAAAACAAGGACGGGGGAGAGAGAGAAAGAAAAACAGTGGGTGGAGAGTGAGTGAGAGAAAAAGGGTGGGTGGAGAGTGAGGGAGAGAAAAAGGGCGGGTGGAGAAGGAGAGGGTGGGTAGAGAGAGACAGAAAAAGGATGGGTGGGGACAGAGAGAGAGAAAAAGGATGGGTAGAGAGAGAGAGAGAAAAAGGGCGGGTGGAGAAGGAGAGGGTGGGTAGAGAGAGACAGAAAAAGGATGGGTAGAGAGAGAGAGAGAAAAAGGGTGGGTGGAGAGAGAAAGAGAAAGAAAGGGCGGGTAGAGAGAGAGAAAAAGGGCGGGTGGGTAGAGCGAGACAGAGAAAAAGGATCAGTGGGGGATAGACAGGGAGAGAGACAAAAGGCAGGTGGAGAGACAGAAAATGGGCGGGTGGAGAGGGAGAGGGTGGGTAGAGCGAGACAGAAAACAAGGACGGCGGAGAGAGAGAAAGAAAAAGGGTGGGTGCAGAGAGAGAAAGAAAAAGGGCGGGTGGAGAGAGAGAGAGGATGAGTGGAGAGAGAGAAAAATGGCGAGTGGAGAGGGAGAGAGAAAAAGGACAGGTGGACAAAGAGAGAAATAGCAGGTGGAGAGAGAGAGAAAGAAACAGAGGGCAGAGAGAGAGAGAAAGAAAGAAGGTGGGTGAAGAAAGAAAGAAATGCTGGGCGGAGAGAGAGAGAAAGAAATAGGGCAGGTAGAGAGGGAGAGAGAAAGAAAAGGGCGGGTGGAGAGAGAAAAGTGAAAAAGGGCGGGAGGAGTGAGACAGAAAGAAAAAGGGTGGGTGCAGAGAGAGAGAAAGAAAAAGGACGGGTGCAGAGAGAGAGAGAAAGAAAAAGGGCGGGTGGAGAGAGCGAGAAAGAAAAAGGGCAGGTGGAGTGAGAGAAAGGAAAAGGGTGGGTGGAGAGATAGAGAGACAGAAAGGGTGGGTGGAGAGAGAGAGAAAGAAAATGGCGGGTGGAGAGAGAGGGTGGGTGAAGAGAGACAGAAAAAGAATGGTTGTGGACAGAGAGAGAAAAAAGGGAGGTGGAGAGAGAGAGAGAGAATAAAACAGTGGGTGGTGAGAGAGAGAACGAAAAAGGGTGGGTGGAGATTGAGAGAAATAGGGTGAGTGGAGAGACAGAGAAATGGTGGGTGGATAGAGAGAGAAAAAGTGTGAGTGGAGAGAGGGAAAGAAAAAGGTCTGGTGGAGAGAGAGTGAAAGAAAGGGTGAGCTGAGAGAGAGAAAGAACAAGGGCGTGTGGAGAGAGAGAAGTGAAAAAGGGCGGGAGGAGAGAGACAGAAAGAAAAAGGGTGGGTGGAGAGCCAAAGAAAAAGGACGGGTGGAGAGAGAGAAAAAGGGCGGGTAGAGAGAGAGAAAAAAGGCGGGTGGGTAAAGCGAGACAGAGAAAACGGATCAGTGGGGATAGACAGGGAGAGAGAAGAAAGGCAGGTTGAGAGAGAGAGGGAGAAAGGGCGGCTGGAGAGAAAGAAAGAAAAAGTGTCGGTGGAGAGAGAGAAAGAAAAAGGATGGGTGGAGAGGGAGAGAAAGGATGAGTGGAGAGAGACAGAGAAAAAGGGCGGGTGAAGAGGGATAGGGTGGGTAGAGCGAGACAGAAAACAAGGACGGGGAGAGAGAGAAAGAAAAACAGTGGGTGGAGAGTGAGTGAGAGAAAAAGGGTGGGTGGAGAGTGAGGGAGAGAAAAAGGGCGGGTGGAGAAGGAGAGGGTGGGTAGAGAGAGACAGAAAAAGGACGGGTGGGGACAGAGAGAGAGAAAAAGGACGGGTAGAGAGAGAGAGAGAAAAAGGGTGGGTGGAGAGAGAAAGAGAAAGAAAGGGCGGGTAGAGAGAGAGAAAAAGGGCGGGTGGGTAGAGCGAGACAGAGAAAAAGGATCAGTGGGGGATAGACAGGGAGAGAGACAAAAGGCAGGTGGAGAGACAGAAAATGGGCGGGTGGAGAGGGAGAGGGTGGGTAGAGCGAGACAGAAAATAAGGACGGCGGAGAGAGAGAAAGAAAAAGGGTGGGTGCAGAGAGAGAAAGAAAAAGGGCAGATGGAGAGAGAGAGAAAGAAAGGGCGGGTGGAGAGAGAGAGAAAAAGTGTGACTGGAGAGAGAAAGAAAAAGGGCGGGTGGAGAGAGAGAAAGAAAAAGGGCGGTTTGAGAGAGAAACAAAAAGGGCAGATGGAGAGAGAGAGAGAAAGGTCGGGTGGAGACAGAGAGAGAAAAAGTGTGAGTGGAGAGAGAAAGAAAAGGGACGGGTGGAGAGAGAGAAAAAGGGTGGGTGGGTAGAGCGAGACAGAGAAAAAGGATCAGTGGGGGATAGACAGGGAGAGAGACAAAAGGCAGGTGGAGAGACAGAAAATGGGCGGGTGGAGAGGGAGAGGGTGGGTAGAGCGAGACAGAAAACAAGGACGGCGGAGAGAGAGAAAGAAAAAGGGTGGGTGCAGAGAGAGAAAGAAAAAGGGCAGATGGAGAGAGAGAGAAAGAAAGGGCGGGTGGAGAGAGAGAGAAAAAGTGTGACTGGAGAGAGAAAGAAAAAGGGCGGGTGGAGAGAGAAAGAAAAAGGGCGGTTTGAGAGAGAAACAAAAAGGGCAGATGGAGAGAGAGAGAGAAAGGTCGGGTGGAGACAGAGAGAGAAAAAGTGTGAGTGGAGAGAGAAAGAAAAAGGACGGGTGGAGAGAGAGAAAAAGGGCGGGTGGGTAGAGCGAGACAGAGAAAATGGATCAGTGGGGACAGACAGGGAGAGAGACAAAAGGCAGGTGGAGAGAGAGAGGGAGAAAGGGCGGCTGGAGAGAAAGAAAGAAAAAGTGTCGGTGGAGAGAGAGAAAGAAAAAGGATGGGTGGAGAGGGAGAGAAAGGATGAGTGGAGAGAGACAGAGAAAAAGGGCGGGTGAAGAGGGATAGGGTGGATAGAGCGAGACAGAAAACAAGGACGGGGAGAGAGAGAAAGAAAAAGGGTGGGTGCAGAGAGAGAAAGAAAAAGGGCAGATGGAGAGTGAGAGAAAGAAAGGGTGGGTGGAGAGAGAGAGAAAAAGTATGAAGGGAGAGAAAGAAAAAGGACAGGTGGAGAGAGAGAAAGAAAAAGGGTGGGTGGAGAGTGAGTGAGAGAAAAAGGGCGGGTGGAGAAGGAGAGGGTGGGTAGAGAGAGACAGAAAAAGGACAGGTGGGGAGAGAGAGAGAAAAAGGGCGGGTGGAGAGAGAGAGAAAGAAAGGGCGGGTGGAGAGTGAGAGAAATAGGGTGAGTGGAGAGATAGAGAAATGGTGGGTGGATAGAGAGAGAAAAAGTGTGAGTGGAGAGAGAGAAAGAAAAAGGTTGGGTAGAGAGGGAGAGAGAAAGAAAAAGGTTGGTGGAGAGAGAGTGAAAGAAAGGGTGAGGTGAGAGAGAGAAAGAACAAGGGTGTGTGGAGAGAGAGAAGTGAAAAAGGGCGGGAGGAGAGAGACAGAAAGAAAATGGGTGGGTGTAGAGCCAAAGAAAAAGGACGGGGTAAGAGAGAGAAAGAAAAAGGGTGGTTAGAGAGAGCGAGAAAGAAAAGGGGTGGGTATAGAGGGAGAGGGTGGGTAGAGCGAGACAGAAAACAAGGACGGGGAAGAGAGAGAAAGAAAAAAGGCAGATGGAGAGAGAGAGAGAAAAGTCGAGTGGAGACAGAGAGAGTAAAAGGGCGGGTGGAAAGAAAGAGAAAGAAAAAGGGTGGGTGGAGAGAGAGAGAAAAATGGCGGGTGGAGAGAGACAGAAAAAGAATGGTTGTGGACAGAAAGAAAAAAGGGAAGTGGAGAGAGAGAGAGAATGAAACAGTGTGTTGAGAGAGAGAGGGAGAAAGGGCGGCTGGAGAGAGGGAAAGAAAAAGGATGGGTGGAGAGGGAGAGAAAGGATGAGTGGAGAGAGACAGAGAAAAAGGGCGGGTGAAGAGGGATAGGGTGGGTAGAGCGAGACAGAGAAAACGGATCAGTGGGGATAGACAGGGAGAGAGACAAAAGGCAGGTGGAGAGACAGAAAATGGGCGGGTGGAGAGGGAGAGGGTGGGTAGAGCGAGACAGAAAACAAGGACGGCGGAGAGAGAGAAAGAAAAAGGGTGGGTGCAGAGAGAGAAAGAAAAAGGGCAGATGGAGAGAGAGAGAAAGAAAGGGCAGGTGGAGAGAGAGAGAGAAAAATGGCGGGTGGAGAGAGACAGAAAAAGAATGATTGTGGACAGAGAGAGAAAAAAGGGAAGTGGAGAGAGAGAGAGAATGAAACAGTGTGTTGAGACAGAGAGAGAAAAAGGGTGGGTAGAGAGAGACAGAAAAAGGACAGGTGGAGAGAGAGAAAGAAGAAGGGCGGCTGGAGAGAGAGAGAACGAAAGGGCGGGTGGAGAGTGAGAGAAATAGGGTGAGTGGAGAGATAGAGAAATGGTGGGTGGATAGAGAGAGAAAAAGTGTGAGTGGAGAGAGAGAAAGAAAAAGGTTGGGTAGAGAGGGAGAGAGAAAGAAAAAGGTTGGTGGAGAGAGTGAAAGAAAGGGTGAGCTGAGAGAGAGAAAGAACAAGGGTGTGTGGAGAGAGAGAAGTGAAAAAGGGTGGGAGGAGAGAGAGAAAGAAAAAGGGTGGGTGGAGAGCCAATGAAAAAGGACGGGGTAAGAGAGAGAAAGAAAAAGGGTGGTTAGAGAGAGCGAGAAAGAAAAGGGGTGGGTATAGAGGGAGAGGGTGGGTAGAGCGAGACAAAAAAAGGACGGGTGGGGACAGAGAGAGAGAGAAAAAGACAGGTGGAGAGAGAGTGAATGAAACAGTGCGGGTGTAAAGAGGGAGAGAGAAAAAGGACGAATGGAGAGAGAGAAGGAGAGACAGAAAGGGTGGGCAGAGACAGAGAGAAAGGAAATGGTGGGTTGCGACAGTGTGGGTGGAGAGAGACAGAGAAAAAGAATGGTTGTGGACAGAGAGAGAATAAATGGAGGTGGAGAGAGAGAGAATGAAACAGAATGGGTGGAGAGAGAGAGAGAGAAAAAGGGTGGGTGGAGAGAGAAAGAAAAAGGGCGGTTGGAGAGAGAAAGAAAGGGCGGGTGGAGAGAGAGAGAAATGGCAGGTGGTGAGAGAGAGAAAGTGTGAGTGGAGAGAGAGAGAAAAAGTGTGAGTGGAGAGAGATAAAAAGGGCGGGTGGGTAGAGCGAGACAGAGAAAACGGATCAGTGGAGATAGATGGAGAGAGAGAAAAAAGGCAGGTTAACAGAGAGAAGGAGAAAGGGCGGCTGGAGAGAAAGAAAGAAAAAGTGTCGGTGGAGAGAGAGAAAGAAAAAAGATGGGTGGAGAGGGAGAGGAAGGATGAGTGCAGAGAGACAGAGAAAAAAGGGCGGGTGAAGAGAGAGAGAAAAAGGGTGGGTGGAGAGGGATAGGGTGGGTAGAGCGAGACAAAAAAAAGGACGGGTGGAGATGGAGAAAGAAAAAGGGTGGGTGGAGAGAGAAAAAAGGATGGGTGGAGAGAGAGAAAATGGGCGGGCGGAGAGGGAGAGTGTGGGTAGAGCGAGACAAAACAAGGACGGCGGAGAGAGAGAAAGAAAAAGGGTGGGTGCAGAGAGAGAAAGAAAAAGGGCAGATGGAGAGAGAGAGAAAGAAAGGGCGGGTGGAGAGAGAGAAAAAGGGTGAGTGGAGAGAGAGAAAAATGGCGGGTGGAGAGTGAGAGAAAAAGTATGAAGGGAGAGAGAAAGAAAAAGGACAGGTGGAGAGAGAGAAAGAAAAAGGGTGGGTGGAGAGTGAGTGAGAGAAAAAGGGCGGGTGGAGAAGGAGAGGGTGGGTAGAGAGAGACAGAAAAAGGACGGGTGGGAATAGAGAGAGAGAAAAAGGGTGGGTGGAGAGGGAGAGAAAGAAAGGGCGGGTGGAGAGAGAGAAAGAAAGGGCGGGTGGAGAGTGAGAAAAAGGGTGAGTGGAGAGATAGAGAAATGGTGGGTGGATTGAGAGAGAAAAAGTGTGAGTGGAGAGAGAGAAAGAAAAAGGGCGGGTAGAGAGAGTGAGAAAGAAAATGGGCGGGTATAGAGGGAGAGGGTGGGTAGTGCGAGACAAAAAATGGATGGTGGGGACAGAGAGAGAGAGAAAAAGACAGGTGGAGAGAGAGTGAATGAAACAGTGCGGGTGTAAAGAGGGAGAGAGAAAAGGGATGAATAGAGACAAAGAAGTGAAAAAGGATGGTTGGAGAGAGAGGAGAGACAGAAAGGGTGGGCAGAGACAGAGAGAAAGAAAATGGCAGTTGGAGAGAGTGCGTGGGTGGAGAAAGACAAAAAATAATGGTTGTGGACAAAGAGAGAAAAAAGGGAGGTGGAGAGAGAGAATAAAACCGAGTGGGTGGTGAGAGAGAGAATGAAAAAGGGCGGGTGGAGAGAGAGAGAGGATGAGTGGAGAGAGAGAAAAATGGCGGGTGGAGAGGGAGAGAGAAAAAGGACAGGTGGACAAAGAGAGAAATAGCAGGTGGAGAGAGAGAGAAAGAAACAGAGGGCAGAGAGAGAGAGAAAGAAAGAAGGTGGGTGAAGAAAGAGAGAAATGCTGGGCGGAGAGAGAGAGAAAGAAATAGGGCAGGTAGAGAGGGAGAGAGAAAGAAAAGGGCGGGTGGAGAGAGAAAAGTGAAAAAGGGCGGGAGGAGTGAGACAGAAAGAAAAAGGGTGGGTGCAGAGAGAGAGAAAGAAAAAGGACGGGTGCAGAGAGAGAGAGAAAGAAAAAGGATGGGGGAGAGAGAGAAAGAAAAAGGACGGGGGAGAGAGAGAAAGAAAAAGGGCGGGTGGAGAGAGAAAGAAAGAAAAAGGACGGGTGCAGAGAGAGAGAAAGAAAAAGGACGGGAGAGAGAGAGAAAGAAAAAGGGCGGGTGGAGAGAGCAAGAAAGAAAAATGGCAGGTGCAGTGAGAGAAAGAAAAAGGGTGGGTGGAGAGGTAGAGAGACAGAAAGGGTGGACAGAGACAGAGAGAAAGAAAATGGCGGTTGGAGAGATAGGGTGGGTGGAGAGAGACAAAAAGAATGGTTGTGGACAGAGAGAAAAAAGGGAAGTGGAGAGAGAGAATAAAACCAAGTGGGTGGTGAGAGAGAGAATGAAAAAGGGCGGGTGGAAAGAGAGAATAAAGAAAAAGGGTGGGTGGAGACAGAGAGAAAGGAAATGGCGGGTGGAGAGAGACAGAAAAAGAATGGTTGTGGACAGAAAGAGAAAAAAGGGAGGTGGAGAGTGAGAGAATGAAACAGAATGGGTGGAGAGAGAGAGAAAAAGGACGGGTGGAGAGAGAGAAGAAGGGCGGGTGGGTAGAGCGAGACAGAGAAAAATGATCAGTGGGGACAGACAAGGAGAGAGAAAAAAGGCGGGTGGAGAGAGAGAAAGAAAAAGGGCGGCTGGAGAGAGAGAAAAAAGGATGGGTGGAGAGAGAGAAAATGGGCGGGCGGAGATGGAGAGGGTGGGTAGAGCGAGACAGAAAACAAGGACGGGGGAGAGAGAGAAAGAAAAAGGGTGGGTAGAGAGTGAGTGAGAGAAAAAGGGCGGGTGGATAAGGAGAGGGTGGGTAGAGAGAGACAGAAACAGGACGGGTGGGGACAGAGAGAGAGAAAAAGGACGGGTAGAGAGAGAGAGAGAAAAAGTGTGGGTGGAGAGAGAGAAAAAGGGCGGGTGGAGAAGGAGAGGGTGGGTAGAGAGAGACAGAAAAAGGACGGGTGGGGACAGAGAGAGAGAAAAAGGGTGGGTGGAGAGAGAGAGAAAGAAAATGGTGGTTGGAGAGAGAGGGTTGGTGGAGAGAGACAAAAAGAATGGTTGTGGACAGAGAGAGAAAAAGGCAGGTGGAGAGAGAGAGAGAGAAAGAAAAAGGGCGGGTGGAGAGAGAAAAGGATGGGTCGAGAGAGAGAAAATGGGCGGGCGGAGAGGGAGAGGGTGGGTAGAGCGAGACAGAAAACAAGGACGGGGAGAGAGAGAAAGAAAAAGGGTGGGTGCAGAGAGAGAAAGAAAAAGGGCAGATGGAGAGAGAGAGAGAGAAAGGGTGTGGAGAGAGAGAGAAATGGTGGGTGGAGAGAGAGAAAAAGGGCGGGTGGAGAGAGAGAGAAAAAGGGTGTGGAGAGAGAGAGAAATGGTGGGTGGAGAGTGAGAGAAAAAGTATGAAGGGAGAGCGAAAGAAAAAGGACGGGTGGGGACTGAGAGAGAGAAAAAGGACGGATAGAGAGAGAGAGAGAGAGAAAAAGGGTGGGTGGAAAGAGAGTGAAAGAAAGGGTGAGTTGAGAGAGAGAAAGAACAAGGGCGTGTGGAGAGAGAAAAGTGAAAAAGGACGGGAGGACAGAGAAAGAAAAATGGCGGGTGGAGAGAGACAGAAAAAGAACGGTTGTGGACAGAGAGAGAAAAAAGGGAGGTGGAGAGTGAGAGAAAATAAAACAGAGTGGGTGGTGAGAGAGAGAATGAAAAAGGGTGGGTGGAAAGAGAGATAAAGAAAAAGGGTGGGTGGAGAGAAAGAGAGAAAAATGGCGGGTGGAGAGAGAGAGAAAAAGAATGGTTGTGGACAGAAAGAGAAAAAAGGGAGGTGGAGAGAGAGAAGTTAAAAAGGGCGGGTGGAGGGAGAGAAAGAAAAAGGGCGGGTGGAGAGAGAATAATGAAAAAGGGTGGGTGGAGTGAGAGAGAAAGAGGGTGGGTGAAGAAAGAAAGAAAGGCTGGATGGAGAGAGAGAAAGAAATAGGGCGGGTAGAGAGGGAAAGAGAAAGAAAAAGGGCAGGTGGAGAGAGAGAGGGAGAAAGGGTGGGTGTAGAGAGAGAGAAAGAAAAAGGGTGGGTGGAGAGTGAGTGAGAGAAAAAGGGCGGGTGGAGACAGAGAGAGAAAAAGGCTGAGTGGAGAGAGAAAGAAAAAGGATGGGTGGAGAGAGAAAAAAAGGACGGGTGGGTAGAGCGAGACAGAGAAAACGGATCAGTGGGGATAGACAGGGAGAGAGAAGAAAGGCAGGTTGAGAGAGAGAGGGAGAAAGGGCGGCTGGAGAGAAAGAAAGAAAAAGTGTCGGTGGAGAGAGGGAAAGAAAAAGGATGGGTGGAGAGGGAGAGAAAGGATGAGTGGAGAGAGACAGAGAAAAAGGGCGGGTGAAGAGGGATAGGGTGGGTAGAGCGAGACAGAGAAAAAGGATCAGTGGGGATAGACAGGGAGAGAGACAAAAGGCAGGTGGAGAGACAGAAAATGGGCGGGTGGAGAGGGAGAGGGTGGGTAGAGCGAGACAGAAAACAAGGACGGCGGAGAGAGAGAAAGAAAAAGGGTGGGTGCAGAGAGAGAAAGTAAAAGGGCAGATGGAGAGAGAGAGAAAGAAAGGGCGGGTGGAGAGTGAGAGAAATAGGGTGAGTGGAGAGATAGAGAAATGGTGGGTGGATAGAGAGAGAAAAAGTGTGAGTGGAGAGAGAGAAAGAAAAAGGTTGGGTAGAGAGGGAGAGAGAAAGAAAAAGGTTGGTGGAGAGAGAGTGAAAGAAAGGGTGAGGTGAGAGAGAGAAAGAACAAGGGTGTGTGGAGAGAGAGAAGTGAAAAAGGGCGGGAGGAGAGAGACAGAAAGAAAATGGGTGGGTGTAGAGCCAAAGAAAAAGGACGGGGTAAGAGAGAGAAAGAAAAAGGGTGGTTAGAGAGAGCGAGAAAGAAAAGGGGTGGGTATAGAGGGAGAGGGTGGGTAGAGCGAGACAGAAAACAAGGACGGGGAAGAGAGAGAAAGAAAAAAGGCAGATGGAGAGAGAGAGAGAAAAGTCGAGTGGAGACAGAGAGAGAGAGTAAAAGGGCGGGTGGAAAGAAAGAGAAAGAAAAAGGGTGGGTGGAGAGAGAGAGAGAAAAATGGCGGGTGGAGAGAGACAGAAAAAGAATGGTTGTGGACAGAAAGAAAAAAGGGAAGTGGAGAGAGAGAGAGAATGAAACAGTGTGTTGAGAGAGAGAGGGAGAAAGGGCGGCTGGAGAGAAAGAAAGAAAAAGTGTCGGTGGAGAGAGGGAAAGAAAAAGGATGGGTGGAGAGGGAGAGAAAGGATGAGTGGAGAGAGACAGAGAAAAAGGGCGGGTGAAGAGGGATAGGGTGGGTAGAGCGAGACAGAGAAAAAGGATCAGTGGGGATAGACAGGGAGAGAGACAAAAGGCAGGTGGAGAGACAGAAAATGGGCGGGTGGAGAGGGAGAGGGTGGGTAGAGCGAGACAGAAAACAAGGACGGCGGAGAGAGAGAAAGAAAAAGGGTGGGTGCAGAGAGAGAAAGAAAAAGGGCAGATGGAGAGAGAGAGAGAAAAATGGCGGGTGGAGAGAGACAGAAAAAGAATGGTTGTGGACAGAGAGAGAAAAAAGGGAAGTGGAGAGAGAGAGAGAATGAAACAGTGTGTTGAGAGAGAGAGAGAAAAAGGGTGGGTAGAGAGAGACAGAAAAAGGACAGGTGGAGAGAGAGAAAGAAGAAGGGCAGCTGGAGAGAGAGAGAAAGAAAGGGCGGGTGGAGAGTGAGAGAAATAGGGTGAGTGGAGAGATAGAGAAATGGTGGGTGGATAGAGAGAGAAAAAGTGTGAGTGGAGAGAGAGAAAGAAAAAGGTTGGGTAGAGAGGGAGAGAGAAAGAAAAAGGTTGGTGGAGAGAGTGAAAGAAAGGGTGAGCTGAGAGAGAGAAAGAACAAGGGTGTGTGGAGAGAGAGAAGTGAAAAAGGGCGGGAGGAGAGAGACAGAAAGAAAAAGGGTGGGTGGAGAGCCAATGAAAAAGGACGGGGTAAGAGAGAGAAAGAAAAAGGGTGGTTAGAGAGAGCGAGAAAGAAAAGGGGTGGGTATAGAGGGAGAGGGTGGGTAGAGCGAGACAAAAAAAGGACGGGTGCGGACAGAGAGAGAGAGAAAAAGACAGGTGGAGAGAGAGTGAATGAAACAGTGCGGGTGTAAAGAGGGAGAGAGAAAAAGGACGAATGGAGAGAGAGAAGGAGAGACAGAAAGGGTGGGCAGAGACAGAGAGAAAGGAAATGGCGGGTTGCGACAGTGTGGCTGGAGAGAGACAGAGAAAAAGAATGGTTGTGGACAGAGAGAGAATAAATGGAGGTGGAGAGAGAGAGAATGAAACAGAATGGGTGGAGAGAGAGAGAGAGAAAAAGGGTGGGTGGAGAGAGAAAGAAAAAGGGCGGTTGGAGAGAGAAAGAAAGGGCGGGTGGAGAGAGAGAGTAATGGCAGGTGGTGAGAGAGAGAAAGTGTGAGTGGAGAGAGAGAGAAAAAGTGTGAGTGGAGAGAGATAAAAAGGGCGGGTGGGTAGAGCGAGACAGAGAAAACGGATCAGTGGGGATAGATGGAGAGAGAGCAAAAAGGCAGGTTAACAGAGAGAAGGAGAAAGGGCGGCTGGAGAGAAAGAAAGAAAAAGTGTCGGTGGAGAGAGAAAGAAAAAAGATGGGTGGAGAGGGAGAGGAAGGATGAGTGCAGAGAGACAGAGAAAAAAGGGTGGGTGAAGAGAGAGAGAAAAAGGGTGGGTGGAGAGGGATAGGGTGGGTAGAGCGAGACAAAAAAAAGGACGGGTGGAGATGGAGAAAGAAAAAGGGTGGGTGGAGAGAGAGAAAGGATGGGTGGAGAGAGAGAGAGAAAGAAAAAGGGCGGCTGGAGAGAGAAAAAAGGATGGGTGGAGAGAGAGAAAATGGGCGGGTGGGTAGAGCGAGACAGAGAAAACGGATCAGTGGGGACAGACAGGGAGAGAGACAAAAGGCAGGTGGATAGAGAGAGGGAGAAAGGGCGGCTGGAGAGAAAGAAAGAAAAAGTGTCGGTGGAGAGAGAGAAAGAAAAAGGATGGGTGGAGAGGGAGAGAAAGGATGAGTGGAGAGAGACAGAGAAAAAGGGCGGGTGAAGAGGGATAGGGTGGATAGAGCGAGACAGAAAACAAGGACGGGGAGAGAGAGAAAGAAAATGGGTGGGTGCAGAGAGAGAAAGAAAAAGGGCAGATGGAGAGAGAGAGAAAGAAAGGGTGGGTGGAGAGAGAGAGAAAAAGTATGAAGGGAGAGAAAGAAAAAGGACAGGTGGAGAGAGAGAAAGAAAAAGGGTGGGTGGAGAGTGAGTGAGAGAAAAAGGGCAGGTGGAGAAGGAGAGGGTGGGTAGAGAGAGACAGAAAAAGGACAGGTGGGGAGAGAGAGAGAAAAAGGGCGGGTGGAGAGAGAGAGAGAAAGAAAGGGTGGGTGGAGAGTGAGAGAAATAGGGTGAGTGGAGAGATAGAGAAATGGTGGGTGGATAGAGAGAGAAAAAGTGTGAGTGGAGAGAGAGAAAGAAAAAGGTTGGGTAGAGAGGGAGAGAGAAAGAAAAAGGTTGGTGGAGAGAGAGTGAAAGAAAGGGTGAGGTGAGAGAGAGAAAGAACAAGGGTGTGTGGAGAGAGAGAAGTGAAAAAGGGCGGGAGGAGAGAGACAGAAAGAAAATGGGTGGGTGTAGAGCCAAAGAAAAAGGACGGGGTAAGAGAGAGAAAGAAAAAGGGTGGTTAGAGAGAGCGAGAAAGAAAAGGGGTGGGTATAGAGGGAGAGGGTGGGTAGAGCGAGACAGAAAACAAGGACGGGGAAGAGAGAGAAAGAAAAAAGGCAGATGGAGAGAGAGAGAGAAAAGTCGAGTGGAGACAGAGAGAGAGAGTAAAAGGGCGGGTGGAAAGAAAGAGAAAGAAAAAGGGTGGGTGGAGAGAGAGAGAGAAAAATGGCGGGTGGAGAGAGACAGAAAAAGAATGGTTGTGGACAGAAAGAAAAAAGGGAAGTGGAGAGAGAGAGAGAATGAAACAGTGTGTTGAGAGAGAGAGGGAGAAAGGGCGGCTGGAGAGAAAGAAAGAAAAAGTGTCGGTGGAGAGAGAGAAAGAAAAAGGGTGGGTGCAGAGAGAGAAAGAAAAAGGGCAGATGGAGAGAGAGAGAAAGAAAGGGCGGCTGGAGAGAGAAAAAAGGATGGGTGGAGAGAGAGAAAATGGGCGGGCGGAGAGGGAGAGTGTGGGTAGAGCGAGACAAAACAAGGACGGCGGAGAGAGAGAAAGAAAAAGGGTGGGTGCAGAGAGAGAAAGAAAAAGGGCAGATGGAGAGAGAGAAAGAAAGGGCGGGTGGAGAGAGAGAA
Source organism: Hemitrygon akajei (assembly GCF_048418815.1). Classification (NCBI taxonomy): domain Eukaryota; kingdom Metazoa; phylum Chordata; class Chondrichthyes; order Myliobatiformes; family Dasyatidae; genus Hemitrygon; species Hemitrygon akajei. The sequence goes on from NC_133141.1 coordinate 17,223,826, forward strand.
AAAGGGTGAGTGGAGAGAGAGAAAAATGGCGGGTGGAGAGTGAGAGAAAAAGTATGAAGGGAGAGAGAAAGAAAAAGGACAGGTGGAGAGAGAGAAAGAAAAAGGGTGGGTGGAGAGTGAGTGAGAGAAAAAGGGCGGGTGGAGAAGGAGAGGGTGGGTAGAGAGAGACAGAAAAAGGACGGGTGGGAATAGAGAGAGAGAAAAAGGACGGATAGAGAGAGAGAGAGAGAAAAAGGGTGGTTGGAGAGGGAGAGAAAGAAAGGGCGGGTGGAGAGAGAGAAAGAAAGGGCAGGTGGAGAGTGAGAAAAAGGGTGAGTGGAGAGATAGAGAAATGGTGGGTGGATTGAGAGAGAAAAAGTGTGATTGGAGAGAGAGAAAGAAAAAGGGCGGGTAGAGAGAGTGAGAAAGAAAATGGGCGGGTATAGAGGGAGAGGGTGGGTAGTGCGAGACAAAAAATGGACGGTGGGGACAGAGAGAGAGAGAAAAAGACAGGTGGAGAGAGAGTGAATGAAACAGTGCGGGTGTAAAGAGGGAGAGAGAAAAGGGATGAATGGAGACAAAGAAGTGAAAAAGGATGGTTGGAGAGAGAGAAGGAGAGACAGAAAGGGTGGGCAGAGACAGAGAGAAAGAAAATGGCAGTTGGAGAGAGTGCGTGGGTGGAGAAAGACAAAAAATAATGGTTGTGGACAAGGAGAGAAAAAAGGGAGGTGGAGAGAGAGAATAAAACCGAGTGGGTGGTGAGAGAGAGAATGAAAAAGGGCGGGTGGAGAGAGAGAGAGGATGAGTGGAGAGAGAAAAATGGCGGGTGGAGAGGGAGAGAGAAAAAGGACAGGTGGACAAAGAGAGAAATAGCAGGTGGAGAGAGAGAGAAAGAAACAGAGGGCAGAGAGAGAGAGAAAGAAAGAAGGTGGGTGAAGAAAGAGAGAAATGCTGGGCGGAGAGAGAGAGAAAGAAATAGGGCAGGTAGAGAGGGAGAGAGAAAGAAAAGGGCGGGTGGAGAGAGAAAAGTGAAAAAGGGCGGGAGGAGTGAGACAGAAAGAAAAAGGGTGGGTGCAGAGAGAGAGAAAGAAAAAGGACGGGTGCAGAGAGAGAGAGAAAGAAAAAGGACGGGGGAGAGAGAGAAAGAAAAAGGGCGGTTGGAGAGAGAGAGAAAGAAAAAGGACGGGGAGAGAGAGAAAGAAAAAGGGCGGGTGGAGAGAGAAAGAAAGAAAAAGGACGGGTGCAGAGAGAGAGAAAGAGAAAGGACGGGAGAGAGAGAGAAAGAAAAAGGGCGGGTGGAGAGAGCAAGAAAGAAAAATGGCAGGTGCAGTGAGAGAAAGAAAAAGGGTGGGTGGAGAGGTAGAGAGACAGAAAGGGTAGACAGAGACAGAGAGAAAGAAAATGGCGGTTGGAGAGATAGGGTGGGTGGAGAGAGACAAAAAGAATGGTTGTGGACAGAGAGAAAAAAGGGAGGTGGAGAGAGAGAATAAAACAGAGTGGGTTGTGAGAGAGAGAATGAAAAAGGGTGGGTGGAAAGAGAGAATAAAGAAAAAGGGTGGGTGGAGACAGAGAGAAAGGAAATGGCGGGTGGAGAGAGACAGAAAAAGAATGGTTGTGGACAGAAATAGAAAAAATGGAGGTGGAGAGTGAGAGAATGAAACAGAATGGGTGGAGAGAGAGAGAAAAAGGACGGGTGGAGAGAGAGAAGAAGGGCGGGTGGGTAGAGCGAGACAGAGAAAAATGATCAGTGGGGACAGACAAGGAGAGAGAAAAAAGGCGGGTGGAGAGAGAGAAAGAAAAAGGGCGGCTGGAGAGAGAGAAAAAAGGATGGGTGGAGAGAGAGAAAATGGGCGGGCGGAGATGGAGAGGGTGGGTAGAGCGAGACAGAAAACAAGGACGGGGGAGAGAGAGAAAGAAAAAGGGTGGGTAGAGAGTGAGTGAGAGAAAAAGGGCGGGTGGAGAAGGAGAGGGTGGGTAGAGAGAGACAGAAACAGGACGGGTGGGGACAGAGAGAGAGAAAAAGGACGGGTAGAGAGAGAGAGAGAAAAAGGGTGGGTGGAGAAGGAGAGGGTGGGTAGAGAGAGACAGAAAAAGGACGGGTGGGGACAGAGAGAGAGAAAAAGGGTGGGTGGAGAGAGAGAGAAAGAAAATGGTGGTTGGAGAGAGAGGGTTGGTGGAGAGAGACAAAAAGAATGGTTGTGGACAGAGAGAGAAAAAGGCAGGTGGAGAGAGAGAGAAAGAAAAAGGGCGGGTGGAGAGAGAAAAGGATGGGTGGAGAGAGAGAAAATGGGCGGGCGGAGAGGGAGAGGGTGGGTAGAGCGAGACAGAAAACAAGGACGGGGAGAGAGAGAAAGAAAAAGGGTGGGTGCAGAGAGAGAAAGAAAAAGGGCAGATGGAGAGAGAGAGAGAGAAAGGGTGTGGAGAGAGAGAGAAATGGTGGGTGGAGAGAGAGAGAAATGGTGGGTGGAGAGTGAGAGAAAAAGTATGAAGGGAGAGCGAAAGAAAAAGGACGGGTGGGGACTGAGAGAGAGAAAAAGGACGGATAGAGAGAGAGAGAGAGAGAAAAAGGGTGGGTGGAAAGAGAGTGAAAGAAAGGGTGAGTTGAGAGAGAGAAAGAACAAGGGCGTGTGGAGAGAGAAAAGTGAAAAAGGACGGGAGGACAGAGAAAGAAAAATGGCGGGTGGAGAGAGACAGAAAAAGAACGGTTGTGGACAGAGAGAGAAAAAAGGGAGGTGGAGAGTGAGAGAAAATAAAACAGAGTGGGTGGTGAGAGAGAGAATGAAAAAGGGTGGGTGGAAAGAGAGATAAAGAAAAAGGGTGGGTGGAGAGAAAGAGAGAAAAATGGCGGGTGGAGAGAGAGAGAAAAAGAATGGTTGTGGACAGAAAGAGAAAAAAGGGAGGTGGAGAGAGAGAAGTTAAAAAGGGCGGGTGGAGGGAGAGAAAGAAAAAGGGCGGGTGGAGAGAGAATAATGAAAAAGGGTGGGTGGAGTGAGAGAGAAAGAGGGTGGGTGAAGAAAGAAAGAAAGGCTGGATGGAGAGAGAGAAAGAAATAGGGCGGGGTAGAGAGGGAAAGCGAAAGAAAAAGGGCAGGTGGAGAGAGGGAGAAAGAAAAAGGGCGGGTGGAGAGAGAGAGACAGAAAGGGTGGGCAGAGACAGAGAGAAAGAAAATGGCAGTTGGAGAGAGTGCGTGGGTGGAGAAAGACAAAAAATAATGGTTGTGGACAAAGAGAGAAAAAAGGGAGGTGGAGAGAGAGAGAATAAAACCGAGTGGGTGGTGAGAGAGAGAATGAAAAAGGGCGGGTGGAGAGAGAGAGAGGATGAGTGGAGAGAGAGAAAAATGGCGGGTGGAGAGGGAGAGAGAAAAAGGACAGGTGGACAAAGAGAGAAATAGCAGGTGGAGAGAGAGAGAAAGAAACGGAGGGCAGAGAGAGAGAGAAAGAAAGAAGGTGGGTGAAGAAAGAGAGAAATGCTGGGGGGAGAGAGAGAGAAAGAAATAGGGCAGGTAGAGAGGGAGAGAGAAAGAAAAGGGCGGGTGGAGAGAGAAAAGTGAAAAAGGGCGGGAGGAGTGAGACAGAAAGAAAAAGGGTGGGTGCAGAGAGAGAGAAAGAAAACGGACGGGTGCAGAGAGAGAGAAAGAAAAAGGACGGGGAGAGAGAGAAAGAAAAAGGGCGGGTGGAGAGAGAGAGAAAGAAAAAGGACGGGTGCAGAGAGAGAGAAAGAAAAAGGACGGGGGAGAGAGAGAGAAAAAGGGCGGGTGGAGAGAGCGAGAAAGAAAAATGGCAGGTGCAGTGAGAGAAAGAAAAAGGGCGGGTGGAGAGAGAGAAAGAAAAAGGACGGGTGCAGAGAGAGAGAAAGAAAAAGGACGGGTGCAGAGAGAGAGAAAGAAAAAGGACGGGGGAGAGAGAGAAAGAAAAAGGACGGGGGAGAGAGAGAAAGAAAAAGGGCGGGTGGAGAGAGCGAGAAAGAAAAATGGCAGGTGCAGTGAGAGAAAGAAAAAGGGTGGGTGGAGAGGTAGAGAGACAGAAAGGGTGGACAGAGACAGAGAGAAAGAAAATGGCGGTTGGAAAGATAGGGTGGGTGGAGAGAGACAAAAAGAATGGTTGTGGACAGAGAGAAAAAAGGGAGGTGGAGAGAGAGAATAAAACAGAGTGGGTGGTGAGAGAGAGAATGAAAAAGGGTGGGTGGAAAGAGAGAATAAAGAAAAAGGGTGGGTGGAGACAGAGAGAAAGGAAATGGCGGGTGGAGAGAGACAGAAAAAGAATGGTTGTGGACAGAAAGAGAAAAAAGGGAGGTGGAGAGTGAGAGAATGAAACAGAATGGGTGGAGAGAGAGAGAAAAAGGACGGGTGGAGAGAGAGAAGAAGGGCGGGTGGGTAGAGCGAGACAGAGAAAAATGATCAGTGGGGACAGACAAGAAGAGAGAAAAAAGGCGGGTGGAGAGAGAGAAAGAAAAAGGGCGGCTGGAGAGAGAGAAAAAAGGATGGGTGGAGAGAGAGAAAATGGGCGGGCGGAGATGGAGAGGGTGGGTAGAGCGAGACAGAAAACAAGGACGGGGGAGAGAGAGAAAGAAAAAGGGTGGGTAGAGAGTGAGTGAGAGAAAAAGGGCGGGTGGAGAAGGAGAGGGTGGGTAGAGAGAGACAGAAACAGGACGGGTGGGGACAGAGAGAGAGAAAAAGGACGGGTAGAGAGAGAGAGAGAAAAAGGGTGGGTGGAGAAGGAGAGGGTGGGTAGAGAGAGACAGAAAAAGGACGGGTGGGGACAGAGAGAGAGAAAAAGGGTGGGTGGAGAGAGAGAGAAAGAAAATGGTGGTTGGAGAGAGAGGGTTGGTGGAGAGAGACAAAAAGAATGGTTGTGGACAGAGAGAGAAAAAGGCAGGTGGAGAGAGAGAGAAAGAAAAAGGGCGGGTGGAGAGAGAAAAGGATGGGTGGAGAGAGAGAAAATGGGCGGGCGGAGAGGGAGAGGGTGGGTAGAGCGAGACAGAAAACAAGGACGGGGAGAGAGAGAAAGAAAAAGGGTGGGTGCAGAGAGAGAAAGAAAAAGGGCAGATGGAGAGAGAGAGAGAGAAAGGGTGTGGAGAGAGAGAGAAATGGTGGGTGGAGAGAGAGAAAAAGGGCGGGTGGAGAGAGAGAGAAAAAGGGTGTGGAGAGAGAGAGAAATGGTGGGTGGAGAGTGAGAGAAAAAGTATGAAGGGAGAGCGAAAGAAAAAGGACGGGTGGGGACTGAGAGAGAGAAAAAGGACGGATAGAGAGAGAGAGAGAGAGAAAAAGGGTGGGTGGAAAGAGAGTGAAAGAAAGGGTGAGTTGAGAGAGAGAAAGAACAAGGGCGTGTGGAGAGAGAAAAGTGAAAAAGGACGGGAGGACAGAGAAAGAAAAATGGCGGGTGGAGAGAGACAGAAAAAGAACGGTTGTGGACAGAGAGAGAAAAAAGGGAGGTGGAGAGTGAGAGAAAATAAAACAGAGTGAGTGGTGAGAGAGAGAATGAAAAAGGGTGGGTGGAAAGAGAGATAAAGAAAAAGGGTGGGTGGAGAGAAAGAGAGAAAAATGGCGGGTGGAGAGAGAGAAAAAGAATGGTTGTGGACAGAAAGAGAAAAAAGGGAGGTGGAGAGAGAGAAGTTAAAAAGGGCGGGTGGAGGGAGAGAAAGAAAAAGGGCGGGTGGAGAGAGAATAATGAAAAAGGGTGGGTGGAGTGAGAGAGAAAGAGGGTGGGTGAAGAAAGAAAGAAAGGCTGGATGGAGAGAGAGAAAGAAATAGGGCGGGTAGAGAGGGAAAGAGAAAGAAAAAGGGCAGGTGGAGAGAGGGAGAAAGAAAAAGGGCGGGTAGAGAGGGAAAGAGAAAGAAAGGGTGGGCAGAGACAGAGAGAAAGAAAATGGCAGTTGGAGAGAGTGCGTGGGTGGAGAAAGACAAAAAATAATGGTTGTGGACAAAGAGAGAAAAAAGGGAGGTGGAGAGAGAGAATAAAACCGAGTGGGTGGTGAGAGAGAGAATGAAAAAGGGCGGGTGGAGAGAGAGAGAGGATGAGTGGAGAGAGAGAAAAATGGCGGGTGGAGAGGGAGAGAGAAAAAGGACAGGTGGACAAAGAGAGAAATAGCAGGTGGAGAGAGAGAGAAAGAAACAGAGGGCAGAGAGACAGAGAAAGAAAGAAGGTGGGTGAAGAAAGAGAGAAATGCTGGGCGGAGAGAGAGAGAAAGAAATAGGGCAGGTAGAGAGGGAGAGAGAAAGAAAAAGGGCGGGTGGAGAGAGAAAGGAAATGGGCAGGTGGAGAGGGAGAGAGAATGAAAAAGGTCGGACGGAGAGAGAGAAGTGAAAAACGGCGTGTGGAGAGAGAAAGAAAGAGGGCCATTGGAGAGACAGAAAGAAAAAAACGTGGGTGGAGGGAGAGACAGAGTAAGAAAAATGGCGTGTGGAGAGAGAGAAGTTATAAAGGTTCGGGTGGAGAGAGAGAAGTGAAAAAGGGCAGATGGAGAGAGAGAAAGAAGAAGGGCAGGTGGAGAGAGAGAAAGAATGAGGGTGGGTGCAGAGAGAAAGAAAAATTGTGGGTAGAGGGAGAGAGAAAGAAAGAGGGCGGATGGACACAGAAAGAAAAGGGCGGGTGCAGAGAGAGAAAAAGAAAAACGGTGGGTGGAGAGAGAGAGAAAGAAAAAGGTCGAGTGGAGAGAGAGAAAGAAAAAGGTCGGGTGGAGAGAGAGAAAGAAAGAGCGCGGGTTGAGAAAGAGAAAGAAAGTGCGGGCAGACAGAGAGAGAGAAAGAAAACGTCGGGTAGAGAGTGACAGAGAAAGAAAAAGGGCAGGTGGAGTGAGAGAAAGAAAAGGGCGGGTGGAGAGAGAGAAAGAAAAAGGGTGGGTGGAGAGAGAGGGTTGGTGGAGAGAGACAGAAAAAGAATGGTTGTGCACAGAGAGAGAATAAATGGAGGTGGAGAGAGCGAGAGAGAAAAAGGGCAGGTGGAGAGAGAGAAGTGATAAAGGGCGGGTGGAGAAAGTAAGAAAATCTGCGGGTAGAGAGGGAGAGAGTGGGTAGAGAGTGATGGAGAGAAAGGATGTGTGTGGACAGAGTGGAAGGGTGGGTAGAGAGAGAGAGAAAGGGCAGGTGGAGAGAGAGAAAGAAAAAGGGCGGGTGGAGAGAGAAAGGAAATGGGCACGTGGAGAGGGAGAGAGAGATAAAGCACGGGTGGAGAGAGAGATATTGAAAAGGGGTGGGCCAAGAGAGAGTGAAAGAAAAAGGGCTGGTAGAGAGGGAGAGGGAGGGTAGAGCGTGACAGAAAAAAAGGACGGGTGGGGACAGAGAGAGAGAGAGAGAGAAAGGCAGTTGGACAGAGAGTGTGAAAGAAACAGTACGGGTCGAAATAGGGAGAGAGAAAAAGGGCGAGTGGAGAGAGAGAAGTGAAAAAGGGCGGGTGAAGAGAGAGAGAGAAAAAGGGCGGGTGAAGAGAGAGAGAGAACGAAAAGGGCGGGTGGAGAGACAGAAGTGAAAAAAGGTGGATGGAGAGAGAGTAAGAAGAAGGGCGAGTGGAGAGAGAGAAGTGATAAAGGGCGGGTGCAGAGAGAGAGAAAGAAAAAGGGTGGGTGGAGAGAGAGAGAAAGAAAAGGGCGGGTGCAGAGAGAGAGAAAGAAAAAGGGCGGGTGGAGAGAGAGGGTTGGTGGAGAGAGACAGAAAAATAATGGTTGTGGACAGAGAGAGAAAAAAGGCAGGTGGAGAGAGAGAACGAAAAAGGGTGGGTAGAGAGAGAGAAAGAAGAAGGGCTGGTGGAGAGAGAAAGAAAGAGGGCAGGTGGAGAGAGAAAGAAAAATTGTGGGTAGAGGGAGAGAGAAAGAAAGGGCGGTTGGAGAGACAGAAAGAAGGAAAAAGGGTGGGTGGAGGAAGAGACAGAGAAAGGGTGGGTGGAGAGAGACAGAAAAAGAATGGTTGTGGACAGAGAGAGAGAAAAGGGAGGTGGAGAGAGAGAGAGAATGAAACAGAGTGGGTGGAGGGAGAGAGAAAGGAAAAGCTCGGGTGGAGAGAGAGAGAAAGATAGGGCGGGCGGTGAGAGAGAGAAAGAAAAAGGGTGGGTGGAGAGAGAGAGAGAAAAAGGGCTGGTGGAGAGGGAGAAAGAGAAAAAGAAAGAGAGACAGAAAGGGTGGAGAGAGTCAGAGAGAAAGGTAATGGCAGGTGGAGAGAGACAGAAAAAGAATTGTTGTGGACAGAAAGAGAAAAAAGGGAGGTAGAGAGAGAGAGAATGAAACAGTGTGGGTGGAAAGAGAGAGAAAGGAAAAGGGCGGATGGAGAGGTAGAGAGACAGAAAGGGTGAGCAGAGACAGAGAGAAAGGAAATGGCGGGTGGAGAGAGAGAGAAAGAATGAGGGTGGGTGCAGAGAGAAAGAAAAATTGTGGGTAGAGGGAGAGAGAAAGAAAGAGGGCGGATGGACACAGAAAGAAAAGGGCGGGTGCAGAGAGAGAAAAAGAAAAACGGTGGGTGGAGAGAGAGAGAAAGAAAAAGGTCGAGTGGAGAGAGAGAAAGAAAAAGGTCGGGTGGAGAGAGAGAAAGAAAGAGCGCGGGTTGAGAAAGAGAAAGAAAGTGCGGGCAGACAGAGAGAGAGAAAGAAAACGTCGGGTAGAGAGTGACAGAGAAAGAAAAAGGGCAGGTGGAGTGAGAGAAAGAAAAGGGCGGGTGGAGAGAGAGAAAGAAAAAGGGTGGGTGGAGAGAGAGGGTTGGTGGAGAGAGACAGAAAAAGAATGGTTGTGCACAGAGAGAGAATAAATGGAGGTGGAGAGAGCGAGAGAGAAAAAGGGCAGGTGGAGAGAGAGAAGTGATAAAGGGCGGGTGGAGAAAGTAAGAAAATCTGCGGGTAGAGAGGGAGAGAGTGGGTAGAGAGTGATGGAGAGAAAGGATGTGTGTGGACAGAGTGGAAGGGTGGGTAGAGAGAGAGAGAAAGGGCAGGTGGAGAGAGAGAAAGAAAAATGTCGGGTGGAGAGAGAGAAAGAAAAAGGGCGGGTGGAGAGAGAAAGGAAATGGGCACGTGGAGAGGGAGAGAGAGATAAAGCACGGGTGGAGAGAGAGATATTGAAAAGGGGTGGGCCAAGAGAGAGTGAAAGAAAAAGGGCTGGTAGAGAGGGAGAGGGAGGGTAGAGCGTGACAGAAAAAAAGGACGGGTGGGGACAGAGAGAGAGAGAGAGAGAAAGGCAGTTGGACAGAGAGTGTGAAAGAAACAGTACGGGTCGAAATAGGGAGAGAGAAAAAGGGCGAGTGGAGAGAGAGAAGTGAAAAAGGGCGGGTGAAGAGAGAGAGAGAAAAAGGGCGGGTGAAGAGAGAGAGAGAACGAAAAGGGCGGGTGGAGAGACAGAAGTGAAAAAAGGTGGATGGAGAGAGAGTAAGAAGAAGGGCGAGTGGAGAGAGAGAAGTGATAAAGGGCGGGTGCAGAGAGAGAGAAAGAAAAAGGGTGGGTGGAGAGAGAGAGAAAGAAAAGGGCGGGTGCAGAGAGAGAGAAAGAAAAAGGGCGGGTGGAGAGAGAGGGTTGGTGGAGAGAGACAGAAAAATAATGGTTGTGGACAGAGAGAGAAAAAAGGCAGGTGGAGAGAGAGAACGAAAAAGGGTGGGTAGAGAGAGAGAAAGAAGAAGGGCTGGTGGAGAGAGAAAGAAAGAGGGCAGGTGGAGAGAGAAAGAAAAATTGTGGGTAGAGGGAGAGAGAAAGAAAGGGCGGTTGGAGAGACAGAAAGAAGGAAAAAGGGTGGGTGGAGGAAGAGACAGAGAAAGGGTGGGTGGAGAGAGACAGAAAAAGAATGGTTGTGGACAGAGAGAGAGAAAAGGGAGGTGGAGAGAGAGAGAGAATGAAACAGAGTGGGTGGAGGGAGAGAGAAAGGAAAAGCTCGGGTGGAGAGAGAGAGAAAGATAGGGCGGGCGGTGAGAGAGAGAAAGAAAAAGGGTGGGTGGAGAGAGAGAGAGAAAAAGGGCTGGTGGAGAGGGAGAAAGAGAAAAAGAAAGAGAGACAGAAAGGGTGGAGAGAGTCAGAGAGAAAGGTAATGGCAGGTGGAGAGAGACAGAAAAAGAATTGTTGTGGACAGAAAGAGAAAAAAAGGGAGGTAGAGAGAGAGAGAATGAAACAGTGTGGGTGGAAAGAGAGAGAAAGGAAAAGGGCGGATGGAGAGGTAGAGAGACAGAAAGGGTGAGCAGAGAGAGAGAGAAAGGAAATGAGCGGGTGGAGAGTGAGAGAGAGAATGGGTGGGCAGAAACAGGAGAAAGAAAATGGTGGGTGGAGAGAGACAAAAAAAGAATGCTTGTGTACAGAGAGAGAACAAAGGGAGGTGGAGAGAGAGAGAATGAAACATAGTGGGTGGAGAGAGAGAGAAATAAAGGTCGGGTGGAGAGAGAGAGAGAAAGAAAATGGGTGGGCAGAGAGAGAGAAAGAGAAAGGGCTGGTAGAGAGGGAGAGGGAGGGTAGAGCGTGACAGAAAATAAGGACCGATGGGGACAGAGAGAGAGAGAGAAAGGCAGTTGGACAGAGAGTGTGAGAGAAACAGTGCGGGTCAAAATAGGAAGATAGAAAAAAGGTGATTGGAGAGAGAAAAGTGAAAAAGGGCGGGTGCAGAGAGAGAAAGAAAAAGGGTGGGTGGAGAGAGAGGGTTGGTGGAGAGAGACAGAAAAAGAATGGTTGTGCACAGAGAGAGAATAAATGGAGGTGGAGAGAGCGAGAGAGAAAAAGGGCGGGTGGAGAGAGAGAAGTGATAAAGGGCGGGTGGAGAAAGTAAGAAAATCTGCGGGTAGAGAGGGAGAGAGTGGGTAGAGAGTGATGGAGAGAAAGGATGTGTGTGGACAGAGTGGAAGGGTGGGTAGAGAGAGAGAGAAAGGGCAGGTGGAGAGAGAGAAAGAAAAATGTCGGGTGGAGAGAGAGAAAGAAAAAGGGCGGGTGGAGAGAGAAAGGAAATGGGCACGTGGAGAGGGAGAGAGAGATAAAGCACGGGTGGAGAGAGAGATATTGAAAAGGGGTGGGCCAAGAGAGAGTGAAAGAAAAAGGGCTGGTAGAGAGGGAGAGGGAGGGTAGAGCGTGACAGAAAAAAAGGACGGGTGGGGACAGAGAGAGAGAGAGAGAGAAAGGCAGTTGGACAGAGAGTGTGAAAGAAACAGTACGGGTCGAAATAGGGAGAGAGAAAAAGGGCGAGTGGAGAGAGAGAAGTGAAAAAGGGCGGGTGAAGAGAGAGAGAGAAAAAGGGCGGGTGAAGAGAGAGAGAGAACGAAAAGGGCGGGTGGAGAGACAGAAGTGAAAAAAGGTGGATGGAGAGAGAGTAAGAAGAAGGGCGAGTGGAGAGAGAGAAGTGATAAAGGGCGGGTGCAGAGAGAGAGAAAGAAAAAGGGTGGGTGGAGAGAGAGAGAAAGAAAAGGGCGGGTGCAGAGAGAGAGAAAGAAAAAGGGCGGGTGGAGAGAGAGGGTTGGTGGAGAGAGACAGAAAAATAATGGTTGTGGACAGAGAGAGAAAAAAGGCAGGTGGAGAGAGAGAACGAAAAAGGGTGGGTAGAGAGAGAGAAAGAAGAAGGGCTGGTGGAGAGAGAAAGAAAGAGGGCAGGTGGAGAGAGAAAGAAAAATTGTGGGTAGAGGGAGAGAGAAAGAAAGGGCGGTTGGAGAGACAGAAAGAAGGAAAAAGGGTGGGTGGAGGAAGAGACAGAGAAAGGGTGGGTGGAGAGAGACAGAAAAAGAATGGTTGTGGACAGAGAGAGAGAAAAGGGAGGTGGAGAGAGAGAGAGAATGAAACAGAGTGGGTGGAGGGAGAGAGAAAGGAAAAGCTCGGGTGGAGAGAGAGAGAAAGATAGGGCGGGCGGTGAGAGAGAGAAAGAAAAAGGGTGGGTGGAGAGAGAGAGAGAAAAAGGGCTGGTGGAGAGGGAGAAAGAGAAAAAGAAAGAGAGACAGAAAGGGTGGAGAGAGTCAGAGAGAAAGGTAATGGCAGGTGGAGAGAGACAGAAAAAGAATTGTTGTGGACAGAAAGAGAAAAAAAGGGAGGTAGAGAGAGAGAGAGAATGAAACAGTGTGGGTGGAAAGAGAGAGAAAGGAAAAGGGCGGATGGAGAGGTAGAGAGACAGAAAGGGTGAGCAGAGACAGAGAGAAAGGAAATGGCGGGTTGAGAGAGAGGGTGGGTGGAGAGAGACAGAAGAAGAATGGTTGTGGACAGAGAGAGAAAAAGGGAGGTGGCGAGAGCGAGAGAGAATGAAACAGAGTGAGTGGAGAGAGAGAGAAATTACAAGGGTGGGCAGAGAGAGAGAAAGAAAAAGGCCGGGTGGAGAGAGAGAAGTGAAAAAGGGCGGTTGGAGAGAGAGAAAGGAAATGAGCGGGTGGAGAGTGAGAGAGAGAAAAAGAATGAGAGAGAGAATGCGTGGGCAGAAACAGGAGAAAGAAAATGGTGGGTGGAGAGAGACAAAAAAAGAATGCTTGTGTACAGAGAGAGAACAAAGGGAGGTGGAGAGAGCGAGAGAATGAAACATAGTGGGTGGAGAGAGAGAGAAATAAAGGTCGGGTGGAGAGAGAGAGAGAAAGAAAATGGGTGGGCGGAGAGAGAGAGAAAGAAAAAGGGCTGGTAGAGAGGGAGAGGGAGGGTAGAGCGTGACAGAAAAAAAGGACCGATGGGGACAGAGAGAGAGAGAGAAAGGCAGTTGGACAGAGAGTGTGAAAGAAACAGTGCGGGTCAAAATAGGGAGAGAGAAAAAAGGTGATTGGAGAGAGAGAAGTGAAAAAGGGCGGGTGGAGAGAGAGAAAAAGGGCGGGTGGAGAGAGAGAAGAGAAAGGACGGGTGGAGAGAGAGAGAACAAAAAGGACGGGTGTAGAGAGAAAGGAAATGGGCAGGTGGAGAGGGAGAGAGAGATAAAGGACGGGTGGAAAGAGAGAGATCGAAAAGGGACGGGCGGAGAGAGACAAAAAGAAAAAGGGCTGGTAGAGAGGGAGAGGGAGGGGAGAGCGTGACAGAAAAAAAGGACGGGTGGGGGCAGAGAGAGAGAAAGGCAGTTGGACAGAGAGTGTGAAAGAAACAGTGCGGGTCAAAATAAGAAGATAGAAAAAGGGCGAGTGGAGAGAGAGAAGTGAAAAGCGGCGGGTGAAGAGAGAGAGAGAGAGAAAAAGGGCGGGTGCAGAGAGAGAAGTGAAAAAGGGCGGTTGGAGAGAGAGAAAGAAATGAGCGGGTGTAGAGTGAGAGAGAGAAAAGAATGAGAGAGAATGGGTGGGCAGAAACAGGAGAAAGAAAATGGTGGGTGGAGAGAGACAAAAAAAGAATGCTTGTGTACAGAGAGAGAACAAAGGAAGGTGGAGAGAGCAAAAGAATGAAACATAGTGGGTGGAGAGAGAGAGAAATAAAGGTTGGGTGGAGAGAGAGAGAAAGAAAATGGGTGGGCGGAGAGAGAGAGAAAGAAAAAGGGCTGGTAGAGAGGGAGAGGGAGGGTAGAGCGTGACAGAAAAAAGGACTGATGGGGACAGAGAGAGAGAGAAAGGCAGTTGGACAGTGAGTGTGAGAGAAACAGTGCGGGTCAAAATAGGGAGAGAGAAAAAAGGTGAGTGGAGAGAGAGAAGTGAAAAAGGGCGGATGGAGTGAGAGAGAGTAAAAAGGCAGGTGGAGAGAGAGAAAGAAAGAGGGCAGGTGGAGAGAGAAAGAAAAATTGTGGGTAGAGGGACAGAGAACGAAAGGGCGGTTGGAGAGACAGAAAGAAGGAAAAAGGGTGGGTGGAGGAAGAGACAGAGAAAGAGAAAGGGCGGGTGGAGAGAGAAAAGTGAAAAAGGGCGGGTGGAGAGAGACAGAAAAATAATGGTTGTGGAGAGAGAGAGAAAAAAGGGAGGTGGCGAGAGCGAGAGAGAATGCAACAGAGTGGGTGGAGGGAGAGAGAAAGGAAAAGCTCGGGTGGAGAGAGAGAGAAAGAAAGGACAGGAGGTGAGAGAGAGAAAGAAAAAGGGCAGGTGGAGAGAGAGAAAGAAAAAGGGTGGGTGGAGAGAGAGAGAAAAAGGGCTGGTGGAGAGGGAGAAAGAGAAAAAGAAAGAGAGACAGAAAGGGTGGGGAGAGACAGAGAGAAAGGAAATGGCAGGTGGAGAGAGACAGAAAAAGAATGGTTGTGGACAGAATGAGAAAAAAAGGGAGGTAGAGAGAGAGAATGAAACAGTGTGGGTGGAAAGAGAGAGAAAGAAAAAGGGTGGGTGGAGGGAGAGAAAGAGAAAAACGGCGGATGGAGAGGTAGAGAGACAGAAAGGGTGAGCAGAGACAGAGAGAAAGAAAATGGCGGTTGGAGAGAGACAGAAGAAGAATGGTTGTGGACAGAGAGAGAAAAAGGGAGGTAGCGAGAGAGAATGAAACAGAGTGAGTGGAGAGAGAGAGAAGGAACAAGGGTGGGCAGAGAGAGAGAAAGAAAAAGGGCGGGTGGAGAGAGGGAAAGGAAATGAGCGGGTGGAGAGTGAGAGAGAGAAAAAGAATGAGAGAGAGAATGGGTGGGCAGAAACAGGAGAAAGAAAGTGGTGGGTGGAGAGAGACAAAAATAGAATGCTTGTAGACAGAGAGAAAACAAAGGGAGGTGGAGAGAGAGAGAGAAAGAAACAGAGTGGGTGGAGAGAGAGAAAAATTAAGGTCGGGTGGAGAGAGAGTGAAAGAAAAAGGGCTGGTAGAGAGGGAGAGGGAGGGTAGAGCGTGACAGAAAAAAAGGACCATTGGGGACAGAGAGAGAGAGAGAAAGGAAATGAGCGGGTGGAGAATGAGAGAGAGAATGGGTGGGCAGAAACAGGAGAAAGAAAATGGTGGGTGGAGAGAGACAAAAAAAGAATGCTTGTGTACAGAGAGAGAACAAAGGGAGGTGGAGAGAGAGAATGAAACATAGTGGGTGGAGAGAGAGAGAAATAAAGGTCGGGTGAAGAGAGAGAGAGAAAGAAAATGGGTGGGCAGAGAGAGAGAAAGAGAAAGGGCTGGTAGAGAGGGAGAGGGAGGGTAGAGCGTGACAGAAAATAAGGACCGATGGGGACAGAGAGAGAGAGAGAAAGGCAGTTGGACAGAGAGTGTGAGAGAAACAGTGCGGGTCAAAATAGGAAGATAGAAAAAAGGTGATTGGAGAGAGAAAAGTGAAAAAGGGCAGGTGGAGAGCGAGAAAGAAGAAGGGAAGGTGGAGAGAGAGAGAAAACGGGCGGGTAGCGAGAGAGAAAGAAGAAGGGCGGGTGGAGAGAGAGAAAGAATGAGGGCGGGTGGAGAGAGAAAGAAAAATTGTGGGTAGAGGGAGAGAGAAAGAAAGGGCAGCTGGAGAGACAGAAAGAAGGAAAAAGGGTGGGTAGAGGGAGAGACAGAGAAAGAGAAAGGGCGGGTGGAGAGAGAGAAGTGTAAAAGGGCAGGTGGAGAGCGAGAAAGAAGAAGGGAAGGTGGAGAGAGAGAGAAAAAAGGGAGGTGGCGAGAGCGAGAGAGAAACAGAGTGGGTGGAGGGAGAGAGAAAGGAAAAGCTCGGGTGGAGAGAGAGAGAAAGAAAGGACAGGAGGTGAGAGAGAGAAAGAAAAAGGGCAGGTGGAGAGAGAGAAAGAGAAAAAGAAAGAGAGA
Organism: Hemitrygon akajei; assembly: GCF_048418815.1. NCBI lineage: Eukaryota > Metazoa > Chordata > Chondrichthyes > Myliobatiformes > Dasyatidae > Hemitrygon > Hemitrygon akajei. The sequence continues at coordinate 17,239,302 of NC_133141.1, forward strand.
CAGAAAGGGTGGGGAGAGACAGAGAGAAAGGAAATGGCAGGTGGAGAGAGACAGAAAAAGAATGGTTGTGGACAGTGAGAGAAAAAAGGTAGGTGGAGATAGCGAGAGAGAATGAAACAGAGTGGGTGGAGAGAGAGAGAAGAAAAAGGACGGGTGTAGAGAGAAAGGAAATGGGCAGGTGGAGAGGGAGAGAGAGATAAAGGACGGGTGGAAAGAGAGAGATCGAAAAGGGACGGGCGGAGAGAGACAAAAAGAAAAAGGGCTGGTAGAGAGGGAGAGGGAGGGTAGAGCGTGACAGAAAAAAAGGACGGGTGGGGACAGAAAGAGAGAGAGAGAGAAAAGCAGTTGGACAGAGAGTGTGAAAGAAACAGTGCGGGTCGAAATAGGGAGAGAGAAAAAGGGCGAGTGGAGAGAGAGAAGTGAAAAGCGGCGGGTGAAGAGAGAGAGAGAGAAAAAGGGCGGGTGCAGAGAGAGAAGTGAAAAAGGGCGGTTGGAGAGAGAGAAAGAAATGAGCGGGTGTAGAGTGAGAGAGAGAAAAGAATGAGAGAGAATGGGTGGGCAGAAACAGGAGAAAGAAAATGGTGGGTGGAGAGAGACAAAAAAAGAATGCTTGTGTACAGAGAGAGAACAAAGGGAGGTGGAGAGAGAGAGAATGAAACATAGTGGGTGGAGAGAGAGAGAAATAAAGGTCGGGTGAAGAGAGAGAGAGAAAGAAAATGGGTGGGCAGAGAGAGAGAAAGAGAAAGGGCTGGTAGAGATGGAGAGGGAGGGTAGAGCGTGACAGAAAATAAGGACCGATGGGGACAGAGAGAGAGAGAGAAAGGAAATGAGCGGGTGGAGAGTGAGAGAGAGAATGGGTGGGCAGAAACAGGAGAAAGAAAATGGTGGGTGGAGAGAGACAAAAAAAGAATGCTTGTGTACAGAGAGAGAACAAAGGGAGGTGGAGAGAGAGAGAATGAAACATAGTGGGTGTAGAGAGAGAGAAATAAAGGTCGGGTGGAGAGAGAGAGAGAAAGAAAATGGGTGGGCAGAGAGAGAGAAAGAGAAAGGGCTGGTAGAGAGGGAGAGGGAGGGTAGAGCGTGACAGAAAAAAAGGACCGATGGGGACAGAGAGAGAGAGAGAAAGGCAGTTGGACAGAGAGTGTGAGAGAAACAGTGCGGGTCAAAATAGGGAGAGAGAAAAAAGGTGATTGGAGAGAGAAAAGTGAAAAAGGGCGGGTGCAGAGAGAGAAAGAATGAGGGCAGGTGGAGAGAGAAAGAAAAATTGTGGGTAGAGGGAGAGAGAAAGAAAGGGCAGCTGGAGAGACAGAAAGAAGGAAAAAGGGTGGGTAGAGGGAGAGACAGAGAAAGAGAAAGGGCGGGTGGAGAGAGAGAAGTGAAAAAGGGCAGGTGGAGAGCGAGAAAGAAGAAGGGAAGGTGGAGAGAGAGAGAAAAAGGGCGGGGTAGCGAGAGAGAAAGAAGAAGGGCGGGTGGAGAGAGAGAAAGAATGAGGGCGGGTGGAGAGAGAAAGAAAAATTGTGGGTAGAGGGAGAGAAAGAAAGGGCAGCTGGAGAGACAGAAAGAAGGAAAAAGGGTGGGTAGAGGGAGAGACAGAGAAAGAGAAAGGGCGGGTGGAGAGAGAGAAGTGAAAAAGGGCAGGTGGAGAGCGAGAAAGAAGAAGGGAAGGTGGAGAGAGAGAGAAAAAAGGGAGGTGGCGAGAGCGAGAGAGAAACAGAGTGGGTGGAGAGAGAGAAAGGAAAAGCTCGGGTGGAGAGAGAGAGAAAGAAAGGACAGGAGGTGAGAGAGAGAAAGAAAAAGGGCAGGTGGAGAGAGAGAAAGAGAAAAAGAAAGAGAGACAGAAAGGGTGGGGAGAGACAGAGAGAAAGGAAATGGCAGGTGGAGAGAGACAGAAAAAGAATGGTTGTGGACAGTGAGAGAAAAAAGGTAGGTGGAGATAGCGAGAGAGAATGAAACAGAGTGGGTGGAGAGAGAGAGAAGAAAAAGGACGGGTGTAGAGAGAAAGGAAATGGGCAGGTGGAGAGGGAGAGAGAGATAAAGGACGGGCGGAGAGAGACAAAAAGAAAAAGGGCTGGTAGAGAGGGAGAGGGAGGGTAGAGCGTGACAGAAAAAAAGGACGGGTGGGGACAGAAAGAGAGAGAGAGAGAAAGGCAGTTGGACAGAGAGTGTGAAAGAAACAGTGCGGGTCGAAATAGGGAGAGAGAAAAAGGGCGAGTGGAGAGAGAGAAGTGAAAAGCGGCGGGTGAAGAGAGAGAGAGAGAAAAAGGGCGGGTGCAGAGAGAGAAGTGAAAAAGGGCGGTTGGAGAGAGAGAAAGAAATGAGCGGGTGTAGAGTGAGAGAGAGAAAAGAATGAGAGAGAATGGGTGGGCAGAAACAGGAGAAAGAAAATGGTGGGTGGAGAGAGACAAAAAAAGAATGCTTGTGTACAGAGAGAGAACAAAGGGAGGTGGAGAGAGAGAGAATGAAACAGAGTGGGTGGAGAGAGAGAGAAATAAAGGTCGGGCGGAGAGAGAGAGAGAAAGAAAAAGGTCTGCTAGAGAGGGAGAGGGAGGGTAGAGCGTGACAGAAAATAAGGACCGATGGGGACAGAGAGAGAGAGAGAGAAAGGCAGTTGGACAGAGAGTGTGAGAGAAACAGTGCAGTTCAAAATAGGGAGAGAGAAAAAAGGTGAGTGGAGAGAGAGAAGTGAAAAAGGGCAGATGGAGAGAGAGAGAGAAAAAAGGCAGTTGGAGAGAGAGAACAAAAAAGGGTGGGTAGAGAGAGAGAAGTGAAAAAGGGTGGATGGAGAGAGAGAAAGAAGAAGGGCTGGTGGAGAGAGAAAGAAAGAGGGCAGGTGGAGAGAGAAAGAAAAATTGTGGGTAGAGGGAGAGAGAAAGAAACGGCGGTTGGAGAGACAGAAAGAAGGAAAAAGGGTGGGTGGAGGAAGAGACAGAGAAAGGGTGGGTGGAGAGAGACAGAAAAAGAATGGTTGTGGACAGAGAGAGAGAAAAGGGAGGTGGAGAGAGAGAGAATGAAACATAGTGGGTGGAGAGAGAGAGAAATAAAGGTCGGGTGAAGAGAGAGAGAGAAAGAAAATGGGTGGGCAGAGAGAGAGAAAGAGAAAGGGCTGGTAGAGAGGGAGAGGGAGGGTAGAGCGTGACAGAAAATAAGGACCGATGGGGACAGAGAGAGAGAGAGAAAGGAAATGAGCGGGTGGAGAATGAGAGAGAGAATGGGTGGGCAGAAACAGGAGAAAGAAAATGGTGGGTGGAGAGAGACAAAAAAAGAATGCTTGTGTACAGAGAGAGAACAAAGGGAGGTGGAGAGAGAGAATGAAACATAGTGGGTGGAGAGAGAGAGAAATAAAGGTCGGGTGGAGAGAGAGAGAGATCGAAAAGGGACGGGCGGAGAGAGAGAGAAAGAAAAAGGGCTGGTAGAGAGGGAGAGGGAGGGTAGAGCGTGACAGAAAAAAAGGACCAATGGGGACAGAGAGAGAGAGAGAAAGGCAGTTGGACAGAGAGTGTGAGAGAAACAGTGCGGGTCAAAATAGGAAGATAGAAAAAAGGTGATTGGAGAGAGAAAAGTGAAAAAGGGCGGGTGCAGAGAGAGAAAGAATGAGGGCGGGTGGAGAGAGAAAGAAAAATTGTGGGTAGAGGGAGAGAGAAAGAAAGGGCAGCTGGAGAGACAGAAAGAAGGAAAAAGGGTGGGTAGAGGGAGAGACAGAGAAAGACAAAGGGCGGGTGGAGAGAGAGAAGTGAAAAAGGGCAGGTGGAGAGCGAGAAAGAAGAAGGGAAGGTGGAGAGAGAGAGAAAAAGGGCGGGTAGCGAGAGAGAAAGAAGAAGGGCGGGTGGAGAGAGAGAAAGAATGAGGGCGGGTGGAGAGAGAAAGAAAAATTGTGGGTAGAGGGAGAGAGAAAGAAAGGGCAGCTGGAGAGACAGAAAGAAGGAAAAAGGGTGGGTAGAGGGAGAGACAGAGAAAGAGAAAGGGCGGGTGGAGAGAGAGAAGTGAAAAAGGGCAGGTGGAGAGCGAGAAAGAAGAAGGGAAGGTGGAGAGAGAGAGAAAAAGGGCGGGGTAGCGAGAGAGAAAGAAGAAGGGCGGGTGGAGAGAGAGAAAGAATGAGGGCGGGTGGACAGAGAGGGTTGGTGGAGAGAGACAGAAAAATAATGGTTGTGGACAGTGAGAGACAAAAGGGAGGTGGAGAGAGCGAGAGAGAATGAAACAGAGTGGGTGGAGAGAGAGAGAAGAAAAAGGACGGGTGTAGAGAGAAAGGAAATGGGCAGGTGGAGAGGGAGAGAGAGATAAAGGACGGGTGGAAAGAGAGAGATCGAAAAGGGACGGGCGGAGAGAGAGAGAATGAAACATAGTGGGTGGAGAGAGAGAGAAATAAAGGTCGGGTGGAGAGAGAGAGAGAAAGAAAATGGGTGGGCAGAGAGAGAGAAAGAAAATGGGTGGGCGGAGAGAGAGAGAAAGCAAAAGGGTTGGTAGAGAGGGAGAGGGAGGGTAGAGCAAGACAGAAAAAAAGGACCGATGGGGACAGAAAGAGAGAGAGAGAAAGGCAGTTGGACAGTGAGTGTAAGAGAAACAGTGCGGGTCGAAATAGGGAGAGAGAAAAAAGGTGATTGGAGAGAGAGAAGTGAAAAAGGGCAGATGGAGAGAGAGAAAAAAGGTGAGTGGAGAGAGAGAAGTGAAAAAGGGCGGGTGAAGAGAGAGAAAAAAGGCAGGTGGAGAGAGAGAAAGAAAGAGGGCAGGTGGAGAGAGAAAGAAAAATTGTGGGTAGAGGGAGAGAGACAGAAAGGGCGGTTGGAGAGACAGAAAGAAGGACAAAGGGTGGGTGGAGGAAGAGACAGAAAGAGAAAGGGCGCGTGGAGAGAGAAAAGTGAAAAAGGGCGGGTGCGGAGAGAGACAGAAAAAGAATGGTTGTGGACAGAGAGAGAAAAAAGGGAGGTGGCGAGAGCGAGAGAGAAACAGAGTGGGTGGAGGGAGAGAGAAAGGAAAAGCTCGGGTGGAGAGAGAGAGAAAGAAACGACAGGAGGTGAGAGAGAGAAAGAAAAAGGGCAGGTGGAGAGAGAGAAAGAAAAAGGGTGGGTGGAGAGAGATAAAGAGAAAAAGAAAGAGAGACAGAAAGGGTGGGGAGAGACAGAGAGAAAGGAAATGGCAGGTGGAGAGAGACAGAAAAAGAATGGTTGTGGACAGTGAGAGAAAAAAGGTAGGTGGAGATAGCGAGAGAGAATGAAACAGTGGGTGGAGAGAGAGAGAAGAAAAAGGACGGGTGTAGAGAGAAAGGAAATGGGCAGGTGGAGAGGGAGAGAGAGATAAAGGACGGGTGGAAAGAGAGAGATCGAAAAGGGACGGGCGGAGAGAGACAAAAAGAAAAAGGGCTGGTAGAGAGGGAGAGGGAGGGTAGAGCGTGACAGAAAAAAAGGACGGGTGGGGTGATGCACCATCAATAACTCACGCCGAGACTTAGGAAGTGAGATTATCGGCTTTTATTGACTGAAGGACAACACTACATCCTGGGGAAAATGAGGGAGAGCAGCAGGCCACAGTCGCCTTTATACAGGGGTCTGTGGGAGGAGCCACAGGGGTAGTCAGCAGGGTCTTGGGAGGAGCCACAGGAGCAGTCAGACAGGTATATCTAGTTCACCACATGGGGACAGAAAGAGAGAGAGAGAGAAAGGCAGTTGGACAGAGAGTGTGAAAGAAACAGTGCGGGTCGAAATAGGGAGAGAGAAAAAGGGCGAGTGGAGAGAGAGAAGTGAAAAGCGGCTTGTGAAGAGAGAGAGAGAGAGAAAAAGGGCGGGTGCAGAGAGAGAAGTGAAAAAGTGCGGTTGGAGAGAGAGAAAGAAATGAGCGGGTGTAGAGTGAGAGAGAGAAAAGAATGAGAGAGAATGGGTGGGCAGAAACAGGAGAAAGAAAATGGTGGGTGGAGAGAGACAAAAAAAGAATGCTTGTGTACAGAGAGAGAACAAAGGGAGGTGGAGAGAGCAAAAGAATGAAACATAGTGGGTGGAGAGAGAGAGAAATAAAGGTTGGGTGGAGAGAGAGAGAAAGAAAATGGGTGGGTGGAGAGAGAGAGAGAAAGAAAAAGGGCTGGTAGAGAAGGAGAGGGAGGGTAGAGCGTGACAGAAAAAAGGACTGATGGGGACAGAGAGAGAGAGAAAGGCAGTTGGACAGTGAGTGTGAGAGAAACAGTGCGGGTCAAAGTAGGGAGAGAGAAAAAAGGTGAGTGGAGAGAGAGAAGTGAAAAAGGGCAGGTGGAGAGCGAGAAAGAAATGGGTGGGTGGAGAGAGAGAAAGAAAGAGGGCAGGTGGAGAGAGAAAGAAAAATTGTGGGTAGAGGGACAGAGAAAGAAAGGGCGGTTGGAGAGACAGAAAGAAGGAAAAAGGGTGGGTGGAGGAAGAGACAGAGAAAGAGAAAGGGCGCGTGGAGAGAGAAAAGTGAAAAAGGGCGGGTGGAGAGAGACAGAAAAATAATGGTTGTGGACAGAGAGAGAAAAAAGGGAGGTGGCGAGAGCGAGAGAGAATGAAACAGAGTGAGTGGAGAGAGGGAGAAATTACAAGGGTGGGCAGAGAGAGAGAAAGAAAAAGGGCGGGTGGAGAGAGAGAGAAAGAAAAAGGGTGGGTGGAGAGAGAGAAAAAGGACGGGTGGAGAGACAAAGAAAAAGGGCTGGTGCAGAGAGAGAAGTGAAAAAGGGCGGTTGGAGAGAGAGAAAGGAAATGAGCGGGTAGAGAGTGAGAGAGAGAATGGGTGGGCAGAAACAGGAGAAAGAAAATGGTGGGTGGAGAGAGACAAAAAAAGAATGCTTGTGTACAGAGAGAGAACAAAGGGAGGTGGAGAGAGAGAGAATGAAACATAGTGGGTGGAGAGAGAGAGAAATAAAGGTCGGGTGAAGAGAGAGAGAGAAAGCAAATGGGTGGGCAGAGAGAGAGAAAGAGAAAGGGCTGGTAGAGAGGGAGAGGGAGGGTAGAGCGTGACAGAAAATAAGGACCGATGGGGACAGAGAGAGAGAGAGAAAGGAAATGAGCGGGTGGAGAGTGAGAGAGAGAATGGGTGGGCAGAAACAGGAGAAAGAAAATGGTGGGTGGAGAGAGACAAAAAAAGAATGCTTGTGTACAGAGAGAGAACAAAGGGAGGTGGAGAGAGAGAGAATGAAACATAGTGGGTGGAGAGAGAGAGAGAAAGAAAATGGGTGGGCAGAGAGAGAGAAAGAGAAAGGGCTGGTAGAGAGGGAGAGGGAGGGTAGAGCGTGACAGAAAAAAGGACCGATGGGGACAGAGAGAGAGAGAGAAAGGCAGTTGGACAGAGAGTGTGAGAGAAACAGTGCGGGTCAAAATAGGGAGAGAGAAAAAAGGTGAGTGGAGAGAGAGAAGTGAAAAAGGGCAGATGGAGAGAGAGAAAAAAGGCAGGTGGAGAGAGAGAAAGAAAGAGGGCAGGTGGAGAGAGAAAGAAAAATTGTGGGTAGAGGGAGAGAGACAGAAAGGGCGGTTGGAGAGACAGAAAGAAGGAAAAAGGGTGGGTGGAGGAAGAGACAGAGAAAGAGAAAGGGCGCGTGGAGAGAGAAAAGTGAAAAAGGGCGGGTGCAGAGAGAGACAGAAAAAGAATGGTTGTGGACAGAGAGAGAAAAAAGGGAGGTGGCGAGAGCGAGAGAGAAACAGAGTGGGTGGAGAGAGAGAAAGGAAAAGCTCGGGTGGAGAGAGAGAGAAAGAAAGGACAGGAGGTGAGAGAGAGAAAGAAAAAGGGCAGGTGGAGAGAGAGAAAGAGAAAAAGAAAGAGAGACAGAAAGGGTGGGGAGAGACAGAGAGAAAGGAAATGGCAGGTGGAGAGAGACAGAAAAAGAATGGTTGTGGACAGTGAGAGAAAAAAGGTAGGTGGAGATAGCGAGAGAGAATGAAACAGAGTGGGTGGAGAGAGAGAGAAGAAAAAGGACGGGTGTAGAGAGAAAGGAAATGGGCAGGTGGAGAGGGAGAGAGAGATAAAGGACGGGTGGAAAGAGAGAGATCGAAAAGGGACGGGCGGAGAGAGACAAAAAGAAAAAGGGCTGGTAGAGAGGGAGAGGGAGGGTAGAGCGTGACAGAAAAAAAGGACGGGTGGGGACAGAAAGAGAGAGAGAGAGAAAAGCAGTTGGACAGAGAGTGTGAAAGAAACAGTGCGGGTCGAAATAGGGAGAGAGAAAAAGGGCGAGTGGAGAGAGAGAAGTGAAAAGCGGCGGGTGAAGAGAGAGAGAGAGAAAAAGGGCGGGTGCAGAGAGAGAAGTGAAAAAGGGCAGTTGGAGAGAGAGAAAGAAATGAGCGGGTGTAGAGTGAGAGAGAGAAAAGAATGAGAGAGAATGGGTGGGCAGAAACAGGAGAAAGAAAATGGTGGGTGGAGAGAGACAAAAAAAGAATGCTTGTGTACAGAGAGAGAACAAAGGAAGGTGGAGAGAGCAAAAGAATGAAACATAGTGGGTGGAGAGAGAGAGAAAGAAAATGGGCGGGTGGAGAGAGACAGAAAAATAATGGTTGTGGACAGAGAGAGAAAAAAGGGAGGTGGCGAGAGCGAGAGAGAATGAAACAGAGTGAGTGGAGAGAGAGAGAAATTACAAGGGTGGGCAGAGAGAGAGAAAGAAAAAGGGCGGGTGGAGAGAGAGAGAAAGAAAAAGGGTGGGTGGAGAGAGAGAAAAAGGACGGGTGGAGAGACAAAGAAAAAGGGCTGGTGCAGAGAGAGAAGTGAAAAAGGGCAGTTGGAGAGAGAGAAAGGAAATGAGCGGGTAGAGAGTGAGAGAGAGAATGGGTGGGCAGAAACAGGAGAAAGAAAATGGTGGGTGGAGAGAGACAAAAAAAGAATGCTTGTGTACAGAGAGAGAACAAAGGGAGGTGGAGAGAGAGAGAATGAAACATAGTGGGTGGAGAGAGAGAGAAATAAAGGTCGGGTGAAGAGAGAGAGAGAAAGAAAATGGGTGGGCAGAGAGAGAGAAAGAGAAAGGGCTGGTAGAGAGGGAGAGGGAGGGTAGAGCGTGACAGAAAAAAAGGACCAATGGGGACAGAGAGAGAGAGAGAAAGGCAGTTGGACAGAGAGTGTGAGAGAAACAGTGCGGGTCAAAATAGGAAGATAGAAAAAAGGTGATTGGAGAGAGAAAAGTGAAAAAGGGCGGGTGCAGAGAGAGAAAGAATGAGGGCAGGTGGAGAGAGAAAGAAAAATTGTGGGTAGAGGGAGAGAGAAAGAAAGGGCAGCTGGAGAGACAGAAAGAAGGAAAAAGGGTGGGTAGAGGGAGAGACAGAGAAAGACAAAGGGCGGGTGGAGAGAGAGAAGTGAAAAAGGGCAGGTGGAGAGAGAGAGAAAGAAAAAGGGTGGGTGGAGAGAGAGAAAAAGGACGGGTGGAGAGACAAAGAAAAAGGGCTGGTGCAGAGAGAGAAGTGAAAAAGGGCGGTTGGAGAGAGAGAAAGGAAATGAGCGGGTAGAGAGTGAGAGAGAATGGGTGGGCAGAAACAGGAGAAAGATAATGGTGGGTGGAGAGAGACAAAAAAAGAATGCTTGTGTACAGAGAGAGAACAAAGGGAGGTGGAGAGAGAGAGAATGAAACAGTGGGTGGAGAGAGAGAGAAATAAAGGTCGGGTGAAGAGAGAGAGAGAAAGAAAATGGGTGGGCAGAGAGAGAGAAAGAGAAAGGGCTGGTAGAGAGGGAGAGGGAGGGTAGAGCGTGACAGAAAATAAGGACCGATGGGGACAGAGAGAGAGAGAGAGAAAGGAAATGAGCGGGTGGAGAGTGAGAGAGAGAATGGGTGGGCAGAAACAGGAGAAAGAAAATGGTGGGTGGAGAGAGACAAAAAAAGAATGCTTGTGTACAGAGAGAGAACAAAGGGAGGTGGAGAGAGAGAGAATGAAACATAGTGGGTGGAGAGAGAGAGAAATAAAGGCCGGGTGGAGAGAGAGAGAGAAAGAAAATGGGTGGGCAGAGAGAGAGAAAGAGAAAGGGCTGGTAGAGAGGGAGAGGGAGGGTAGAGCGTGACAGAAAAAAGGACCGATGGGGACAGAGAGAGAGAGAGAAAGGCAGTTGGACAGAGAGTGTGAGAGAAACAGTGCGGGTCAAAATAGGGAGAGAGAAAAAAGGTGATTGGAGAGAGAAAAGTGAAAAAGGGCGGGTGCAGAGAGAGAAAGAATGAGGGCAGGTGGAGAGAGAAAGAAAAATTGTGGGTAGAGGGAGAGAGAAAGAAAGGGCAGCTGGAGAGACAGAAAGAAGGAAAAAGGGTGGGTAGAGGGAGAGACAGAGAAAGAGAAAGGGCGGGTGGAGAGAGAGAAGTGAAAAAGGGCAGGTGGAGAGCGAGAAAGAAGAAGGGAAGGTGGAGAGAGAGAGAAAAAGGGCGGGTAGCGAGAGAGAAAGAAGAAGGGCGGGTGGAGAGAGAGAAAGAATGAGGGCGGGTGGAGAGAGAAAGGAAATGGGCACGTGGAGAGGGAGAGAGAGATAAAGCACGGGTGGAGAGAGAGATATTGAAAAGGGGTGGGCCAAGAGAGAGTGAAAGAAAAAGGGCTGGTAGAGAGGGAGAGGGAGGGTAGAGCGTGACAGAAAAAAAGGACGGGTGGGGACAGAGAGAGAGAGAGAGAGAAAGGCAGTTGGACAGAGAGTGTGAAAGAAACAGTACGGGTCGAAATAGGGAGAGAGAAAAAGGGCGAGTGGAGAGAGAGAAGTGAAAAAGGGCGGGTGAAGAGAGAGAGAGAAAAAGGGCGGGTGAAGAGAGAGAGAGAACGAAAAGGGCGGGTGGAGAGACAGAAGTGAAAAAAGGTGGATGGAGAGAGAGTAAGAAGAAGGGCGAGTGGAGAGAGAGAAGTGATAAAGGGCGGGTGCAGAGAGAGAGAAAGAAAAAGGGTGGGTGGAGAGAGAGAGAAAGAAAAGGGCGGGTGCAGAGAGAGAGAAAGAAAAAGGGCGGGTGGAGAGAGAGGGTTGGTGGAGAGAGACAGAAAAATAATGGTTGTGGACAGAGAGAGAAAAAAGGCAGGTGGAGAGAGAGAACGAAAAAGGGTGGGTAGAGAGAGAGAAAGAAGAAGGGCTGGTGGAGAGAGAAAGAAAGAGGGCAGGTGGAGAGAGAAAGAAAAATTGTGGGTAGAGGGAGAGAGAAAGAAAGGGCGGTTGGAGAGACAGAAAGAAGGAAAAAGGGTGGGTGGAGGAAGAGACAGAGAAAGGGTGGGTGGAGAGAGACAGAAAAAGAATGGTTGTGGACAGAGAGAGAGAAAAGGGAGGTGGAGAGAGAGAGAGAATGAAACAGAGTGGGTGGAGGGAGAGAGAAAGGAAAAGCTCGGGTGGAGAGAGAGAGAAAGATAGGGCGGGCGGTGAGAGAGAGAAAGAAAAAGGGTGGGTGGAGAGAGAGAGAGAAAAAGGGCTGGTGGAGAGGGAGAAAGAGAAAAAGAAAGAGAGACAGAAAGGGTGGAGAGAGTCAGAGAGAAAGGTAATGGCAGGTGGAGAGAGACAGAAAAAGAATTGTTGTGGACAGAAAGAGAAAAAAAGGGAGGTAGAGAGAGAGAGAATGAAACAGTGTGGGTGGAAAGAGAGAGAAAGGAAAAGGGCGGATGGAGAGGTAGAGAGACAGAAAGGGTGAGCAGAGAGAGAGAGAAAGGAAATGAGCGGGTGGAGAGTGAGAGAGAGAATGGGTGGGCAGAAACAGGAGAAAGAAAATGGTGGGTGGAGAGAGACAAAAAAAGAATGCTTGTGTACAGAGAGAGAACAAAGGGAGGTGGAGAGAGAGAGAATGAAACATAGTGGGTGGAGAGAGAGAGAAATAAAGGTCGGGTGGAGAGAGAGAGAGAAAGAAAATGGGTGGGCAGAGAGAGAGAAAGAGAAAGGGCTGGTAGAGAGGGAGAGGGAGGGTAGAGCGTGACAGAAAATAAGGACCGATGGGGACAGAGAGAGAGAGAGAAAGGCAGTTGGACAGAGAGTGTGAGAGAAACAGTGCGGGTCAAAATAGGAAGATAGAAAAAAGGTGATTGGAGAGAGAAAAGTGAAAAAGGGCGGGTGCAGAGAGAGAAAGAAAAAGGGTGGGTGGAGAGAGAGGGTTGGTGGAGAGAGACAGAAAAAGAATGGTTGTGCACAGAGAGAGAATAAATGGAGGTGGAGAGAGCGAGAGAGAAAAAGGGCGGGTGGAGAGAGAGAAGTGATAAAGGGCGGGTGGAGAAAGTAAGAAAATCTGCGGGTAGAGAGGGAGAGAGTGGGTAGAGAGTGATGGAGAGAAAGGATGTGTGTGGACAGAGTGGAAGGGTGGGTAGAGAGAGAGAGAAAGGGCAGGTGGAGAGAGAGAAAGAAAAATGTCGGGTGGAGAGAGAGAAAGAAAAAGGGCGGGTGGAGAGAGAAAGGAAATGGGCACGTGGAGAGGGAGAGAGAGATAAAGCACGGGTGGAGAGAGAGATATTGAAAAGGGGTGGGCCAAGAGAGAGTGAAAGAAAAAGGGCTGGTAGAGAGGGAGAGGGAGGGTAGAGCGTGACAGAAAAAAAGGACGGGTGGGGACAGAGAGAGAGAGAGAGAGAAAGGCAGTTGGACAGAGAGTGTGAAAGAAACAGTACGGGTCGAAATAGGGAGAGAGAAAAAGGGCGAGTGGAGAGAGAGAAGTGAAAAAGGGCGGGTGAAGAGAGAGAGAGAAAAAGGGCGGGTGAAGAGAGAGAGAGAACGAAAAGGGCGGGTGGAGAGACAGAAGTGAAAAAAGGTGGATGGAGAGAGAGTAAGAAGAAGGGCGAGTGGAGAGAGAGAAGTGATAAAGGGCGGGTGCAGAGAGAGAGAAAGAAAAAGGGTGGGTGGAGAGAGAGAGAAAGAAAAGGGCGGGTGCAGAGAGAGAGAAAGAAAAAGGGCGGGTGGAGAGAGAGGGTTGGTGGAGAGAGACAGAAAAATAATGGTTGTGGACAGAGAGAGAAAAAAGGCAGGTGGAGAGAGAGAACGAAAAAGGGTGGGTAGAGAGAGAGAAAGAAGAAGGGCTGGTGGAGAGAGAAAGAAAGAGGGCAGGTGGAGAGAGAAAGAAAAATTGTGGGTAGAGGGAGAGAGAAAGAAAGGGCGGTTGGAGAGACAGAAAGAAGGAAAAAGGGTGGGTGGAGGAAGAGACAGAGAAAGGGTGGGTGGAGAGAGACAGAAAAAGAATGGTTGTGGACAGAGAGAGAGAAAAGGGAGGTGGAGAGAGAGAGAGAATGAAACAGAGTGGGTGGAGGGAGAGAGAAAGGAAAAGCTCGGGTGGAGAGAGAGAGAAAGATAGGGCGGGCGGTGAGAGAGAGAAAGAAAAAGGGTGGGTGGAGAGAGAGAGAGAAAAAGGGCTGGTGGAGAGGGAGAAAGAGAAAAAGAAAGAGAGACAGAAAGGGTGGAGAGAGTCAGAGAGAAAGGTAATGGCAGGTGGAGAGAGACAGAAAAAGAATTGTTGTGGACAGAAAGAGAAAAAAAGGGAGGTAGAGAGAGAGAGAGAATGAAACAGTGTGGGTGGAAAGAGAGAGAAAGGAAAAGGGCGGATGGAGAGGTAGAGAGACAGAAAGGGTGAGCAGAGACAGAGAGAAAGGAAATGGCGGGTTGAGAGAGAGGGTGGGTGGAGAGAGACAGAAGAAGAATGGTTGTGGACAGAGAGAGAAAAAGGGAGGTGGCGAGAGCGAGAGAGAATGAAACAGAGTGAGTGGAGAGAGAGAGAAATTACAAGGGTGGGCAGAGAGAGAGAAAGAAAAAGGCCGGGTGGAGAGAGAGAAGTGAAAAAGGGCGGTTGGAGAGAGAGAAAGGAAATGAGCGGGTGGAGAGTGAGAGAGAGAAAAAGAATGAGAGAGAGAATGCGTGGGCAGAAACAGGAGAAAGAAAATGGTGGGTGGAGAGAGACAAAAAAAGAATGCTTGTGTACAGAGAGAGAACAAAGGGAGGTGGAGAGAGCGAGAGAATGAAACATAGTGGGTGGAGAGAGAGAGAAATAAAGGTCGGGTGGAGAGAGAGAGAGAAAGAAAATGGGTGGGCGGAGAGAGAGAGAAAGAAAAAGGGCTGGTAGAGAGGGAGAGGGAGGGTAGAGCGTGACAGAAAAAAAGGACCGATGGGGACAGAGAGAGAGAGAGAAAGGCAGTTGGACAGAGAGTGTGAAAGAAACAGTGCGGGTCAAAATAGGGAGAGAGAAAAAAGGTGATTGGAGAGAGAGAAGTGAAAAAGGGCGGGTGGAGAGAGAGAAAAAGGGCGGGTGGAGAGAGAGAAGAGAAAGGACGGGTGGAGAGAGAGAGAACAAAAAGGACGGGTGTAGAGAGAAAGGAAATGGGCAGGTGGAGAGGGAGAGAGAGATAAAGGACGGGTGGAAAGAGAGAGATCGAAAAGGGACGGGCGGAGAGAGACAAAAAGAAAAAGGGCTGGTAGAGAGGGAGAGGGAGGGGAGAGCGTGACAGAAAAAAAGGACGGGTGGGGGCAGAGAGAGAGAAAGGCAGTTGGACAGAGAGTGTGAAAGAAACAGTGCGGGTCAAAATAAGAAGATAGAAAAAGGGCGAGTGGAGAGAGAGAAGTGAAAAGCGGCGGGTGAAGAGAGAGAGAGAGAGAAAAAGGGCGGGTGCAGAGAGAGAAGTGAAAAAGGGCGGTTGGAGAGAGAGAAAGAAATGAGCGGGTGTAGAGTGAGAGAGAGAAAAGAATGAGAGAGAATGGGTGGGCAGAAACAGGAGAAAGAAAATGGTGGGTGGAGAGAGACAAAAAAAGAATGCTTGTGTACAGAGAGAGAACAAAGGAAGGTGGAGAGAGCAAAAGAATGAAACATAGTGGGTGGAGAGAGAGAGAAATAAAGGTTGGGTGGAGAGAGAGAGAAAGAAAATGGGTGGGCGGAGAGAGAGAGAAAGAAAAAGGGCTGGTAGAGAGGGAGAGGGAGGGTAGAGCGTGACAGAAAAAAGGACTGATGGGGACAGAGAGAGAGAGAAAGGCAGTTGGACAGTGAGTGTGAGAGAAACAGTGCGGGTCAAAATAGGGAGAGAGAAAAAAGGTGAGTGGAGAGAGAGAAGTGAAAAAGGGCGGATGGAGTGAGAGAGAGTAAAAAGGCAGGTGGAGAGAGAGAAAGAAAGAGGGCAGGTGGAGAGAGAAAGAAAAATTGTGGGTAGAGGGACAGAGAACGAAAGGGCGGTTGGAGAGACAGAAAGAAGGAAAAAGGGTGGGTGGAGGAAGAGACAGAGAAAGAGAAAGGGCGGGTGGAGAGAGAAAAGTGAAAAAGGGCGGGTGGAGAGAGACAGAAAAATAATGGTTGTGGAGAGAGAGAGAAAAAAGGGAGGTGGCGAGAGCGAGAGAGAATGCAACAGAGTGGGTGGAGGGAGAGAGAAAGGAAAAGCTCGGGTGGAGAGAGAGAGAAAGAAAGGACAGGAGGTGAGAGAGAGAAAGAAAAAGGGCAGGTGGAGAGAGAGAAAGAAAAAGGGTGGGTGGAGAGAGAGAGAAAAAGGGCTGGTGGAGAGGGAGAAAGAGAAAAAGAAAGAGAGACAGAAAGGGTGGGGAGAGACAGAGAGAAAGGAAATGGCAGGTGGAGAGAGACAGAAAAAGAATGGTTGTGGACAGAATGAGAAAAAAAGGGAGGTAGAGAGAGAGAATGAAACAGTGTGGGTGGAAAGAGAGAGAAAGAAAAAGGGTGGGTGGAGGGAGAGAAAGAGAAAAACGGCGGATGGAGAGGTAGAGAGACAGAAAGGGTGAGCAGAGACAGAGAGAAAGAAAATGGCGGTTGGAGAGAGACAGAAGAAGAATGGTTGTGGACAGAGAGAGAAAAAGGGAGGTAGCGAGAGAGAATGAAACAGAGTGAGTGGAGAGAGAGAGAAGGAACAAGGGTGGGCAGAGAGAGAGAAAGAAAAAGGGCGGGTGGAGAGAGGGAAAGGAAATGAGCGGGTGGAGAGTGAGAGAGAGAAAAAGAATGAGAGAGAGAATGGGTGGGCAGAAACAGGAGAAAGAAAGTGGTGGGTGGAGAGAGACAAAAATAGAATGCTTGTAGACAGAGAGAAAACAAAGGGAGGTGGAGAGAGAGAGAGAAAGAAACAGAGTGGGTGGAGAGAGAGAAAAATTAAGGTCGGGTGGAGAGAGAGTGAAAGAAAAAGGGCTGGTAGAGAGGGAGAGGGAGGGTAGAGCGTGACAGAAAAAAAGGACCATTGGGGACAGAGAGAGAGAGAGAAAGGAAATGAGCGGGTGGAGAATGAGAGAGAGAATGGGTGGGCAGAAACAGGAGAAAGAAAATGGTGGGTGGAGAGAGACAAAAAAAGAATGCTTGTGTACAGAGAGAGAACAAAGGGAGGTGGAGAGAGAGAATGAAACATAGTGGGTGGAGAGAGAGAGAAATAAAGGTCGGGTGAAGAGAGAGAGAGAAAGAAAATGGGTGGGCAGAGAGAGAGAAAGAGAAAGGGCTGGTAGAGAGGGAGAGGGAGGGTAGAGCGTGACAGAAAATAAGGACCGATGGGGACAGAGAGAGAGAGAGAAAGGCAGTTGGACAGAGAGTGTGAGAGAAACAGTGCGGGTCAAAATAGGAAGATAGAAAAAAGGTGATTGGAGAGAGAAAAGTGAAAAAGGGCAGGTGGAGAGCGAGAAAGAAGAAGGGAAGGTGGAGAGAGAGAGAAAACGGGCGGGTAGCGAGAGAGAAAGAAGAAGGGCGGGTGGAGAGAGAGAAAGAATGAGGGCGGGTGGAGAGAGAAAGAAAAATTGTGGGTAGAGGGAGAGAGAAAGAAAGGGCAGCTGGAGAGACAGAAAGAAGGAAAAAGGGTGGGTAGAGGGAGAGACAGAGAAAGAGAAAGGGCGGGTGGAGAGAGAGAAGTGTAAAAGGGCAGGTGGAGAGCGAGAAAGAAGAAGGGAAGGTGGAGAGAGAGAGAAAAAAGGGAGGTGGCGAGAGCGAGAGAGAAACAGAGTGGGTGGAGGGAGAGAGAAAGGAAAAGCTCGGGTGGAGAGAGAGAGAAAGAAAGGACAGGAGGTGAGAGAGAGAAAGAAAAAGGGCAGGTGGAGAGAGAGAAAGAGAAAAAGAAAGAGAGACAGAAAGGGTGGGGAGAGACAGAGAGAAAGGAAATGGCAGGTGGAGAGAGACAGAAAAAGAATGGTTGTGGACAGTGAGAGAAAAAAGGTAGGTGGAGATAGCGAGAGAGAATGAAACAGAGTGGGTGGAGAGAGAGAGAAGAAAAAGGACGGGTGTAGAGAGAAAGGAAATGGGCAGGTGGAGAGGGAGAGAGAGATAAAGGACGGGTGGAAAGAGAGAGATCGAAAAGGGACGGGCGGAGAGAGACAAAAAGAAAAAGGGCTGGTAGAGAGGGAGAGGGAGGGTAGAGCGTGACAGAAAAAAAGGACGGGTGGGGACAGAAAGAGAGAGAGAGAGAAAAGCAGTTGGACAGAGAGTGTGAAAGAAACAGTGCGGGTCGAAATAGGGAGAGAGAAAAAGGGCGAGTGGAGAGAGAGAAGTGAAAAGCGGCGGGTGAAGAGAGAGAGAGAGAAAAAGGGCGGGTGCAGAGAGAGAAGTGAAAAAGGGCGGTTGGAGAGAGAGAAAGAAATGAGCGGGTGTAGAGTGAGAGAGAGAAAAGAATGAGAGAGAATGGGTGGGCAGAAACAGGAGAAAGAAAATGGTGGGTGGAGAGAGACAAAAAAAGAATGCTTGTGTACAGAGAGAGAACAAAGGGAGGTGGAGAGAGAGAGAATGAAACATAGTGGGTGGAGAGAGAGAGAAATAAAGGTCGGGTGAAGAGAGAGAGAGAAAGAAAATGGGTGGGCAGAGAGAGAGAAAGAGAAAGGGCTGGTAGAGATGGAGAGGGAGGGTAGAGCGTGACAGAAAATAAGGACCGATGGGGACAGAGAGAGAGAGAGAAAGGAAATGAGCGGGTGGAGAGTGAGAGAGAGAATGGGTGGGCAGAAACAGGAGAAAGAAAATGGTGGGTGGAGAGAGACAAAAAAAGAATGCTTGTGTACAGAGAGAGAACAAAGGGAGGTGGAGAGAGAGAGAATGAAACATAGTGGGTGTAGAGAGAGAGAAATAAAGGTCGGGTGGAGAGAGAGAGAGAAAGAAAATGGGTGGGCAGAGAGAGAGAAAGAGAAAGGGCTGGTAGAGAGGGAGAGGGAGGGTAGAGCGTGACAGAAAAAAAGGACCGATGGGGACAGAGAGAGAGAGAGAAAGGCAGTTGGACAGAGAGTGTGAGAGAAACAGTGCGGGTCAAAATAGGGAGAGAGAAAAAAGGTGATTGGAGAGAGAAAAGTGAAAAAGGGCGGGTGCAGAGAGAGAAAGAATGAGGGCAGGTGGAGAGAGAAAGAAAAATTGTGGGTAG
Organism: Hemitrygon akajei; assembly: GCF_048418815.1. Lineage (NCBI taxonomy): Eukaryota > Metazoa > Chordata > Chondrichthyes > Myliobatiformes > Dasyatidae > Hemitrygon > Hemitrygon akajei. The sequence continues at coordinate 17,257,481 of NC_133141.1, forward strand.
AGGGAGAGAGAAAGAAAGGGCAGCTGGAGAGACAGAAAGAAGGAAAAAGGGTGGGTAGAGGGAGAGACAGAGAAAGAGAAAGGGCGGGTGGAGAGAGAGAAGTGAAAAAGGGCAGGTGGAGAGCGAGAAAGAAGAAGGGAAGGTGGAGAGAGAGAGAAAAAGGGCGGGTAGCGAGAGAGAAAGAAGAAGGGCGGGTGGAGAGAGAGAAAGAATGAGGGCGGGTGGAGAGAGAAAGAAAAATTGTGGGTAGAGGGAGAGAAAGAAAGGGCAGCTGGAGAGACAGAAAGAAGGAAAAAGGGTGGGTAGAGGGAGAGACAGAGAAAGAGAAAGGGCGGGTGGAGAGAGAGAAGTGAAAAAGGGCAGGTGGAGAGCGAGAAAGAAGAAGGGAAGGTGGAGAGAGAGAGAAAAAAGGGAGGTGGCGAGAGCGAGAGAGAAACAGAGTGGGTGGAGAGAGAGAAAGGAAAAGCTCGGGTGGAGAGAGAGAGAAAGAAAGGACAGGAGGTGAGAGAGAGAAAGAAAAAGGGCAGGTGGAGAGAGAGAAAGAGAAAAAGAAAGAGAGACAGAAAGGGTGGGGAGAGACAGAGAGAAAGGAAATGGCAGGTGGAGAGAGACAGAAAAAGAATGGTTGTGGACAGTGAGAGAAAAAAGGTAGGTGGAGATAGCGAGAGAGAATGAAACAGAGTGGGTGGAGAGAGAGAGAAGAAAAAGGACGGGTGTAGAGAGAAAGGAAATGGGCAGGTGGAGAGGGAGAGAGAGATAAAGGACGGGCGGAGAGAGACAAAAAGAAAAAGGGCTGGTAGAGAGGGAGAGGGAGGGTAGAGCGTGACAGAAAAAAAGGACGGGTGGGGACAGAAAGAGAGAGAGAGAGAAAGGCAGTTGGACAGAGAGTGTGAAAGAAACAGTGCGGGTCGAAATAGGGAGAGAGAAAAAGGGCGAGTGGAGAGAGAGAAGTGAAAAGCGGCGGGTGAAGAGAGAGAGAGAGAAAAAGGGCGGGTGCAGAGAGAGAAGTGAAAAAGGGCGGTTGGAGAGAGAGAAAGAAATGAGCGGGTGTAGAGTGAGAGAGAGAAAAGAATGAGAGAGAATGGGTGGGCAGAAACAGGAGAAAGAAAATGGTGGGTGGAGAGAGACAAAAAAAGAATGCTTGTGTACAGAGAGAGAACAAAGGGAGGTGGAGAGAGAGAGAATGAAACAGAGTGGGTGGAGAGAGAGAGAAATAAAGGTCGGGCGGAGAGAGAGAGAGAAAGAAAAAGGTCTGCTAGAGAGGGAGAGGGAGGGTAGAGCGTGACAGAAAATAAGGACCGATGGGGACAGAGAGAGAGAGAGAGAAAGGCAGTTGGACAGAGAGTGTGAGAGAAACAGTGCAGTTCAAAATAGGGAGAGAGAAAAAAGGTGAGTGGAGAGAGAGAAGTGAAAAAGGGCAGATGGAGAGAGAGAGAGAAAAAAGGCAGTTGGAGAGAGAGAACAAAAAAGGGTGGGTAGAGAGAGAGAAGTGAAAAAGGGTGGATGGAGAGAGAGAAAGAAGAAGGGCTGGTGGAGAGAGAAAGAAAGAGGGCAGGTGGAGAGAGAAAGAAAAATTGTGGGTAGAGGGAGAGAGAAAGAAACGGCGGTTGGAGAGACAGAAAGAAGGAAAAAGGGTGGGTGGAGGAAGAGACAGAGAAAGGGTGGGTGGAGAGAGACAGAAAAAGAATGGTTGTGGACAGAGAGAGAGAAAAGGGAGGTGGAGAGAGAGAGAATGAAACATAGTGGGTGGAGAGAGAGAGAAATAAAGGTCGGGTGAAGAGAGAGAGAGAAAGAAAATGGGTGGGCAGAGAGAGAGAAAGAGAAAGGGCTGGTAGAGAGGGAGAGGGAGGGTAGAGCGTGACAGAAAATAAGGACCGATGGGGACAGAGAGAGAGAGAGAAAGGAAATGAGCGGGTGGAGAATGAGAGAGAGAATGGGTGGGCAGAAACAGGAGAAAGAAAATGGTGGGTGGAGAGAGACAAAAAAAGAATGCTTGTGTACAGAGAGAGAACAAAGGGAGGTGGAGAGAGAGAATGAAACATAGTGGGTGGAGAGAGAGAGAAATAAAGGTCGGGTGGAGAGAGAGAGAGATCGAAAAGGGACGGGCGGAGAGAGAGAGAAAGAAAAAGGGCTGGTAGAGAGGGAGAGGGAGGGTAGAGCGTGACAGAAAAAAAGGACCAATGGGGACAGAGAGAGAGAGAGAAAGGCAGTTGGACAGAGAGTGTGAGAGAAACAGTGCGGGTCAAAATAGGAAGATAGAAAAAAGGTGATTGGAGAGAGAAAAGTGAAAAAGGGCGGGTGCAGAGAGAGAAAGAATGAGGGCGGGTGGAGAGAGAAAGAAAAATTGTGGGTAGAGGGAGAGAGAAAGAAAGGGCAGCTGGAGAGACAGAAAGAAGGAAAAAGGGTGGGTAGAGGGAGAGACAGAGAAAGACAAAGGGCGGGTGGAGAGAGAGAAGTGAAAAAGGGCAGGTGGAGAGCGAGAAAGAAGAAGGGAAGGTGGAGAGAGAGAGAAAAAGGGCGGGTAGCGAGAGAGAAAGAAGAAGGGCGGGTGGAGAGAGAGAAAGAATGAGGGCGGGTGGAGAGAGAAAGAAAAATTGTGGGTAGAGGGAGAGAGAAAGAAAGGGCAGCTGGAGAGACAGAAAGAAGGAAAAAGGGTGGGTAGAGGGAGAGACAGAGAAAGAGAAAGGGCGGGTGGAGAGAGAGAAGTGAAAAAGGGCAGGTGGAGAGCGAGAAAGAAGAAGGGAAGGTGGAGAGAGAGAGAAAAAGGGCGGGTAGCGAGAGAGAAAGAAGAAGGGCGGGTGGAGAGAGAGAAAGAATGAGGGCGGGTGGACAGAGAGGGTTGGTGGAGAGAGACAGAAAAATAATGGTTGTGGACAGTGAGAGACAAAAGGGAGGTGGAGAGAGCGAGAGAGAATGAAACAGAGTGGGTGGAGAGAGAGAGAAGAAAAAGGACGGGTGTAGAGAGAAAGGAAATGGGCAGGTGGAGAGGGAGAGAGAGATAAAGGACGGGTGGAAAGAGAGAGATCGAAAAGGGACGGGCGGAGAGAGAGAGAATGAAACATAGTGGGTGGAGAGAGAGAGAAATAAAGGTCGGGTGGAGAGAGAGAGAGAAAGAAAATGGGTGGGCAGAGAGAGAGAAAGAAAATGGGTGGGCGGAGAGAGAGAGAAAGCAAAAGGGTTGGTAGAGAGGGAGAGGGAGGGTAGAGCAAGACAGAAAAAAAGGACCGATGGGGACAGAAAGAGAGAGAGAGAAAGGCAGTTGGACAGTGAGTGTAAGAGAAACAGTGCGGGTCGAAATAGGGAGAGAGAAAAAAGGTGATTGGAGAGAGAGAAGTGAAAAAGGGCAGATGGAGAGAGAGAAAAAAGGTGAGTGGAGAGAGAGAAGTGAAAAAGGGCGGGTGAAGAGAGAGAAAAAAGGCAGGTGGAGAGAGAGAAAGAAAGAGGGCAGGTGGAGAGAGAAAGAAAAATTGTGGGTAGAGGGAGAGAGACAGAAAGGGCGGTTGGAGAGACAGAAAGAAGGACAAAGGGTGGGTGGAGGAAGAGACAGAAAGAGAAAGGGCGCGTGGAGAGAGAAAAGTGAAAAAGGGCGGGTGCGGAGAGAGACAGAAAAAGAATGGTTGTGGACAGAGAGAGAAAAAAGGGAGGTGGCGAGAGCGAGAGAGAAACAGAGTGGGTGGAGGGAGAGAGAAAGGAAAAGCTCGGGTGGAGAGAGAGAGAAAGAAACGACAGGAGGTGAGAGAGAGAAAGAAAAAGGGCAGGTGGAGAGAGAGAAAGAAAAAGGGTGGGTGGAGAGAGATAAAGAGAAAAAGAAAGAGAGACAGAAAGGGTGGGGAGAGACAGAGAGAAAGGAAATGGCAGGTGGAGAGAGACAGAAAAAGAATGGTTGTGGACAGTGAGAGAAAAAAGGTAGGTGGAGATAGCGAGAGAGAATGAAACAGTGGGTGGAGAGAGAGAGAAGAAAAAGGACGGGTGTAGAGAGAAAGGAAATGGGCAGGTGGAGAGGGAGAGAGAGATAAAGGACGGGTGGAAAGAGAGAGATCGAAAAGGGACGGGCGGAGAGAGACAAAAAGAAAAAGGGCTGGTAGAGAGGGAGAGGGAGGGTAGAGCGTGACAGAAAAAAAGGACGGGTGGGGTGATGCACCATCAATAACTCACGCCGAGACTTAGGAAGTGAGATTATCGGCTTTTATTGACTGAAGGACAACACTACATCCTGGGGAAAATGAGGGAGAGCAGCAGGCCACAGTCGCCTTTATACAGGGGTCTGTGGGAGGAGCCACAGGGGTAGTCAGCAGGGTCTTGGGAGGAGCCACAGGAGCAGTCAGACAGGTATATCTAGTTCACCACATGGGGACAGAAAGAGAGAGAGAGAGAAAGGCAGTTGGACAGAGAGTGTGAAAGAAACAGTGCGGGTCGAAATAGGGAGAGAGAAAAAGGGCGAGTGGAGAGAGAGAAGTGAAAAGCGGCTTGTGAAGAGAGAGAGAGAGAGAAAAAGGGCGGGTGCAGAGAGAGAAGTGAAAAAGTGCGGTTGGAGAGAGAGAAAGAAATGAGCGGGTGTAGAGTGAGAGAGAGAAAAGAATGAGAGAGAATGGGTGGGCAGAAACAGGAGAAAGAAAATGGTGGGTGGAGAGAGACAAAAAAAGAATGCTTGTGTACAGAGAGAGAACAAAGGGAGGTGGAGAGAGCAAAAGAATGAAACATAGTGGGTGGAGAGAGAGAGAAATAAAGGTTGGGTGGAGAGAGAGAGAAAGAAAATGGGTGGGTGGAGAGAGAGAGAGAAAGAAAAAGGGCTGGTAGAGAAGGAGAGGGAGGGTAGAGCGTGACAGAAAAAAGGACTGATGGGGACAGAGAGAGAGAGAAAGGCAGTTGGACAGTGAGTGTGAGAGAAACAGTGCGGGTCAAAGTAGGGAGAGAGAAAAAAGGTGAGTGGAGAGAGAGAAGTGAAAAAGGGCAGGTGGAGAGCGAGAAAGAAATGGGTGGGTGGAGAGAGAGAAAGAAAGAGGGCAGGTGGAGAGAGAAAGAAAAATTGTGGGTAGAGGGACAGAGAAAGAAAGGGCGGTTGGAGAGACAGAAAGAAGGAAAAAGGGTGGGTGGAGGAAGAGACAGAGAAAGAGAAAGGGCGCGTGGAGAGAGAAAAGTGAAAAAGGGCGGGTGGAGAGAGACAGAAAAATAATGGTTGTGGACAGAGAGAGAAAAAAGGGAGGTGGCGAGAGCGAGAGAGAATGAAACAGAGTGAGTGGAGAGAGGGAGAAATTACAAGGGTGGGCAGAGAGAGAGAAAGAAAAAGGGCGGGTGGAGAGAGAGAGAAAGAAAAAGGGTGGGTGGAGAGAGAGAAAAAGGACGGGTGGAGAGACAAAGAAAAAGGGCTGGTGCAGAGAGAGAAGTGAAAAAGGGCGGTTGGAGAGAGAGAAAGGAAATGAGCGGGTAGAGAGTGAGAGAGAGAATGGGTGGGCAGAAACAGGAGAAAGAAAATGGTGGGTGGAGAGAGACAAAAAAAGAATGCTTGTGTACAGAGAGAGAACAAAGGGAGGTGGAGAGAGAGAGAATGAAACATAGTGGGTGGAGAGAGAGAGAAATAAAGGTCGGGTGAAGAGAGAGAGAGAAAGCAAATGGGTGGGCAGAGAGAGAGAAAGAGAAAGGGCTGGTAGAGAGGGAGAGGGAGGGTAGAGCGTGACAGAAAATAAGGACCGATGGGGACAGAGAGAGAGAGAGAAAGGAAATGAGCGGGTGGAGAGTGAGAGAGAGAATGGGTGGGCAGAAACAGGAGAAAGAAAATGGTGGGTGGAGAGAGACAAAAAAAGAATGCTTGTGTACAGAGAGAGAACAAAGGGAGGTGGAGAGAGAGAGAATGAAACATAGTGGGTGGAGAGAGAGAGAGAAAGAAAATGGGTGGGCAGAGAGAGAGAAAGAGAAAGGGCTGGTAGAGAGGGAGAGGGAGGGTAGAGCGTGACAGAAAAAAGGACCGATGGGGACAGAGAGAGAGAGAGAAAGGCAGTTGGACAGAGAGTGTGAGAGAAACAGTGCGGGTCAAAATAGGGAGAGAGAAAAAAGGTGAGTGGAGAGAGAGAAGTGAAAAAGGGCAGATGGAGAGAGAGAAAAAAGGCAGGTGGAGAGAGAGAAAGAAAGAGGGCAGGTGGAGAGAGAAAGAAAAATTGTGGGTAGAGGGAGAGAGACAGAAAGGGCGGTTGGAGAGACAGAAAGAAGGAAAAAGGGTGGGTGGAGGAAGAGACAGAGAAAGAGAAAGGGCGCGTGGAGAGAGAAAAGTGAAAAAGGGCGGGTGCAGAGAGAGACAGAAAAAGAATGGTTGTGGACAGAGAGAGAAAAAAGGGAGGTGGCGAGAGCGAGAGAGAAACAGAGTGGGTGGAGAGAGAGAAAGGAAAAGCTCGGGTGGAGAGAGAGAGAAAGAAAGGACAGGAGGTGAGAGAGAGAAAGAAAAAGGGCAGGTGGAGAGAGAGAAAGAGAAAAAGAAAGAGAGACAGAAAGGGTGGGGAGAGACAGAGAGAAAGGAAATGGCAGGTGGAGAGAGACAGAAAAAGAATGGTTGTGGACAGTGAGAGAAAAAAGGTAGGTGGAGATAGCGAGAGAGAATGAAACAGAGTGGGTGGAGAGAGAGAGAAGAAAAAGGACGGGTGTAGAGAGAAAGGAAATGGGCAGGTGGAGAGGGAGAGAGAGATAAAGGACGGGTGGAAAGAGAGAGATCGAAAAGGGACGGGCGGAGAGAGACAAAAAGAAAAAGGGCTGGTAGAGAGGGAGAGGGAGGGTAGAGCGTGACAGAAAAAAAGGACGGGTGGGGACAGAAAGAGAGAGAGAGAGAAAAGCAGTTGGACAGAGAGTGTGAAAGAAACAGTGCGGGTCGAAATAGGGAGAGAGAAAAAGGGCGAGTGGAGAGAGAGAAGTGAAAAGCGGCGGGTGAAGAGAGAGAGAGAGAAAAAGGGCGGGTGCAGAGAGAGAAGTGAAAAAGGGCAGTTGGAGAGAGAGAAAGAAATGAGCGGGTGTAGAGTGAGAGAGAGAAAAGAATGAGAGAGAATGGGTGGGCAGAAACAGGAGAAAGAAAATGGTGGGTGGAGAGAGACAAAAAAAGAATGCTTGTGTACAGAGAGAGAACAAAGGAAGGTGGAGAGAGCAAAAGAATGAAACATAGTGGGTGGAGAGAGAGAGAAAGAAAATGGGCGGGTGGAGAGAGACAGAAAAATAATGGTTGTGGACAGAGAGAGAAAAAAGGGAGGTGGCGAGAGCGAGAGAGAATGAAACAGAGTGAGTGGAGAGAGAGAGAAATTACAAGGGTGGGCAGAGAGAGAGAAAGAAAAAGGGCGGGTGGAGAGAGAGAGAAAGAAAAAGGGTGGGTGGAGAGAGAGAAAAAGGACGGGTGGAGAGACAAAGAAAAAGGGCTGGTGCAGAGAGAGAAGTGAAAAAGGGCAGTTGGAGAGAGAGAAAGGAAATGAGCGGGTAGAGAGTGAGAGAGAGAATGGGTGGGCAGAAACAGGAGAAAGAAAATGGTGGGTGGAGAGAGACAAAAAAAGAATGCTTGTGTACAGAGAGAGAACAAAGGGAGGTGGAGAGAGAGAGAATGAAACATAGTGGGTGGAGAGAGAGAGAAATAAAGGTCGGGTGAAGAGAGAGAGAGAAAGAAAATGGGTGGGCAGAGAGAGAGAAAGAGAAAGGGCTGGTAGAGAGGGAGAGGGAGGGTAGAGCGTGACAGAAAAAAAGGACCAATGGGGACAGAGAGAGAGAGAGAAAGGCAGTTGGACAGAGAGTGTGAGAGAAACAGTGCGGGTCAAAATAGGAAGATAGAAAAAAGGTGATTGGAGAGAGAAAAGTGAAAAAGGGCGGGTGCAGAGAGAGAAAGAATGAGGGCAGGTGGAGAGAGAAAGAAAAATTGTGGGTAGAGGGAGAGAGAAAGAAAGGGCAGCTGGAGAGACAGAAAGAAGGAAAAAGGGTGGGTAGAGGGAGAGACAGAGAAAGACAAAGGGCGGGTGGAGAGAGAGAAGTGAAAAAGGGCAGGTGGAGAGAGAGAGAAAGAAAAAGGGTGGGTGGAGAGAGAGAAAAAGGACGGGTGGAGAGACAAAGAAAAAGGGCTGGTGCAGAGAGAGAAGTGAAAAAGGGCGGTTGGAGAGAGAGAAAGGAAATGAGCGGGTAGAGAGTGAGAGAGAATGGGTGGGCAGAAACAGGAGAAAGATAATGGTGGGTGGAGAGAGACAAAAAAAGAATGCTTGTGTACAGAGAGAGAACAAAGGGAGGTGGAGAGAGAGAGAATGAAACAGTGGGTGGAGAGAGAGAGAAATAAAGGTCGGGTGAAGAGAGAGAGAGAAAGAAAATGGGTGGGCAGAGAGAGAGAAAGAGAAAGGGCTGGTAGAGAGGGAGAGGGAGGGTAGAGCGTGACAGAAAATAAGGACCGATGGGGACAGAGAGAGAGAGAGAGAAAGGAAATGAGCGGGTGGAGAGTGAGAGAGAGAATGGGTGGGCAGAAACAGGAGAAAGAAAATGGTGGGTGGAGAGAGACAAAAAAAGAATGCTTGTGTACAGAGAGAGAACAAAGGGAGGTGGAGAGAGAGAGAATGAAACATAGTGGGTGGAGAGAGAGAGAAATAAAGGCCGGGTGGAGAGAGAGAGAGAAAGAAAATGGGTGGGCAGAGAGAGAGAAAGAGAAAGGGCTGGTAGAGAGGGAGAGGGAGGGTAGAGCGTGACAGAAAAAAGGACCGATGGGGACAGAGAGAGAGAGAGAAAGGCAGTTGGACAGAGAGTGTGAGAGAAACAGTGCGGGTCAAAATAGGGAGAGAGAAAAAAGGTGATTGGAGAGAGAAAAGTGAAAAAGGGCGGGTGCAGAGAGAGAAAGAATGAGGGCAGGTGGAGAGAGAAAGAAAAATTGTGGGTAGAGGGAGAGAGAAAGAAAGGGCAGCTGGAGAGACAGAAAGAAGGAAAAAGGGTGGGTAGAGGGAGAGACAGAGAAAGACAAAGGGCGGGTGGAGAGAGAGAAGTGAAAAAGGGCAGGTGGAGAGAGAGAGAAAGAAAAAGGGTGGGTGGAGAGAGAGAAAAAGGACGGGTGGAGAGACAAAGAAAAAGGGCTGGTGCAGAGAGAGAAGTGAAAAAGGGCGGTTGGAGAGAGAGAAAGGAAATGAGCGGGTAGAGAGTGAGAGAGAGAATGGGTGGGCAGAAACAGGAGAAAGATAATGGTGGGTGGAGAGAGACAAAAAAAGAATGCTTGTGTACAGAGAGAGAACAAAGGGAGGTGGAGAGAGAGAGAATGAAACAGTGGGTGGAGAGAGAGAGAAATAAAGGTCGGGTGAAGAGAGAGAGAGAAAGAAAATGGGTGGGCAGAGAGAGAGAAAGAGAAAGGGCTGGTAGAGAGGGAGAGGGAGGGTAGAGCGTGACAGAAAATAAGGACCGATGGGGACAGAGAGAGAGAGAGAGAAAGGAAATGAGCGGGTGGAGAGTGAGAGAGAGAATGGGTGGGCAGAAACAGGAGAAAGAAAATGGTGGGTGGAGAGAGACAAAAAAAGAATGCTTGTGTACAGAGTGAGAACAAAGGGAGGTGGAGAGAGAGAGAATGAAACATAGTGGGTGGAGAGAGAGAGAAATAAAGGCCGGGTGGAGAGAGAGAGAGAAAGAAAATGGGTGGGCAGAGAGAGAGAAAGAGAAAGGGCTGGTAGAGAGGGAGAGGGAGGGTAGAGCGTGACAGAAAAAAAGGACCAATGGGGACAGAGAGAGAGAGAGAAAGGCAGTTGGACAGAGAGTGTGAGAGAAACAGTGCGGGTCGAAATAGGAAGATAGAAAAAAGGTGATTGGAGAGAGAAAAGTGAAAAAGGGCGGGTGCAGAGAGAGAAAGAATGAGGGCGGGTGGAGAGAGGAAGAAAAATTGTGGGTAGAGGGAGAGAGAAAGAAAGGGCAGCTGGAGAGACAGAAAGAAGGAAAAAGGGTGGCTAGAGGGAGAGACAGAGAAAGAGAAAGGGCGGGTGGAGAGAGAGAAGTGAAAAAGGGCAGGTGGAGAGCGAGAAAGAAGAAGGGAAGGTGGAGAGAGAGAGAAAAAGGGCAGGTAGCGAGAGAGAAAGAAGAAGGGCGGGTGGAGAGAGAGAAAGAATGAGGGCGGGTGGAGAGAGAAAGAAAAATTGTGGGTAGAGGGAGAGAGAAAGAAAGGGCAGCTGGAGAGACAGAAAGAAGGAAAAAGGGTGGGTAGAGGGAGAGACAGAGAAAGAGAAAGGGCGGGTGGAGAGAGAGAAGTGAAAAAGGGCAGGTGGAGAGCGAGAAAGAAGAAGGGAAGGTGGAGAGAGAGAGAAAAAGGGCGGGTAGCGAGAGAGAAAGAAGAAGGGCGGGTGGAGAGAGAGAAAGAATGAGGGCGGGTGGACAGAGAGGGTTGGTGGAGAGAGACAGAAAAATAATGGTTGTGGACAGTGAGAGACAAAAGGGAGGTGGAGATAGCGAGAGAGAATGAAACAGAGTGGGTGGAGAGAGAGAGAAGAAAAAGGACGGGTGTAGAGAGAAAGGAAATGGGCAGGTGGAGAGGGAGAGAGAGATAAAGGACGGGTGGAAAGAGAGAGATCGAAAAGGGACGGGCGGAGAGAGAGAGAAAGAAAATGGGTGGGCGGAGAGAGAGAGAAAGCAAAAGGGTTGGTAGAGAGGGAGAGGGAGGGTAGAGCAAGACAGAAAAAAAGGACGGGTGGGGACAGAAAGAGAGAGAGAGAAAGGCAGTTGGACAGAGAGTGTGAGAGAAACAGTGCGGGTCAAAATAGGGAGAGAGAAAAAAGGTGAGTGGAGAGAGAGAAGTGAAAAAGGGCGGATGGAGTGAGAGAGAGAAAAAAGGCAGGTGGAGAGAGAAAGAAAAATTGTGGGTAGAAGGACAGAGCAAGAAAGGGCGGTTGGAGAGACAGAAAGAAGGAAAAAGGGTGGGTGGAGGAAGAGACAGAAAGAGAAAGGGCGCGTGGAGAGAGAAAAGTGAAAAAGGGCGGGTGCAGAGAGAGACAGAAAAAGAATGGTTGTGGACAGAGAGAGAAAAAAGGGAGGTGGCGAGAGCGAGAGAGAAACAGAGTGGGTGGAGGGAGAGAGAAAGGAAAAGCTCGGGTGGAGAGAGAGAGAAAGAAAGGACAGGAGGTGAGAGAGAGAAAGAAAAAGGGCAGGTGGAGAGAGAGAAAGAGAAAAAGAAAGAGAGACAGAAAGGGTGGGGAGAGACAGAGAGAAAGGAAATGGCAGGTGGAGAGAGACAGAAAAAGATTGGTTGTGGACAGTGAGAGAAAAAAGGTAGGTGGAGATAGCGAGAGAGAATGAAACAGAGTGGGTGGAGAGAGAGAGAAGAAAAAGGACGGGTGTAGAGAGAAAGGAAATGGGCAGGTGGAGAGGGAGAGAGAGATAAAGGACGGGTGGAAAGAGAGAGATCGAAAAGGGACAGGCGGAGAGAGACAAAAAGAAAAAGGGCTGGTAGAGAGGGAGAGGGAGGGTAGAGCGTGACAGAAAAAAAGGACGGGTGGGGACAGAAAGAGAGAGAGAGAGAAAGGCAGTTGGACAGAGAGTGTGAAAGAAACAGTGCGGGTCGAAATAGGGAGAGAGAAAAAGGGCGAGTGGAGAGAGAGAAGTGAAAAGCGGCGGGTGAAGAGAGAGAGAGAGAAAAAGGGCGGGTGCAGAGAGAGAAGTGAAAAAGGGCGGTTGGAGAGAGAGAAAGAAATGAGCGGGTGTAGAGTGAGAGAGAGAAAAGAATGAGAGAGAATGGGTGGGCAGAAACAGGAGAAAGAAAATGGTGGGTGGAGAGAGACAAAAAAAGAATGCTTGTGTACAGAGAGAGAACAAAGGGAGGTGGAGAGAGAGAGAATGAAACATAGTGGGTGGAGAGAGAGAGAAATAAAGGTCGGGTGAAGAGAGAGAGAGAAAGAAAATGGGTGGGCAGAGAGAGAGAAAGAGAAAGGGCTGGTAGAGAGGGAGAGGGAGGGTAGAGCGTGACAGAAAATAAGGACCGATGGGGACAGAGAGAGAGAGAGAAAGGAAATGAGCGGGTGGAGAGTGAGAGAGAGAATGGGTGGGCAGAAACAGGAGAAAGAAAATGGTGGGTGGAGAGACAAAAAAAGAATGCTTGTGTACAGAGAGAACAAAGGGAGGTGGAGAGAGAGAGAATGAAACATAGTGGGTGTAGAGAGAGAGAAATAAAGGTCGGGTGGAGAGAGAGAGAGAAAGAAAATGGGTGGGCAGAGAGAGAGAAAGAGAAAGGGCTGGTAGAGAGGGAGAGGGAGGGTAGAGCGTGACAGAAAAAAAGGACCGATGGGGACAGAGAGAGAGAGAGAAAGGCAGTTGGACAGAGAGTGTGAGAGAAACAGTGCGGGTCAAAATAGGGAGAGAGAAAAAAGGTGATTGGAGAGAGAAAAGTGAAAAAGGGCGGGTGCAGAGAGAGAAAGAATGAGGGCAGGTGGAGAGAGAAAGAAAAATTGTGGGTAGAGGGAGAGAGAAAGAAAGGGCAGCTGGAGAGACAGAAAGAAGGAAAAAGGGTGGGTAGAGGGAGAGACAGAGAAAGAGAAAGGGCGGGTGGAGAGAGAGAAGTGAAAAAGGGCAGGTGGAGAGCGAGAAAGAAGAAGGGAAGGTGGAGAGAGAGAGAAAAAGGGCGGGTAGCGAGAGAGAAAGAAGAAGGGCGGGTGGAGAGAGAGAAAGAATGAGGGCGGGTGGAGAGAGAAAGAAAAATTGTGGGTAGAGGGAGAGAGACAGAAAGAAAAGGGCGGGTGCAGAGAGAGAGAGAGAAAAAGGGCGGGTGCAGAGAGAGAAGTGAAAAAGGGCGGTTGGAGAGAGAGAAAGAAATGAGCGGGTGTAGAGTGAGAGAGAGAAAAGAATGAGAGAGAATGGGTGGGCAGAAACAGGAGAAAGAAAATGGTGGGTGGAGAGAGACAAAAAAAGAATGCTTGTGTACAGAGAGAGAACAGAGGGAGGTGGAGAGAGCAAAAGAATGAAACATAGTGGGTGGAGAGAGAGAGAAATAAAGGTTGGGTGGAGAGAGAGAGAAAGAAAATGGGTGGGTGGAGAGAGAGAGAAAGAAAATGGGTGGGTGGAGAGAGAGAGAAAGTAAAAGGGCTGGTAGAGAAGGAGAGGGAGGGTAGAGCGTGACAGAAAAAAGGACTGATGGGGACAGAGAGAGAGAGAAAGGCAGTTGGACAGTGAGTGTGAGAGAAACAGTGCGGGTCAAAATAGGGAGAGAGAAAAAAGGTGAGTGGAGAGAGAGAAGTGAAAAAGGGCAGGTGGAGAGCGAGAAAGAAAAGGGTGGGTGGAGAGAGAGAGTCGGTAGACAGAGACAGAAAGAAAGAAAATGTCGGGTGGACAGAGAGGGTGGGTGGAGAGAGACAGAAAAAGAATGGTTGTGGACGAGAGAGAAAAAAGGGAGGTGGAGAGAGAGAGAGAATGAAACAGAGTGGGTGGAGAGAGAGAGAAATAAAGGTCGGGCGGAGAGAGAGAGAGAAAGAAAAAGGTCTGCTAGAGAGGGAGAGGGAGGGTAGAGCGTGACAGAAAATAAGGACCGATGGGGACAGAGAGAGAGAGAGAGAAAGGCAGTTGGACAGAGAGTGTGAGAGAAACAGTGCAGTTCAAAATAGGGAGAGAGAAAAAAGGTGAGTGGAGAGAGAGAAGTGAAAAAGGGCAGATGGAGAGAGAGAACAAAAAAGGGTGGGTAGAGAGAGAGAAGTGAAAAAGGGTGGATGGAGAGAGAGAAAGAAGAAGGGCTGGTGGAGAGAGAAAGAAAGAGGGCAGGTGGAGAGAGAAAGAAAAATTGTGGGTAGAGGGAGAGAGAAAGAAAGGGCGGTTGGAGAGACAGAAAGAAGGAAAAAGGGTGGGTGGAGGAAGAGACAGAGAAAGGGTGGGTGGAGAGAGACAGAAAAAGAATGGTTGTGGACAGAGAGAGAGAAAAGGGAGGTGGAGAGTGAGAGAGAATAAAACAGAGTGGGTGGAGGGAGAGAGAAAGGAAAAGCTCGGGTGGAGAGAGAGAGAAAGAAAGGGCGGACAGTGAGAGAGAGAAAGAAAAAGGGTGGGTGGAGAGAGAGAGAGAAAAAGAAAGAGAGACAGAAAGGGTGGAGAGAGTCAGAGAGAAAGGAAATGGCAGGTGGAGAGAGACAGAAAAAGAATTGTTGTGGACAGAAAGAGAAAAAAAGGGAGGTAGAGAGAGAGAGAATGAAACAGTGTGGGTGGAAAGAGAGAGAAAGAAAAAGGGTGGGTGGAGGGAGAGAAAGAGAAAAAGGGCAGGTGGAGAGAGAGAAAGGAAAAGGGCGGATGGAGAGGTAGAGAGACAGAAAGGGTGAGCAGAGACAGAGAGAAAGGAAATGGCGAGTGGAGAGAGAGAAAGAAAAAGGGCAGATGGAGAGAGAGGGTTGGTGGAGAGAGACAGAAAAATAATGGTTGTGGACAGTGAGAGAAAAAAGGTAGGTGGAGATAGCGAGAGAGAATGAAACAGAGTGGGTGGAGAGAGAGAGAAGAAAAAGGACGGGTGTAGAGAGAAAGGAAATGGGCAGGTGGAGAGGGAGAGAGAGATAAAGGACGGGTGGAAAGAGAGAGATCGAAAAGGGACGGGCGGAGAGAGACAAAAAGAAAAAGGGCTGGTAGAGAGGGAGAGGGAGGGTAGAGCGTGACAGAAAAAAAGGACGGGTGGGGACAGAAAGAGAGAGAGAGAGAAAAGCAGTTGGACAGAGAGTGTGAAGGAAACAGTGCGGGTCGAAATAGGGAGAGAGAAAAAGGGCGAGTGGAGAGAGAGAAGTGAAAAGCGGCGGGTGAAGAGAGAGAGAGAGAAAAAGGGCGGGTGCAGAGAGAGAAGTGAAAAAGGGCGGTTGGAGAGAGAGAAAGAAATGAGCGGGTGTAGAGTGAGAGAGAGAAAAGAATGAGAGAGAATGGGTGGGCAGAAACAGGAGAAAGAAAATGGTGGGTGGAGAGAGACAAAAAAAGAATGCTTGTGTACAGAGAGAGAACAAAGGGAGGTGGAAAGAGCAAAAGAATGAAACATAGTGGGTGGAGAGAGAAGAGAAATAAAGGTTGGGTGGAGAGAGAGAGAAAGAAAATGGGTGGGTGGAGAGAGAGAGAAAGAAAATGGGTGGGTGGAGAGAGAGAGAAAGAAAAAGGGCTGGTAGAGAAGGAGAGGGAGGGTAGAGCGTGACAGAAAAAAGGACTGATGGGGACAGAGAGAGAGAGAAAGGCAGTTGGACAGTGAGTGTGAGAGAAACAGTGCGGGTCGAAATAGGGAGAGAGAAAAAAGGTGAGTGGAGAGAGAGAAGTGAAAAAGGGCAGGTGGAGAGCGAGAAAGAAAAGGGTGGGTGGAGAGAGAGAGTCGGTAGACAGAGACAGAAAGAAAGAAAATGTCGGGTGGACAGAGAGGGTGGGTGGAGAGAGACAGAAAAAGAATGGTTGTGGACGAGAGAGAAAAAAGGGAGGTGGAGAGAGAGAGAGAATGAAACAGAGTGGGTGGAGAGAGAGAAATAAAGGTCGGGCGGAGAGAGAGAGAGAAAGAAAAAGGTCTGCTAGAGAGGGAGAGGGAGGGTAGAGCGTGACAGAAAATAAGGACCGATGGGGACAGAGAGAGAGAGAGAGAGAAAGGCAGTTGGACAGAGAGTGTGAGAGAAACAGTGCAGTTCAAAATAGGGAGAGAGAAAAAAGGTGAGTGGAGAGAGAGAAGTGAAAAAGGGCAGATGGAGAGAGAGAACAAAAAAGGGTGGGTAGAGAGAGAGAAGTGAAAAAGGGTGGATGGAGAGAGAGAAAGAAGAAGGGCTGGTGGAGAGAGAAAGAAAGAGGGCAGGTGGAGAGAGAAAGAAAAATTGTGGGTAGAGGGAGAGAGAAAGAAAGGGCGGTTGGAGAGACAGAAAGAAGGAAAAAGGGTGGGTGGAGGAAGAGACAGAGAAAGGGTGGGTGGAGAGAGACAGAAAAAGAATGGTTGTGGACAGAGAGAGAGAAAAGGGAGGTGGAGAGTGAGAGAGAATAAAACAGAGTGGGTGGAGGGAGAGAGAAAGGAAAAGCTCGGGTGGAGAGAGAGAGAAAGAAAGGGCGGACGGTGAGAGAGAGAAAGAAAAAGGGTGGGTGGAGAGAGAGAGAGAAAAAGAAAGAGAGACAGAAAGGGTGGAGAGAGTCAGAGAGAAAGGAAATGGCAGGTGGAGAGAGACAGAAAAAGAATTGTTGTGGACAGAAAGAGAAAAAAAGGGAGGTAGAGAGAGAGAATGAAACAATGTGGGTGGAAAGAGAGAGAAAGAAAAAGGGTGGGTGGAGGGAGAGAAAGAGAAAAAGGGCAGGTGGAGAGAGAGAAAGGAAAAGGGCGGATGGAGAGGTAGAGAGACAGAAAGGGTGAGCAGAGACAGAGAGAAAGGAAATGGCGAGTGGAGAGAGAGAAAGAAAAAGGGCAGATGGAGAGAGAGGGTTGGTGGAGAGAGACAGAAAAATAATGGTTGTGGACAGTGAGAGAAAAAAGGTAGGTGGAGATAGCGAGAGAGAATGAAACAGAGTGGGTGGAGAGAGAGAGAAGAAAAAGGACGGGTGTAGAGAGAAAGGAAATGGGCAGGTGGAGAGGGAGAGAGAGATAAAGGACGGGTGGAAAGAGAGAGATCGAAAAGGGACGGGCGGAGAGAGACAAAAAGAAAAAGGGCTGGTAGAGAGGGAGAGGGAGGGTAGAGCGTGACAGAAAAAAAGGACGGGTGGGGACAGAAAGAGAGAGAGAGAGAAAAGCAGTTGGACAGAGAGTGTGAAAGAAACAGTGCGGGTCGAAATAGGGAGAGAGAAAAAGGGCGAGTGGAGAGAGAGAAGTGAAAAGCGGCGGGTGAAGAGAGAGAGAGAGAAAAAGGGCGGGTGCAGAGAGAGAAGTGAAAAAGGGCGGTTGGAGAGAGAGAAAGAAATGAGCGGGTGTAGAGTGAGAGAGAGAAAAGAATGAGAGAGAATGGGTGGGCAGAAACAGGAGAAAGAAAATGGTGGGTGGAGAGAGACAAAAAAAGAATGCTTGTGTACAGAGAGAGAACAAAGGAAGGTGGAGAGAGCAAAAGAATGAAACATAGTGGGTGGAGAGAGAGAGAAAGAAAATGGGCGGGTGGAGAGAGACAGAAAAATAATGGTTGTGGACAGAGAGAGAAAAAAGGGAGGTGGCGAGAGCGAGAGAGAATGAAACAGAGTGAGTGGAGAGAGAGAGAAATTACAAGGGTGGGCAGAGAGAGAGAAAGAAAAAGGGCGGGTGGAGAGAGAGAGAAAGAAAAAGGGTGGGTGGAGAGAGAGAAAAAGGACGGGTGGAGAGACAAAGAAAAAGGGCTGGTGCAGAGAGAGAAGTGAAAAAGGGCAGTTGGAGAGAGAGAAAGGAAATGAGCGGGTAGAGAGTGAGAGAGAGAATGGGTGGGCAGAAACAGGAGAAAGAAAATGGTGGGTGGAGAGAGACAAAAAAAGAATGCTTGTGTACAGAGAGAGAACAAAGGGAGGTGGAGAGAGAGAGAATGAAACATAGTGGGTGGAGAGAGAGAGAAATAAAGGTCGGGTGAAGAGAGAGAGAGAAAGAAAATGGGTGGGCAGAGAGAGAGAAAGAGAAAGGGCTGGTAGAGAGGGAGAGGGAGGGTAGAGCGTGACAGAAAAAAAGGACCGATGGGGACAGAGAGAGAGAGAGAAAGGCAGTTGGACAGAGAGTGTGAGAGAAACAGTGCGGGTCAAAATAGGAAGAGAGAAAAAAGGTGATTGGAGAGAGAAAAGTGAAAAAGGGCGGGTGCAGAGAGAGAAAGAATGAGGGCAGGTGGAGAGAGAAAGAAAAATTGTGGGTAGAGGGAGAGAGAAAGAAAGGGCAGCTGGAGAGACAGAAAGAAGGAAAAAGGGTGGGTAGAGGGAGAGACAGAGAAAGAGAAAGGGCGGGTGGAGAGAGAGAAGTGAAAAAGGGCAGGTGGAGAGCGAGAAAGAAGAAGGGAAGGTGGAGAGAGAGAGAAAAAGGGCGGGTAGCGAGAGAGAAAGAAGAAGGGCGGGTGGAGAGAGAGAAAGAATGAGGGCGGGTGGAGAGAGAAAGAAAAATTGTGGGTAGAGGGAGAGAGACAGAAAGAAAAGGGCGGGTGCAGAGAGAGAAAAAGAAAAAGGGTGGGTGGACAGAGAGGGTTGGTGGAGAGAGACAGAAAAATAATGGTTGTGGACAGTGAGAGACAAAAGGGAGGTGGAGATAGCGAGAGAGAATGAAACAGAGTGGGTGGAGAGAGAGAGAAGAAAAAGGACGGGTGTAGAGAGAAAGGAAATGGGCAGGTGGAGAGGGAGAGAGAGATAAAGGACGGGTGGAAAGAGAGAGATCGAAAAGGGACGGGCGGAGAGAGAGAGAAAGAAAATGGGTGGGCGGAGAGAGAGAGAAAGAAAAAGGGTTGGTAGAGAGGGAGAGGGAGGGTAGAGCAAGACAGAAAAAAAGGACGGGTGGGGACAGAAAGAGAGAGAGAGAAAGGCAGTTGGACAGTGAGTGTGAGAGAAACAGTGCGGGTCAAAATAGGGAGAGAGAGCAGTGAAAAAGGGCAGATGGAGAGAGAGAAAAAAGGCAGGTGGAGAGAGAGAAAGAAAGAGGGCAGGTGGAGAGAGAAAGAAAAATTGTGGGTAGAGGGAGAGAGACAGAAAGGGCGGTTGGAGAGACAGAAAGAAGGAAAAAGGGTGGGTGGAGGAAGAGACAGAGAAAGAGAAAGGGCGCGTGGAGAGAGAAAAGTGAAAAAGGGCGGGTGCAGAGAGAGACAGAAAAAGAATGGTTGTGGACAGAGAGAGAAAAAAGGGAGGTGGCGAGAGCGAGAGAGAAACAGAGTGGGTGGAGGGAGAGAGAAAGGAAAAGCTCGGGTGGAGAGAGAGAGAAAGAAAGGACAGGAGGTGAGAGAGAGAAAGAAAAAGGGCAGGTGGAGAGAGAGAAAGAAAAAGGGTGGGTGGAGAGAGAGAAAGAGAAAAAGAAAGAGAGACAGAAAGGGTGGGGAGAGACAGAGAGAAAGGAAATGGCAGGTGGAGAGAGACAGAAAAAGAATGGTTGTGGACAGAAAGAGAAAAAAAGGGAGGTAGAGAGAGAGAATGAAACAGTGTGGGTGGAAAGAGAGAGAAAGAAAAAGGGTGGGTGGAGGGAGAGAAAGAGAAAAACGGCGGATGGAGAGGTAGAGAGACAGAAAGGGTGAGCAGAGACAGAGAGAAAGAAAATGGCAGTTGGAGAGAGACAGAAGAAGAATGGTTGTGGACAGAGAGAGAAAAAGGGAGGTAGCGAGAGAGAATGAAACAGAGTGAGTGGAGAGAGAGAGAAGGAACAAGGGTGGGCAGAGAGAGAGAAAGAAAAAGGGCGGGTGGAGAGACAAAGAAAAAGGGCGTGTGCAGAGAGAGAAGTGAAAAAGGGCGGTTGGAGAGAGAGAAAGGAAATGAGCGGGTGGAGAGTGAGAGAGAGAAAAAGAATGAGAGAGAGAATGGGTGGGCAGAAACAGGAGAAAGAAAGTGGTGGGTGGAGAGAGACAAAAAAAGAATGAGAGAGAGAATGGGTGGGCAGAAACAGGAGAAAGAAAGTTGTGGGTGGAGAGAGACAAAAAAAGAATGCTTGTAGACAGAGAGAGAACAAAGGGAGGTGGAGAGAGAGAGAGAATGAAACAGAGTGGGTGGAGAGATAGAAAAATTAAGGTCGGGTGGAGAGAGAGTGAAAGAAAAAGGGCTAGTAGAGAGGGAGAGGGAGGGTAGAGCGTGACAGAAAAAAAGGACGGGTGGGGACAGAAAGAGAGAGAGAGAGAAAGGCAGTTGGACAGAGAGTGTGAAAGAAACAGTGCGGGTCAAAATAGGGAGAGAGAAAAAAGGTGAGTGGAGAGAGAGAAGTGAAAAAGGGCAGATGGAGAGAGAGAGAAAAAAGGCAGGTTGAGAGAGAGAACGAAAAAGGGTGGGTAGAGAGAGAGAAGTGAAAAAGGGTGGATGGAGAGAGAGAAAGAAGAAGGGCTTGTGGAGAGAGAGAAAGAAAGAGGGCAGGTGGAGAGAGAGAAAGAATGAGGGCAGGTGGAGAGAGAAAGAAAAATTGTGGGTAGAGGGAGAGAGAAAGAAAGGGCGGTTGGAGAGACAGAAAGAAGGAAAAAGGGTGGGTGGAGGGAGATAGAAAAAGAACGGTTGTGGACAGAGAGAGAGAAAAGGGAGGTGGAGAGTGAGAGAGAATAAAACAGAGTGGGTGGAGGGAGAGAGAAAGGAAAAGCTCTGGTGGAGAGAGAGAGAAAGGGCGGGCGGTGAGAGAGAGAAAGAAAAAGGGTGGGTGGAGAGAGAGAGAGAAAAAGGGCTAGTGGAGAGGGAGAAAGAGAAAAAGAAAGAGAGACAGAAAGGGTGGAGAGAGTCAGAGAGAAAGGAAATGGCGGGTGGAGAGAGACAGAAAAAGAATTGTTGTGGACAGAAAGAGAAAAAAAGGGATGTAGAGAGAGAGAGAATGAAACAGTGTGGGTGGAAAGAGATAGAAAGAAAAAGGGTGGGTGGATGGAGAGAAAGAGAAAGGGTGGGTGGAGAGAGAGAAAGGAAAAGGGCAGGTGGAGAGGTAGAGAGACAGATAGGGTGGGCAGAGACAGAGAGAAAGGAAATGGCGGGTGGAGAGAGACAGAAGAAGAATGGTTGTGGACAGAGAGAGAAAAAAGGGAGGTGGCGAGAACGAGAGAGAATGAAACAGAGTGGGTGGAGAGAGAGAGAAATAAAGGTCGGGCGGAGAGAGAGAGAGAAAGAAAAAGGGCGGTTGGAGAGAGAGAAAGGAAATGAGCGGGTGGAGAGTGAGAGAGAGGAAAAGAATGAGAGAGAGAATGCGTGGGCAGAAACAGGAGAAAGAAAATGGTGGGTGGAGAGAGACAAAAAAAGAATGCTTGTGGACAGAGAGAGAACAAAGGGAGGTGGAGTGAGCGAGAGAATGAAACATAGTGGGTGGAGAGAGAGAGAAATAAAGGTCGGGTGGAGAGAGAGAGAAAGAAAAAGGGCTGGTAGAGAGGGAGAGGGAGGGTAGAGCGTGACAGAAAAAAAGGACCGATGGGGATGAGAGAGAGAGAGAAAGGCAGTTGGACAGAGAGTGTGAAAGAAACAGTGCGGGTCGAAATAGGGAGAGAGAAAAAAGGTGAGTGGAGAGAGAGAAGTGAAAAAGGGTGGGTGGAGAGAAAGAGAAAAAGGGCTGGTAGAGAGAGAGAAAGAAGAAGGGAAGGTGGAGAGAGAGA
This sequence comes from Hemitrygon akajei, assembly GCF_048418815.1. Classification (NCBI taxonomy): domain Eukaryota; kingdom Metazoa; phylum Chordata; class Chondrichthyes; order Myliobatiformes; family Dasyatidae; genus Hemitrygon; species Hemitrygon akajei. Next base: position 17,278,576 of record NC_133141.1, read on the forward strand.
GAAAAAGGGCGGGTAGAGAGACAGAAAGAAAAAAAAGGTGGGTGGAGGGAGAGACAGAGTAAGAAAAAGGGCGGGTGGAGAGAGAGAAGTTAAAAAGGGCCGGTGGAGAGAGAGATGTGAAAAAGGGCGGGTGCAGAGAGAGAGAAAGAAAAAGGGTGGGTGGAGAGAGAGAGAAAGAAAAGTGCGGGTGCAGAGAGAGGGAAAGAAAAAGGGCAGATGGAGAGAGAGGGTTGGTGGAGAGAGACAGAAAAATAATGGTTGTGGACAGTGAGAGTGTGGTGAACTAGATATACCTGTCTGACTGCTCCTATGGCTCCTCCCACAGACCCCTGTATAAAGGCGACTGTGGTCTGCTGCTCTCCCTCATTTTCCCAGGATGTAGTGTTGTTTATTCTTCTAGTCAATAAAAGCCGATATCTCACTTCCTAAGTCTCAGCGTGAGTTATTGATGGTGCATCAGAGAGAAAAAAGGGAGGTGGAGATAGCGAGAGAGAATGAAACAGAGTGGGTGGAGAGAGAGAGAAGAAAAAGGACGGGTGTAGAGAGAAAGGAAATGGGCAGGTGGAGAGGGAGAGAGAGATAAAGGACGGGTGGAAAGAGAGAGATCGAAAAGGGACGGGCGGAGAGAGAGTGAAAGAAAAAGGGCTGGTAGAGAGGGAGAGGGAGGGTAGAGCGTGACAGAAAAAAAGGACGGGTGGGGACAGAGAGAGAGAGAAAGGCAGTTGGACAGAGAGTGTGAGAGAAACAGTGCGGGTCGAAATAGGGAGAGAGAAAAAAGGTGAGTGGAGAGAGAGAAGTGAAAAAGGGTGGATGGAGAGAGAGAGAGAAAAAAGGCAGGTGGAGAGAGAGAAAGAAAATGTGCGGGTAGAGAGAGAGAAGTGAAAAAGGGTGGATGGAGAGAGAGAAAGAAGAAGGGCTTGTGGAGAGAGAGAAAGAAAGAGGGCAGGTGGAGAGAGAAAGAAAAATTGTGGGTAGAGGGAGAGAGAAAGAAAGGGCGGCTGGAGAGACAGAAAGAAGGAAAAAGGGTGGGTGGGGAAGAGACAGAGAAAGAGAAAGGGCACGTGGAGAGAGAAAAGTGAAAAAGGGCGGGTGGAGAGAGACAGAAAAAGAATGGTTGTGGACAGAGAGAAAAAAGGGAGGTGGCGAGAGCGAGAGAGAATGAAACAGAGAGGGTGGAGGGAGAGAGAAAGGAAAAGCTCGGGTGGAGAGAGAGAGAAAGAAAGGACAGGCGGTCAGAGAAAGAAAGAAAAAGGGCTAGTGGAGAGGGAGAAAGAGAAAAAGAAAGAGAGACAGAAAGGGTGGGGAGAGACAGAAAAAGAATGGTTGTGGACAGAAAGAGAAAAAAAGGGAGGTAGAGAGAGAGAATGTAACAGTGTGGGTGGAAAGAGAGAGAAAGAAAAAGGGTGGGTGGAGGGAGAGAAAGAGAAAAAGGGCGGATGGAGAGGTAGAGAGACAGAAAGGGTGAGCAGAGACAGAGAGAAAGAAAATGGCGGTTGGAGAGAGACAGAAGAAGAATGGTTGTGGACAGAGAGAGAAAAAAAGTGAGATAGCGAGAGAGAATGAAACAGAGTGAGTGGAGAGAGAGAGAAAGAACAAGGGTGGGCAGAGAGAGAGAAAGAAAAAGGGCGGGTGCAGAGAGAGAAGTGAAAAAGGGCGGTTGGAGAGAGAGAAAGGAAATGAGCGGGTGGAGAGTGAGAGAGAGAAAAAGAATGAGAGAGAGAATGGTGGGCAGAAACAGGAGAAAGAAAATGGTGGGTGGAGAGAGACAAAAAAAGAATGCTTGTAGACAGAGAGAGAACAAAGGGAGGTGGAGAGAGCAAGAGAATGAAACATAGTGGGTGGAGAGAGAGAGAAGAAAAAGGACGGGTGTAGAGAGAAAGGAAATGGGCAGGTGGAGAGGGAGAGAGAGATAAAGGACGGGTGGAAAGAGAGAGATCGAAAAGGGACGGGCGGAGAGAGAGAGAAAGAAAATGGGTGGGCGGAGAGAGAGAGAAAGAAAAAGGGTTGGTAGAGAGGGAGAGGGAGGGTAGAGCGTGACAGAAAAAAAGGACCGATGGGGACAGAGAGAGAGAGAGAAAGGCAGTTGGACAGAGAGTGTGAGAGAAACAGTGCGGGTCAAAATAGGAAGAGAGAAAAAAGGTGATTGGAGAGAGAAAAGTGAAAAAGGGCGGGTGCAGAGAGAGAAAGAATGAGGGCAGGTGGAGAGAGAAAGAAAAATTGTGGGTAGAGGGAGAGAGAAAGAAAGGGCAGCTGGAGAGACAGAAAGAAGGAAAAAGGGTGGGTAGAGGGAGAGACAGAGAAAGAGAAAGGGCGGGTGGAGAGAGAGAAGTGAAAAAGGGCAGGTGGAGAGCGAGAAAGAAGAAGGGAAGGTGGAGAGAGAGAGAAAAAGGGCGGGTAGCGAGAGAGAAAGAAGAAGGGCGGGTGGAGAGAGAGAAAGAATGAGGGCGGGTGGAGAGAGAAAGAAAAATTGTGGGTAGAGGGAGAGAGACAGAAAGAAAAGGGCGGGTGCAGAGAGAGAAAAAGAAAAAGGGTGGGTGGACAGAGAGGGTTGGTGGAGAGAGACAGAAAAATAATGGTTGTGGACAGTGAGAGACAAAAGGGAGGTGGAGATAGCGAGAGAGAATGAAACAGAGTGGGTGGAGAGAGAGAGAAGAAAAAGGACGGGTGTAGAGAGAAAGGAAATGGGCAGGTGGAGAGGGAGAGAGAGATAAAGGACGGGTGGAAAGAGAGAGATCGAAAAGGGACGGGCGGAGAGAGAGAGAAAGAAAATGGGTGGGCGGAGAGAGAGAGAAAGAAAAAGGGTTGGTAGAGAGGGAGAGGGAGGGTAGAGCAAGACAGAAAAAAAGGACGGGTGGGGACAGAAAGAGAGAGAGAGAAAGGCAGTTGGACAGTGAGTGTGAGAGAAACAGTGCGGGTCAAAATAGGGAGAGAGAGCAGTGAAAAAGGGCAGATGGAGAGAGAGAAAAAAGGCAGGTGGAGAGAGAGAAAGAAAGAGGGCAGGTGGAGAGAGAAAGAAAAATTGTGGGTAGAGGGAGAGAGACAGAAAGGGCGGTTGGAGAGACAGAAAGAAGGAAAAAGGGTGGGTGGAGGAAGAGACAGAGAAAGAGAAAGGGCGCGTGGAGAGAGAAAAGTGAAAAAGGGCGGGTGCAGAGAGAGACAGAAAAAGAATGGTTGTGGACAGAGAGAGAAAAAAGGGAGGTGGCGAGAGCGAGAGAGAAACAGAGTGGGTGGAGGGAGAGAGAAAGGAAAAGCTCGGGTGGAGAGAGAGAGAAAGAAAGGACAGGAGGTGAGAGAGAGAAAGAAAAAGGGCAGGTGGAGAGAGAGAAAGAAAAAGGGTGGGTGGAGAGAGAGAAAGAGAAAAAGAAAGAGAGACAGAAAGGGTGGGGAGAGACAGAGAGAAAGGAAATGGCAGGTGGAGAGAGACAGAAAAAGAATGGTTGTGGACAGAAAGAGAAAAAAAGGGAGGTAGAGAGAGAGAATGAAACAGTGTGGGTGGAAAGAGAGAGAAAGAAAAAGGGTGGGTGGAGGGAGAGAAAGAGAAAAACGGCGGATGGAGAGGTAGAGAGACAGAAAGGGTGAGCAGAGACAGAGAGAAAGAAAATGGCAGTTGGAGAGAGACAGAAGAAGAATGGTTGTGGACAGAGAGAGAAAAAGGGAGGTAGCGAGAGAGAATGAAACAGAGTGAGTGGAGAGAGAGAGAAGGAACAAGGGTGGGCAGAGAGAGAGAAAGAAAAAGGGCGGGTGGAGAGACAAAGAAAAAGGGCGTGTGCAGAGAGAGAAGTGAAAAAGGGCGGTTGGAGAGAGAGAAAGGAAATGAGCGGGTGGAGAGTGAGAGAGAGAAAAAGAATGAGAGAGAGAATGGGTGGGCAGAAACAGGAGAAAGAAAGTGGTGAGTGGAGAGAGACAAAAAAAGAATGAGAGAGAGAATGGGTGGGCAGAAACAGGAGAAAGAAAGTTGTGGGTGGAGAGAGACAAAAAAAGAATGCTTGTAGACAGAGAGAGAACAAAGGGAGGTGGAGAGAGAGAGAGAATGAAACAGAGTGGGTGGAGAGATAGAAAAATTAAGGTCGGGTGGAGAGAGAGTGAAAGAAAAAGGGCTAGTAGAGAGGGAGAGGGAGGGTAGAGCGTGACAGAAAAAAAGGACGGGTGGGGACAGAAAGAGAGAGAGAGAGAAAGGCAGTTGGACAGAGAGTGTGAAAGAAACAGTGCGGGTCAAAATAGGGAGAGAGAAAAAAGGTGAGTGGAGAGAGAGAAGTGAAAAAGGGCAGATGGAGAGAGAGAGAAAAAAGGCAGGTTGAGAGAGAGAACGAAAAAGGGTGGGTAGAGAGAGAGAAGTGAAAAAGGGTGGATGGAGAGAGAGAAAGAAGAAGGGCTTGTGGAGAGAGAGAAAGAAAGAGGGCAGGTGGAGAGAGAGAAAGAATGAGGGCAGGTGGAGAGAGAAAGAAAAATTGTGGGTAGAGGGAGAGAGAAAGAAAGGGCGGTTGGAGAGACAGAAAGAAGGAAAAAGGGTGGGTGGAGGGAGATAGAAAAAGAACGGTTGTGGACAGAGAGAGAGAAAAGGGAGGTGGAGAGTGAGAGAGAATAAAACAGAGTGGGTGGAGGGAGAGAGAAAGGAAAAGCTCTGGTGGAGAGAGAGAGAAAGGGCGGGCGGTGAGAGAGAGAAAGAAAAAGGGTGGGTGGAGAGAGAGAGAGAAAAAGGGCTAGTGGAGAGGGAGAAAGAGAAAAAGAAAGAGAGACAGAAAGGGTGGAGAGAGTCAGAGAGAAAGGAAATGGCGGGTGGAGAGAGACAGAAAAAGAATTGTTGTGGACAGAAAGAGAAAAAAAGGGATGTAGAGAGAGAGAGAATGAAACAGTGTGGGTGGAAAGAGATAGAAAGAAAAAGGGTGGGTGGATGGAGAGAAAGAGAAAGGGTGGGTGGAGAGAGAGAAAGGAAAAGGGCAGGTGGAGAGGTAGAGAGACAGATAGGGTGGGCAGAGACAGAGAGAAAGGAAATGGCGGGTGGAGAGAGACAGAAGAAGAATGGTTGTGGACAGAGAGAGAAAAAAGGGAGGTGGCGAGAGCGAGAGAGAATGAAACAGAGTGGGTGGAGAGAGAGAGAAATAAAGGTCGGGCGGAGAGAGAGAGAGAAAGAAAAAGGGCGGTTGGAGAGAGAGAAAGGAAATGAGCGGGTGGAGAGTGAGAGAGAGGAAAAGAATGAGAGAGAGAATGCGTGGGCAGAAACAGGAGAAAGAAAATGGTGGGTGGAGAGAGACAAAAAAAGAATGCTTGTGGACAGAGAGAGAACAAAGGGAGGTGGAGTGAGCGAGAGAATGAAACATAGTGGGTGGAGAGAGAGAGAAATAAAGGTCGGGTGGAGAGAGAGAGAAAGAAAAAGGGCTGGTAGAGAGGGAGAGGGAGGGTAGAGCGTGACAGAAAAAAAGGACCGATGGGGATGAGAGAGAGAGAGAAAGGCAGTTGGACAGAGAGTGTGAAAGAAACAGTGCGGGTCGAAATAGGGAGAGAGAAAAAAGGTGAGTGGAGAGAGAGAAGTGAAAAAGGGTGGGTGGAGAGAAAGAGAAAAAGGGCTGGTAGAGAGAGAGAAAGAAGAAGGGAAGGTGGAGAGAGAGAGAAAAAGGGCGGGTAGAGAGACAGAAAGAAAAAAAAGGTGGGTGGAGGGAGAGACAGAGTAAGAAAAAGGGCGGGTGGAGAGAGAGAAGTTAAAAAGGGCCGGTGGAGAGAGAGATGTGAAAAAGGGCGGGTGCAGAGAGAGAGAAAGAAAAAGGGTGGGTGGAGAGAGAGAGAAAGAAAAGTGCGGGTGCAGAGAGAGGGAAAGAAAAAGGGCAGATGGAGAGAGAGGGTTGGTGGAGAGAGACAGAAAAATAATGGTTGTGGACAGTGAGAGTGTGGTGAACTAGATATACCTGTCTGACTGCTCCTATGGCTCCTCCCACAGACCCCTGTATAAAGGCGACTGTGGTCTGCTGCTCTCCCTCATTTTCCCAGGATGTAGTGTTGTTTATTCTTCTAGTCAATAAAAGCCGATATCTCACTTCCTAAGTCTCAGCGTGAGTTATTGATGGTGCATCAGAGAGAAAAAAGGGAGGTGGAGATAGCGAGAGAGAATGAAACAGAGTGGGTGGAGAGAGAGAGAAGAAAAAGGACGGGTGTAGAGAGAAAGGAAATGGGCAGGTGGAGAGGGAGAGAGAGATAAAGGACGGGTGGAAAGAGAGAGATCGAAAAGGGACGGGCGGAGAGAGAGTGAAAGAAAAAGGGCTGGTAGAGAGGGAGAGGGAGGGTAGAGCGTGACAGAAAAAAAGGACGGGTGGGGACAGAGAGAGAGAGAAAGGCAGTTGGACAGAGAGTGTGAGAGAAACAGTGCGGGTCGAAATAGGGAGAGAGAAAAAAGGTGAGTGGAGAGAGAGAAGTGAAAAAGGGTGGATGGAGAGAGAGAGAGAAAAAAGGCAGGTGGAGAGAGAGAAAGAAAATGTGCGGGTAGAGAGAGAGAAGTGAAAAAGGGTGGATGGAGAGAGAGAAAGAAGAAGGGCTTGTGGAGAGAGAGAAAGAAAGAGGGCAGGTGGAGAGAGAAAGAAAAATTGTGGGTAGAGGGAGAGAGAAAGAAAGGGCGGCTGGAGAGACAGAAAGAAGGAAAAAGGGTGGGTGGGGAAGAGACAGAGAAAGAGAAAGGGCACGTGGAGAGAGAAAAGTGAAAAAGGGCGGGTGGAGAGAGACAGAAAAAGAATGGTTGTGGACAGAGAGAAAAAAGGGAGGTGGCGAGAGCGAGAGAGAATGAAACAGAGAGGGTGGAGGGAGAGAGAAAGGAAAAGCTCGGGTGGAGAGAGAGAGAAAGAAAGGACAGGCGGTCAGAGAAAGAAAGAAAAAGGGCTAGTGGAGAGGGAGAAAGAGAAAAAGAAAGAGAGACAGAAAGGGTGGGGAGAGACAGAAAAAGAATGGTTGTGGACAGAAAGAGAAAAAAAGGGAGGTAGAGAGAGAGAATGTAACAGTGTGGGTGGAAAGAGAGAGAAAGAAAAAGGGTGGGTGGAGGGAGAGAAAGAGAAAAAGGGCGGATGGAGAGGTAGAGAGACAGAAAGGGTGAGCAGAGACAGAGAGAAAGAAAATGGCGGTTGGAGAGAGACAGAAGAAGAATGGTTGTGGACAGAGAGAGAAAAAAAGTGAGATAGCGAGAGAGAATGAAACAGAGTGAGTGGAGAGAGAGAGAAAGAACAAGGGTGGGCAGAGAGAGAGAAAGAAAAAGGGCGGGTGCAGAGAGAGAAGTGAAAAAGGGCGGTTGGAGAGAGAGAAAGGAAATGAGCGGGTGGAGAGTGAGAGAGAGAAAAAGAATGAGAGAGAGAATGGTGGGCAGAAACAGGAGAAAGAAAATGGTGGGTGGAGAGAGACAAAAAAAGAATGCTTGTAGACAGAGAGAGAACAAAGGGAGGTGGAGAGAGCAAGAGAATGAAACATAGTGGGTGGAGAGAGAGAAAAATAAAGGTCGGGTGGAGAGAGAGAGAGAAAGAAAATGGGTGGGCAGAGAGAGAGAAAGAGAAAGGGCTGGTAGAGAGGGAGAGGGAGGGTAGAGCGTGACAGAAAAAAAGGACCAATGGGGATGAGAGAGAGAGAGAAAGGCAGTTGGACAGAGAGAGTGAAAGAAACAGTGCGGGTCGAAATAGGGAGAGAGAAAAAGGGCGAGTGGAGAGAGAGAAGTGAAAAAGGGCGGGTGAAGAGAGAGAGAGAAAGGGCGGGTGGACAGAGAGAGAGATAAAGGGCGGGTGGAGAGAGAGAAGTGAAAAATGGAGGTGGAGAGAGCGAGAGAGAAAAAGGGCAGGTGGAGAGAGAGAAGTGATAAAGGGCGGGTGGAGAAAGTAAGAAAATCTGCGGGTAGAGAGGGAGAGAGTGGGTAGAGAGTGATGGAGAGAAAGGACGTGTGGGGACAGAGAGGAAGGGTGGGTGGAGAGAGAGAGAGAAAGGGCAGGTGGAGAGAGAGAGAAAGAAAGAGCGCAGGTAGAGAGTGAAAGAAAGTGCGGGTCGAAATAGGGAGAGAGAAAAAGGGCGAGTGGAGAGAGAGAAAGAAAAAAGATGGGTGGAGAGAGAGAAAGGAAAAGGGCAGGTGGAGAGAGAGGGTTGGTGGAGAGAGACAGGAAAAGAATGGTTGTGGACAGAGAGAGAAAAAAGGGAAGTGGAGAGATCGAGAGAGAATAAAACAGAGTGGGTGGAGAGAGAGAGAAAGAAAAAGGGTGGGTGGAGAGAGAAAGAAAGAGGGTGGGCGGAGCGAGAGAGAAAGAAATAGGGTGGGCGGAGAGAGAGAGAATGAAAAAGGGCCGGTGGAGAGAGAAAGAAAAAGGGCGGGTGGAGAGAGAGAAAGAAAAAGGGCAAGTGGACAGGGAGAGGGTGGGTCAAGCGAGACAGAAAAAGAATGGTTGTGGACAGAGAGAGAAAAAAGCGAGGTGGAGAGAGAGAGAGAATGAAACAGAGTGGGTGGAGAGAGAGAGAAAGAAAGGGCGAGTGGAGAGAGAGAGAAAGAAAAAGGGCGGGTGGAGAGAGAGAAAGAAAGAGGGCGGGTAGAGAGGAAGAGGGTGGGTAGAGCGAGACAGAAAAAAAGGATGGGTTGGGAGAGAGAGAGAGAAAAAGGCAGGTGGAGAGAGAGAGAGTGAAAGAAACAGTACAGGTGGAAATAGGGAGAGAGGAAAAGGGCGAGTGGAGAGAAAGAAGTGAAAAAGGGTGGGTGGAGAGAGAGAAAGAAAAATGTCGGGTGGAGAGAGAGAAAGAAAGAGCACGGATTGAGAAAGAGAGAGAGAAAGTGCGGGCAGAGAGAGAGAGAAAGAAAAGGGGTGGGTGGAGAGAGAGAGAAAGAACAAGGGTGGGCGGAGAGAGAGAAAGAAAGAGGGTGGGCGGAGCGAGAGAGAAAGAAATAGGGTGGGCGGAGAGAGAGAGAATGAAAAAGGGCCGGTGGAGAGAGAAAGAAAAAGGGCGGGTGGAGAGAGAGAAAGAAAAAGGGCAAGTGGACAGGGAGAGGGTGGGTCAAGCGAGACAGAAAAAGAATGGTTGTGGACAGAGAGAGAAAAAAGGGAGGTGGCGAGAGCGAGAGAGAAACAGAGTGGGTGGAGAGAGAGAGAAGAAAAAGGACGGGTGTAGAGAGAAAGGAAATGGGCAGGTGGAGAGGGAGAGAGAGATAAAGGACGGGTGGAAAGAGAGAGATCGAAAAGGGACGGGCGGAGAGAGAGTGAAAGAAAAAGGGCTGGTAGAGAGGGAGAGGGAGGGTAGAGCGTGACAGAAAAAAAGGACGGGTGGGGACAGAAAGAGAGAGAGAGAAAGGCAGTTGGACAGTGAGTGTGAGAGAAACAGTGCGGGTCGAAATAGGGAGAGAGAAAAAAGGTGAGTGGAGAGAGAGAAGTGAAAAAGGGTGGATGGAGAGTGAGAGAAAAAAAAGGCAGGTGGAGAGAGAGAAAGAAAATGGGCGGGTAGAGAGAGAGAAGTGAAAAAGGGTGGATGGAGAGAGAGAAAGAAGAAGGGCTTGTGGAGAGAGAGAAAGAAAGAGGGCAGGTGGAGAGAGAAAGAAAAATTGTGGGTAGAGGGAGAGAGAAAGAAAGGGCGGCTGGAGAGACAGAAAGAAGGAAAAAGGGTGGGTGGGGAAGAGACAGAGAAAGAGAAAGGGCACGTGGAGAGAGAAAAGTGAAAAAGGGCGGGTGGAGAGAGACAGAAAAAGAATGGTTGTGGACAGAGAGAAAAAAGGGAGGTGGCGAGAGCGAGAGAGAATGAAACAGAGAGGGTGGAGGGAGAGAGAAAGGAAAAGCTCGGGTGGAGAGAGAGAGAAAGAAAGGACAGGCGGTCAGAGAAAGAAAGAAAAAGGGCTAGTGGAGAGGGAGAAAGAGAAAAAGAAAGAGAGACAGAAAGGGTGGGGAGAGACAGAAAAAGAATGGTTGTGGACAGAAAGAGAAAAAAGGGAGGTAGAGAGAGAGAATGAAACAGTGTGGGTGGAAAGAGAGAGAAAGAAAAAGGGTGGGTGGAGGGAGAGAAAGAGAAAAAGGGCGGATGGAGAGGTAGAGAGACAGAAAGGGTGAGCAGAGACAGAGAGAAAGAAAATGGCGGTTGGAGAGAGACAGAAGAAGAATGGTTGTGGACAGAGAGAGAAAAAAAGTGAGATAGCGAGAGAGAATGAAACAGAGTGAGTGGAGAGAGAGAGAAAGAACAAGGGTGGGCAGAGAGAGAGAAAGAAAAAGGGCGGGTGCAGAGAGAGAAGTGAAAAAGGGCGGTTGGAGAGAGAGAAAGGAAATGAGCGGGTGGAGAGTGAGAGAGAGAAAAAGAATGAGAGAGAGAATGGTGGGCAGAAACAGGAGAAAGAAAATGGTGGGTGGAGAGAGACAAAAAAAGAATGCTTGTGTACAGAGAGAGAACAAAGGGAGGTGGAGAGAGAGAGAGAATGAAACATAGTGGGTGGAGAGAGAGAAAAATAAAGGTCGGGTGGAGAGAGAGAGAGAAAGAAAATGGGTGGGCAGAGAGAGAGAAAGAGAAAGGGCTGGTAGAGAGGGAGAGGGAGGGTAGAGCGTGACAGAAAAAAAGGACCAATGGGGATGAGAGAGAGAGAGAAAGGCAGTTGGACAGAGCGTGTGAAAGAAACAGTGCGGGTCGAAATAGGGAGAGAGAAAAAGGGCGAGTGGAGAGAGAGAAGTGAAAAAGGGCGGGTGAAGAGAGAGAGAGAAAGGGCGGGTGGACAGAGAGAGAGATAAAGGGCGGGTGGAGAGAGAGAAGTGAAAAATGGAGGTGGAGAGAGCGAGAGAGAAAAAGGGCAGGTGGAGAGAGAGAAGTGATAAAGGGCGGGTGGAGAAAGTAAGAAAATCTGCGGGTAGAGAGGGAGAGAGTGGGTAGAGAGTGATGGAGAGAAAGGACGTGTGGGGACAGAGAGGAAGGGTGGGTGGAGAGAGAGAGAGAAAGGGCAGGTGGAGAGAGAGAGAAAGAAAGAGCGCAGGTAGAGAGTGAAAGAAAGTGCGGGTCGAAATAGGGAGAGAGAAAAAGGGCGAGTGGAGAGAGAGAGAAAAAAGATGGGTGGAGAGAGAGAAAGGAAAAGGGCAGGTGGAGAGAGAGGGTTGGTGGAGAGAGACAGGAAAAGAATGGTTGTGGACAGAGAGAGAAAAAAGGGAAGTGGAGAGATCGAGAGAGAATAAAACAGAGTGGGTGGAGAGAGAGAGAAAGAAAAAGGGTGGGTGGAGAGAGAAAGAAAGAGGGTGGGCGGAGCGAGAGAGAAAGAAATAGGGTGGGCGGAGAGAGAGAGAATGAAAAAGGGCCGGTGGAGAGAGAAAGAAAAAGGGCGGGTGGAGAGAGAGAAAGAAAAAGGGCAAGTGGACAGGGAGAGGGTGGGTCAAGCGAGACAGAAAAAGAATGGTTGTGGACAGAGAGAGAAAAAAGCGAGGTGGAGAGAGAGAGAGAATGAAACAGAGTGGGTGGAGAGAGAGAGAAAGAAAGGGCGAGTGGAGAGAGAGAGAAAGAAAAAGGGCGGGTGGAGAGAGAGAAAGAAAGAGGGCGGGTAGAGAGGAAGAGGGTGGGTAGAGCGAGACAGAAAAAAAGGATGGGTTGGGAGAGAGAGAGAGAAAAAGGCAGGTGGAGAGAGAGAGAGTGAAAGAAACAGTACAGGTGGAAATAGGGAGAGAGGAAAAGGGCGAGTGGAGAGAAAGAAGTGAAAAAGGGTGGGTGGAGAGAGAGAAAGAAAAATGTCGGGTGGAGAGAGAGAAAGAAAGAGCACGGATTGAGAAAGAGAGAGAGAAAGTGCGGGCAGAGAGAGAGAGAAAGAAAAGGGGTGGGTGGAGAGAGAGAGAAAGAACAAGGGTGGGCGGAGAGAGAGAAAGAAAGAGGGTGGGCGGAGCGAGAGAGAAAGAAATAGGGTGGGCGGAGAGAGAGAGAATGAAAAAGGGCCGGTGGAGAGAGAAAGAAAAAGGGCGGGTGGAGAGAGAGAAAGAAAAAGGGCAAGTGGACAGGGAGAGGGTGGGTCAAGCGAGACAGAAAAAGAATGGTTGTGGACAGAGAGAGAAAAAAGGGAGGTGGCGAGAGCGAGAGAGAAACAGAGTGGGTGGAGGGAGAGAGAAAGGAAAAGCTCGGGTGGAGAGAGAGAGAAAGAAAGGGCGGACGGTGAGAGAGAGAAAGAAAAAGGGTGGGTGGAGAGAGAGAGAGAGAATGATCGGGGCAGAGAGAGAGAGAGAAAAAGGACAGGAGGATAGAGAGAGGAGCGGCAGGTGGAGAAAGAGAGAGGAAGGGCAGGAATGGGGTGAAGAGTGAACAGGAAGGGGGTGGAGAGGAAGGGGTGGGAAGAGACATATGGGTAGGGGGTGGGGGAGTGAGAGAGAGAGAGGGTGAGGGTGAGAGAGTGGGGGAGTGAGAGAGGGTTGGGGAGGAGAGAGAGGTGGGGGAGGAGAGAGGAGTGGGGAAGAGGGTGAGAGGGGAGTGAGAGAAAAAAAGACAACTGATAGAGGGAGAGAGATTGTGAAATAGAGAGAGAGTGCAAGTCACCAGAAAGGATCAGTCAATTGAACCAAGTGTAAATTACAATAAACCTGTAGTACTGATCTGTGCCCACAGTGATCTTTTGTGGTCACTGATAAATTGCTTTAATTGAATCCTAGATTAGGAAAATATCTACATCTGGCAAAGTCCTATAGCGGAGGCACAGATGGAAAGATGCAAAACAACAGAAACCAGGTATGGGTGTATACGGGATGGCAGATACAATTGTTATTACTTGGTCCAGCAACCCCTGACTTAACCCTAGCCTAAACACGGGACAATTTACAATGACCAATTAACCCACCAACCGGTACATCTTGGGACTGTGGAAGGAAACCGGAGCACCACAGGGAGGATGCACAACTTCTTACAGAGGATGTCGGAATTGAACTCTGAACTCTGAGCGGGAATAGTGTCGCCCTTGCCGCTATGGTATCATGGCACCCCAAGTGTGGTGACTGTTGGAGATCAATTATACCAGCTCCTGGAGCTCCACAGGGTAATGTCCTTGTCTTCAGCTGCTCCATCGATGACTGTCCTTCCATTACAAGGTCAGAAATGGGGATGATCGCTGAAAAATACACAACGTTCAACTCCACTTGCAGCTCTTCAATAACTAGCAAACCCTGCCCATGTTCTGCAAGATCTGTGCCACGAAATGATAGCTTCCAAAAAGAGGGAATCTAACTACCGACACTTGACAGTCCCTCAGTGCCCGCCATTAGTAATGAGATCACCATTAAGCAGGAACTTGTCTGGGCCATCCTTCAAGAGAAGTTCAGAGGCTGGGATTCTTACCACACCCCAATGCCTGTTCACCACCTACAAGGCCCAAGCCAGGAGTGTGACGGGACACTTTCCACCTGCCTGGATGGTGCAGCTCCAACAGCATTCAATAAACATAGAAAACCTACAGCACAATACAGGCCTTTCAGCCCATAGTGCTGTGCCAAACATGTACTCACTTTAGAAATTACCTAGGGTTACCCTCATCTGCTATGTTTCTAAGCTCCACGTACCTATCCAGGAGTCTTTTAAAAGACCCTATCATTTCCGCCTCCACCACCGCTGCCGGCAGCCCATTCCACACACTCGCCACTCTCTGAGTAAAAAACTTACCCCTGACATCTCCTCTGTACCTACTCCCCAGCACCATAAACCTGTGTCCTCTCATAATGGGCATTTCAGCCCTGGGAAAAAGATTCTGACTATCCACATGATCAATGCCTCTCATCACCTTATCTATCTCTATCAGGTCACTTCTCATCCTCCGTCGCTCCAAGAAGAAAAGGCCGAGTTCACTCAACCTATTCTCATATGTCATGCTCCCCAATCCAGGCAACATCCTTGTAAATCTCCTCTGCACCCTTTCTATGGTTTCCACATCCTTCCTGTAGTGAGGTGACCAGAACTGAGCACAGTACTCCAAGTGAGGTCTGACCAGGGTCCTATATAACTGCAACATTACCCCTCGGCTCCAAAATTCAATTCCACGATTGATGAAGGCCAATACACCATATGCCTTCTTAACCACAGAGTCAACCTGCACAGCTGCTTTGAGCGTCCTATGGACTCGGACCCCAAGATCCCTCTGATCCTCCACACTGCCAAGAGTCTTACTGTTAATACTATATTCTGCCATCATATATAACCTACCAAAATGAACCACTTCACACTTATCTGGGTTAAACTCCATCTGCCACTTCTCAGCCCAGTTTTGCACCCTATCAATATCCCACTGTAACCTCTGACAGCCCTCCATAATATCCACAACTCCCCCAACCTTTGTGTCATCAGCAAACTTACTAATCCATCCCTTGACTTACTCAACAAGGTCATTTATAAAAAACAGAAAGAGAAGGTGGTCTCAGAACAGATCCCTGAGGCACACCACTAGTGACTGACCTCCATACAGAATATGACCCATCTACAACCACTCTTTGCCTTCTGTGGGCAAGCCAGTTCTGGATCCACAAAGCAATGTCCCCTTGGATCCCATGCCCCCTTACTTTCTCAATAAGTCTTGCATGGGTAGCTTAAAAATGCCTTGCTGAAATCCATATACATTACATCTACTGCTCTACCTTCATCAATGTGTTTAGTCACATCCTCAAAAAAATTCAATCAGGCTCGTAAGGCACGACCTGCCTTTGACAAAGCCATGCTGACTATTCCTAATTATATTATGCCTCTCCAAATGTTCATCAATCCTGCCTCTCAGGATCTTTTCCATCAACTTACCAACCACTGAAGTAAGACTCACTCGTCTATAATTTCCTGTGTTATCTTTACTCCCTTTCTTGAATAAGGGAACAACATCTGCAATCCTCCGGAGCCTCTCCCGTCCCCATTGATGATGCAAAGATCATTGCCAGAGGCTCAAAAATCTCCTCCCTCACCTCCCACAGTACCTTGGGGTACATCTCATCCGGTCCCAGTGACTTATCCAACTTGATGTTTTCCAAAAGCTCCAGCACATCCTCTTTCTTAACCTCTACATGTTCAAGCTTTTCAATCCACTCTAAGTCATCCCTACAATTGCCAAGATCCTTTTCCTTAGTGAATACTGAAGCAAAGTATTCATTAAGTACCTCTGCTATCTCCACCAGTTCCATACACACGTTCCACTATCATACTTGATTGGTCCTATTTTCTTACATCTTATCCTCTTGTTCTTCACATACTTGTAGAATGCCTTGGGGTTTTCCTTAATCCTGCCTGCCACGGCCTTCTCATGGCCCCTTCTGGCTCTCCTAATTTCTTTCTTAAGCTCCTTCTAATCTTCTAGATCTCTATCATTACCTAGTTTTTTGAACCTTTTGTAAGCTTTTCTTCTTGACTGGATTTTCAACAGCCTTTGTACACCACGGTTCCTGTACCCTACCATCCTTTCCCTGTCTCATTGGAACATACCTGTGCAGAACGCCACACAAATATCCCCTGAACATTTGTCACATTTCTTCTGTACTTTTCCCTGAGAACATCTGTTTCCAATTTATGCTTCCAAGTTCCTGCCTGATAGTCTCATATTTCCCCTTACTCCCATTAAACACTTTCCTAACTTGTCTGTTCCTATCCTTCTCCAATGCTATGATAAAGGAGATAGAATTATGATAGAATAAGCTCTACACCATCCAGGGCTAAGCAGCCTGCTTGGTTGTCACCCCATCCACCACCATAAACACTTCCTCCCTCCACCACCCGTACACAGTGGCTGCTGTGTGTACAAAATGAACTGCAGTTAGTTACCCAGGCTACTCGAACAGCAATTTCCAAATGCCTGACCTCTGCTACCAAGAAGTACAAAGGATAACAAGAGCATGTGAATGCCACCACTTGTAAGAAGCACGACACCGCAGTTTATAAATGTATCCTTTCTTTATTGTCACTATGTCCAAATCCTGGAACTCCCTTCTCCCACCCCGAGTAGCACCTTCACCAGAACAACTACAGCGGCTCTGAATAGCAATTCACCTCTGCCTTCCGGGGTAGTGAGAGATGCCACCCCCCATCCTGGCATCACCACATCTCGTGTATGAAAACAAACATTTGTCTGCCACTTTTCCTAAAGGTCTCAACTTTTCATCGCTCACCACCAGCTCACTCTTTTACCACCAAGCCTTGTCGCTGTCTCAACACCCCACCCACCTCACCAAACTAAAAAGTATAAATGGAAGGTGAACATCCCCATTTCTTATGATGGAAAGATGTCAAACCTGGACAAGGTCAGTCTCTCCCCCTTCCCCCTTTTTCCATTTCCCATTCCAGCTCCGCTCTTACCCCTTCTCTTCTCCTCACCTGCCTATCACCCCCTCTGGTTCCTATCCTCCTTCCATTTCTCCCATGGTCCAGTCTCCTCTCCTATCAGATTCCTTCCTCTCCAGCCCTTTACCTTTGTGCCACTATTACAGCTCAGAACCCGGAGTTCAATTCCGACGTCATCTGTAAGGAGCCTGCAGTCCCTGTGGAAATGCGTGTGTTTCCTCTGTATTCCCTGTGGAATGTGTGGGTTTCCTCCGAGTGCTCTGGTTTCCTCCCACAGTACAAAGATGTACAGTACTGTTTAGTAGGTTAGTTGGTCATTGTAAACTGTCCCGTGATTGGGCCAGCGTTAATTGGGGGGTTGCTGGGCAACATGGCTCAAAGGGCTGGAAGGGCCTGTTCCACAATGTATCTCAGTAAATAAATAAATATCACCTCACAGCTTCTCACTTCATCTCCCCCTTCCCCACCTACCCACCTGCCCCCTCACCTATCACCTGCCAACTTGTACTTCCCTTCTCCCCAGCTTCTTATTCTGCCTTCTTTCCTATTCCTTTCCAGTCCTGATGAAGGGTCTTGGCTCAAAACTTTAACTGTTTATTCCCTTCACAGACGCTACCTGACCTGCTGAGTTCCTCCAGCATTTTGTGTGTGTTGCTCTGGATCTCCAGCATCTACAGAATCTTATGAAAGATTCACATATGAAGATCTTTCTCTGAGGCAAGAAGCCTTGATAACACTTGTAACTTAAATGGAAGGAGAATACAGAGCTGACAGGAAATAGTCTGTTTGTTACTTGCACAAACTTCTCTGATTATTTAAATGCAGTTGTCTGCATCCACCCAGCAAGACCAGCATTTATTGTCCATCCTTTATGGCCTCTGACAAGGTGGCAATGAGCCACCTTCTTGAACCTCTATAGTCCTTCTCACGAAGATGCTCTCTGTGCTGTCAAGTGGAGAGTTACAGGATTTAAACCTGGGACGATGCACAATATGGTGATCCAGTGGAAAAAGTGCAACTACCTGTTCAGTATAATCATTTTCACTTTATCTTTCCTCATTACTCCTGTGAAATATAAAAATACCTACACAGTTTAACCTGACTAACCTAACAAGTAGATGCCATGAACTCACTAAATGCTAATGTGCACCGAATCACATGCTGCTTGATTCTAAGTTTAAATGTAAAAGCTGTCTCACTACACCAATGATGAAGCACTGGCATTTAAAGATGCCCCATGTTATGTCCACTAAAGAATCAGAATCAGGCTTACTGTCACTGACATTTGTTGTGAAATTTGTTGTTTTGAGGCAGAAGCAGGCAGGAAAACACAAAAAAGTTACAAGAAGAAATAAAATAAATAAATAGTGCAAAAGAGGGATAGTGTGGTAGTGTTAATGGACTTTTCAGAAATCTGATGATGGAGGGGAAGATGCTGTTTCTAAAACATTGAATGTGGGTCTTCAGCCTCCTGTACCTGACAGTAGTAATGAGAAGAGGGTATGTCTCAGATGGTGAGGGTCCTTCATGATGGATGCTGCTTTCTTAAGGCACCACCTTCTGAAGATGTCCTCGATGGTGGGGAGGCTAGTGCCCATGATAGATTTGGCTGAGTCTACATCCCTCTAAAGCCTCTTATGATCCTGTGCATCGGTCCTTCCATACCAGGCGGTGATACAACCAGTCAGAATGCTCTCCATGGTACATCTCCGTCTTTCGTGACGTACCAAATCTCCTCACACTCCTAATCAAGTATAGCTGCTGGCGTGCCTTCTTCATAATTACATCAAAATGTTGGGTCAAGGATAAATCCTCAGAGATGTTGACCCCCAGGAAGTTGAATCTACTCACCCTTCCCACTACTGACTCCTCAAAAATGATTGGTGGTTGCTCTCCCGACTTCCCTTACTGAAGTCTACAATACCTTGGTCTTGCTGATATTGAGTGCAATTTTGTTGTTGTGACACCACTCAACCAGATAATCCATGAACAAAGATAAAAGACAATAGCAACACACAATCTTCTGGAGGGACTGTGGGTCGAGCAGCAACTGTGGAAGGAAAGAAATTGTCGTTGACGATTCCTCCTCCTCTTCCCCCACAGATGCTGCTTGACTTGCTGTCCCTCCAGCAGATTGTGATCTGGATGCTCTAGATTCCAGCATCTGCTGTCTCTAGTGGTGCCTTAGGAAGTCATGGTTCCACATGCCCTTTTCTCACTGTTACCGTCAGGAAGGAGGTACAGAAGCCTGAAGACACACACTCAGCGACTCAGGAACAGCTTCTTCCCCTCTGCCATCTGATTCCCAAATGAACATTGAATCATTGGACACTACCTCACTACTTTTTTATTTGTTATTTCGCACTACTTATTTTAACTTACCTATTTAATAGACTCATATATACTTAATGCAACTCATTTTTTTTTCTCTATATTTATTTATTATGTATTGCATTGTACTGCTGCTGCTAAATTAACATATTTCACCACATATGCCGGTAATATTAAATCTGATTCTGATTCTTGTGTCTCCAAAAGACAACAGTAATCTGAACGTGTAGCTGCTGACTCATCTTTTATGAAGACTTGAAGACTGAGCTAAAAGTTGTTTTGAGAGTAAGAGGAATTCTTTGTGGATTAGTTATGATATTTGTACGAGTCCGTTCTTTTGTCGGTGGAGCATTTTTGCTTGTTAGGCTGTACTGTTTATTACTCGCCCAGCAGATGGCACTGTTCTTCACCCATCGAGATCTGTAGACTCGCAGAGAAGATGGCAAGAAGCTGCACGCCCCACCCAACTGTAACTGATCCCAAAAGCAGTCTGAACTGAAAAATAAAATTCGACAATACAGGTAATCACGGGGGGTGGGGGGAATATTTGATATCGGATTCCTGAAACTGCTCTTTGAAACTGTTGCAGAGAATCAGTTTGAAACAACCAAAAAAACTGGGCCAAGTGACAATGCAATTTCTTTGTACCGGTAATGATAAGTGCTTCATAAAAAATTTATCCCTATATCCTAGACGATTACTGACAGCTAATCTGACCATGCAGCTTACCGCAAAACCTTTTTACATTTGAGATCTCCGTGCGCTGGAAATGTAAACTTCTTCTGGCATAATAAAGTGAAAACCCAGGCACAAAGGACGGTCTAAAACCCTCAGATAACGGGAGGATCAAAATGTACGTGCTGCTCCTGAGGCAGACAGTACTCCAGTTAGTGCTGTCCTTCCCGTAATGATACTAAGCTGCAGCCAGAGCTAGCTGCCTTAAAATATTTGTATTATTAAAAAATGGATAATGAAAGCTCTTTATTTCACCTGGATCTGTTTCCATCCTGGTGGTGTGAACATGGAATTTTCAAACATCCAGTAACTGCTCCCTCGCTGTCCTGATCCACCTGTTCCCATCACCCCATCTTCCCCCCCCCCACTCTCCATCTGCCTATCATCCACACATTCCTTCCACCAATACCCCTCCCCGCCTCCTTCCCTTTATTTTATGGTCTGTCATTCTCTCCGATCAGATTCCATCTTCTTCAGCCCCTTGTCACTTCTACCCTTCACCTCCCAGCTTCTGACTTATTTCCTCTCGCTCCTCCCTCATCTGTCTCTCACCCCCACTCACCTGGATCCATTTATCACCTGCCCACTTCTTTATACTGGCCTTCTCCCTCTTTCTTTCCAGTCTCGATGAAGGGTCTCAACCTAAAACATTGATGCTGCCTAACCACTAAGCTCCTGCCACACCTTTTGTGTTGCTCCTATTCCAGCAACCGCAGCCTCTTGTGTCTCATCTTACAGTCTTAGTGTTGTTTGCTTTATATTTTTAATATTGCTGATTCTGTTCAGAGTAGTGTTTGCACATTTTCCTGCATACAGCACCCATGCCACTCAAATGGTTCCCTGGAGTGAGACACCATTTTGTTGTTTGTACAACACACACAAAACGCTGGAGAAACTCAGCAGGTCGTGTAGCGTATGGAGGGGAATGAGTGATCGCCGTTTTGGGCCAAGACTCATCAGTGTCCTGATGAAGGTCTCAGCTCAAACACTGTTTATTTCCCTCCATTGACACTGCTTGACCAGCTGAGTTTCTCTAGCATTTTGAGTGTATTGCTCAGGATTTCCAGCATCTGCAGAGTCTCTTGTGTCATTGTTTGGAGAGTCTGCTCCCTTGTGCTGGGTAGGAGCCCAGACTGTGGTCCGTCCCCAGAGACTTCACATTGGTTGTACCAAGCTTCAGTGTGTCCTCAGCCTGTACTCCTGCAGCCTAAATATACCAGTTGGCAGCATTCCTCCACAGACATCTTGAATTGCTGGCAGACCAATAAGTCTCGAGCAGACCAAAGAATGTCCTTCACTGAGTCAAGGACCTTCCAGCAGCACTTGATGTCTGTCTCTAGCCAGAGCTACCTGTGCTGCTTGTTGGCTCAGTAATGGGCCCAAATTCCTGAGAGGCTACAGCCAGGTAAACTCAGCCCAGAATGCAGAGACAGCTTACACTTCCTGTATCTGCCAGAGAATCTGAGATGGAAAGCATTGGTGCAAACAACATGGAAGTGAACAGGCTGGACAGGAGGACTCAGTGGGGAGGGGCAGAGATGCCCTGTGTCCACAGGGAGTCGGGAGGTCCTTTTCAGGCACATGCTCAATGGGAGGTCTCAAGCTACAAAAATTGAATTGAATTGACATCCTTCACATACATGAAGAGTAAAATTCTTTACGTTACATCTCCATCTAAATGTGCAATGTGCAGTCGTAGTAATTTATAATAAACAGAACAGTCAATGGAACATAGAGTACACTCATATCAGTGTGGGTTCATCAGTCTGCTGGAAGAAGCTGTCCCCGGAGCCTGTTGGTCCTGGCTTTTATGCTGTGGTACCACTTCCCGGATGGTAGCAGCTGGAACAGATTGTGGTTTTGGTGACTCGGGTCCTCAGTGATCCTTCGGGTCCTTTTTACACACCTGTCTTTGTAAGTGTCCTGAATCATGGGAAGTTCACAACTACAGATGCGCTGGGCTGTCTGCACCACTCTCTGCAGAGTCCTGCGATTAAGGGAGGTACAGTTCCCATACCAGGCAGTGATGCAGCCAGTCAGGATGCTCTCAATTGTGCCCCTGTGGGAATTTCTTAGGATTTCAGGGCCCATATCAAACTTCTTCAACCGTCTGAGGTGAAAGAGGCGCTGCTGTGCCTTTTTCACCACACAGTTGGTGTGTACAGACCACGTGAGGTCCTCGGTGATGTGGATACTGAGGAACTTGAAGCTGTTTACCCTCTCAACCCCAGATCCATTGATGTCAATAGAGGGGTTAGCTGGTCTCCATTCCTCCTGTAATCTACAACCAGCACCTTTGTTTTTGTGACATTGAGGGAGAGGTTGTTTTCTTGACACCACCGTGCCTACCTCAGCCTCGGAGATGACCAGGTTGTAGTGGTGGTGCAGCACAGCCAAGAAGTTCAGCTACCTAACATGAGAGCTCAAAACCACTGGCTACATCTTCAAGGGCCATAACCAACCCCTTACACTGACATACCACTCTCCATTCACTCATTTCTCAATAAACTTCCCCAATTAATCATGTATTCCAACATCCAGTCATCCACTGGCCACTGCTGTGAGCTTTAAGCGCCCGTATCACAACATGCACAACACGCCAACCATTGTAATTGGGTCATCTAAATACAATGCACTTTTCTTCCTTTCCCCCAGCACAGGCTGGTTCACAGTTGGAGGCAGCAGTACCTAACTGGAAGCCACCAGACGCATTAGGGCAACCTTCCCCCTGCAAAGGAGATGGAGTTCATCATAAGCAGAAAGGCTATGACCAGCAGAAATGACCTATGGCAAAATGGAACCTGGGGTTTGCTGAAGGATGTTACCTTTTTGAGGCAGCACCTCCTGTAGGTACTACCAATGATGGAGCGGGTTGTGCCCATGATGTATTGAGCAGAGTCCACAGAAGACAATGCTATCTTCAAACCAAACCTTCCCACTCAAGAGTCCATCTCTCCCCTTACCTACAACTGCAAGCGGTGCACATAGGTATCTCTTGCGCACCCTGCCTCATCCCCTTCCCTTTGCGCAAAGCCATGACCTGACAGAGCAGCAAGAATAAGTTAGCACTTAATTTCATACCCGTGGCCAGCAGGTCACATGCTGACATGTGCATCATGCAAAATGGCACGGTAGTGGCCGAGACGCCAGGCACAAGAGAGAGGCGGTAGCTCAGCTGCTACCTTACCAGAGAAAGAGGTTATACACATGTTCCATTGCAGGGAACTCAGTCAGCAACTTTGAGGGGGCAGCCTACCGAGTAAGGCAGCTGGATACATACATTGAAGAGTCTTGGCCCAAAATGCTGACTATTTATTCTCTTCAAGATGCTGCCTGACCTGCCGAGTTCCTCCATTATTTTGTGTGTGTTGCTACGTACAATGAATTGCTTGGTGCATTGGAACGCTTTCTTGAAAGCCTGTCATTGTTGAGAACTGCGCACAAGACCAGCACCGACCATGTAAAGAGCTTTGTTCCAGAGCCCTTTCCTATAAACACAGGCATAACCATGACACAGCATTTCAGTTACAGTATTTTTTTAAAAACTCAACTTTAGGAAGATTCGGCAAATATGAATTAAAAACAGCAAAGTTCGGCCAGGGAGGTCTTGATAAACAATTAATGTGTGGAGTCATTGATTTCAGAACTAGTAAAAGTTAGAAATAAAACAGGTTTAATTCTCAGAGAAGGTGGGCAAAGGAGAGGAGACAGGTGGTGTTGGTCCTGGATCATTTGAATAACTTCCACCACCTTCAACATAAACCACTAGATACCTCTTCCTGTCCCCTCACATTTCAGTAATCCAAAGGACTGTTCCCTCTGGTCTATTCTTACATCCCCACTGATATGGGCTCCCATTTTCACAGCACCTCCCCTTGCAACAGCATCTACCCATGTATCTGTTCCATTTTCTTTGGTCAGGGACATAAATAGTTCTTTCAGCTGGAACAGAGATTTACATGCCCCATAGAAAACACCCCATCTGGACGCATCACACCTTGGTATGGTCATCAGCCCATGATCACGAGGAACTATAGAAAGTTTTGGACACAGCTCAACACATCACAGAAACCAACCTCCTCCTCCATGGACTCTGTCTATACTTCTCACTGCCTCAGGAAAGCAGTTAACAATATCAAAGACCCCACCCACCCCAGACATTTTCTCTTGTTCCCTCATTCCATCACGTAGCAGATGCAAAAGCCTGAAAACGTACCATCAAGCTTGAAGACAGCTTCCAGCCTGCTGTTATAAGACTATTAAATGGTCCCCTAGAATGATAACATGGAGTCTTGACCTCACAGTCATAGGATGAAGTAAGAAGCTGGGAGGTGAAAGGTGGAAAAGGTGAAAGACTGAAGGAATCTCATAGGAGAGGATAGTGGACATTGAAGGATAGGGATGGAGGAAGGGAACCAGAGGGATGTGGTGGGCAAGGGAGGAAGAGAAGGGTGAGATGGAAACCAGAATGGCGAATGGAAAAAGAAAGAGGTGGGGGGGATAAATTAACAGAAGTTAGGAAAATCAATGTTCGTGCCATCAGGTTGGAGACTGCTCAGACAGAATATGAGGTGTCAATGTGCCTGTACCATTTTTGTTTTTTTTTGTGTGGGGAGGAGGGATTTGGGGGTTGATGATCGTGCTGCCATTCTTTTCTTTCACGGTTTTGTGACTAGAGAAGAAGAATTTCAGAGTTGTATACTTTGATAATAAATGAACCTTTGTCCTCCAACCTAAGTGTGGCCTCATTGTGGCAGTAGAGGAGGCCAAGGACTGACATATCAGAATGGGAACAATGTTTTTCCTGTACCTCAGCGCATGTGACAATAATGAACAAATTTACCAACTTCTTCCAATTTGGTGAATTGTATTTGGTCCTCATGATGAAGTCCCCTCTGTACTGGATTGGGTGAGCATTTTGCAGACTCAGTCATAAAGGGTGACTATGATCTTGCAGTCACTAAAGTCTTCCATTCTACTCGCTCACTGATTTTTGTTTTTGGCCTCTTATACTGTTCCAACAAAGCTCAACGTAGGTTTGAGGAACAGCATTTCATCTTCTAACTTGGTGCATTACAGCCTTCAGGACTCAACATTGAACTCAACTGTTTCAGATAATCAGTCTTTCCAGTCTTGAAGCTGTCATTTCAAGCATTCAGTGTGTTTTTTCACTTTTCTGCTGTTTTGCGTGCTGGCAGAGCACCATCTTCAGTGATGTCTTTAGCAGCCTTTTTAATCAGGCCTCATCTGTTCACTCACCCTAACACAGCTCTCTTCATCTTCAGAGCTCACCTTCCTTCCCACTTCTGCCCTTCCTCTGCAACTTAAAACATGGCTCATTCCTAAATTTCCACTCATGATGAAAGATCATCATTCTGAAACACTACTACTGTCTTGTTCCTCTGCTGTATTCCAGCACTTAGTGTTTATATTTTAACAAAGCTCCAGGATCTATAAAATATTTGATCAAAGCTGTGAAATGGGAGGGGGGGGGGGTAGAAACAAAGCAAACTCAACCATCCTCCCCTCTCTCTGGGTTAAAACAAAGAACTTTCAGCTACAGAGAAGGACAATCCATCACTCGTCTTTTAATGAGGTGTGATATGATAGTCCTGACTCTGAGTGACTCTGTCGATCAGTCAATCGATGAGCTTGGTGCAAATATACGATCATCCAAACAAGGGAAGTTTATTTTCACTATAAAATGCCCAGTCCATTCTAGCATCTGTATGATCAGATTTTAACTGAAATGCCACTGTTGGCAGAATCTCAGGTGATGACGAGGAGGTGTACAGCAGTGAGACAGATCATCTGGCTATGTGGTGCCACAACAACTTTGCACTCAATGTCAGCCAGACCAAGGTACCGATTTGGACTTCAGGAAGGGGAACTCAGGAGAACACACATCAGTCTTCATCGAGGGTTCAGCAGTGGAAAGGGTGAGCAGCTTCAAGTTCCTGGGTGTCAACATCTTAGAGGATCTATTCTGGGCCCAACACATTGATGCAATCATGAAGAAGGCACACCAGCAGCTATATTTCATTAGGAGTTTGAGATATTTGGTATGTCACCAAAGACTCTTGCAATTTTTTACAAAATGTGCAGTGGAGAGCATTCTGACTGGTTGCATCAGAGCCTGGTGTGGAGGCTCCAACGTGCAGGTTCAGAAGATGCCGCAGAGAGTTGTAGACTCAGCCAGCTCCATCATGGGCACAATGCTCCCCACCATCAAGGACTTCTTCAAAAGGCAGTACCTCAAGAAGGTGACATTGATCATTAAAAGCCCTCACCATCTGGGACATTCCCTCATCTCTTTACTACCATCAGTGAGGAGGTACAGAAGCCTGAAGACCGACAATGATTCAGCAATATTCTTCCCCTCTGCTGCCAGATTTCCGAATGGTCCATGAGCTCATTACTTTTGCATTATTTATTTTGTAATTTATTGTAATATTTATGCTACCACAAACCAACAAATTTCATGACCTATGTCAGTGATAATAAACTTGACTCATACTTAGTATGATTGGCTAAGGTTGTCTGAAAGATGCCATTTTCCCTTGTAAGCACTCGTGTATTTTGACTCTCTGTGTGAACAGTTCTTAGGACTGGGAGGGCAGTGTTTGAAGCCTCATCTGGTCTGATGTGCTTTGGCCGGAAAACAAAGCCACAGGAACATTAAGTAGGCATCACCCCAGGCTGTATAAAACACTGATTTGTAACTTGAAATATGAACTGCTGATGCTCCTAATAGCTGATGGGTTAACTACACAGGGGAGTGAATTTGATAGGCCCTCTGATACAGATGGATGGATCAAAATGAGTAATTATAGAGACACAGTCCCAATGCAGGATTTGGACCTGAAACTCAGACAATTCCTTTCCCCCCACCCCCACAGATGCTGCTTCACCTGTTTGAGTTCCTCCAGCAGATCAATGCTGAGTAATTAAAGGAAACCTGTGCCACTTGCTTACTTTCCTGAAAGCACCATCCAGGTTCATTGGCCGGATCCTTCATCAGGGCACCAGTGTTGTGTGTTTAGCTCAGGGTAAAACCAGCCAGGGCAGCTTAAAGCCAGATGCACCTGCTAAAAGGTGGGTACATTGTGGCTGGAGCAGAGGTTGAATCTGCAATGCAAATGCAGAGGAAACATCAAAAAAATGGTACAACATGGGAGAGAGCAGGCTGACATGGCTAGGGGAGATTTCCTGTGTTGTGGTCCTTCACAGACACGTGTTCAGAAGGAATGGTAACTGGGAATTACTGTGAGAAGCTTCAGTTTGCCATCCAGACAGGTCATTCAAGTACATCGCAGAAACAGAAACAATTTAGAATATGGTCACAGAGACAATAAGCTACAAGGGCCTTGGCAAGGTAGATTTTCACCTTTATCAGACAAGAAGTCTGCTTCAAGAGTCTGATAACAGTGGGATACAACCTGTCCTTGAGCCTGATGGTATATGCTGTCAAGCTTTTGTATCTTCTGCCTGAGGGAGAGGGCAGAAGAGAGAATGGTCAGGGTGGGTGGGCTCCTTGATTCTGTTGGCTGTTTTACCAGGGCAGCAGGAAGGAGAGACAGAGTAAATGAAGGAAAAGTTGGTTTGCATGACAGACTGGGCTGTGTTCACAATTCTCCGCGATTTCTCACAGCCTTGGGCACAGCAGTTGCCATACCAAGCTGGGAGCAGAGCCACAGTGGAGATCACAACCTGGTGCAGTGCTGCAACATCCATCTCCACCTTCCAGCCAACTGTATCAGTCACCCAGGGGACTGCCCGACACACCACACTCCCATCCGTCAGCGGACAACAACCTCTGTCAACAGGACACATCCATTCACCTGCTCCACCCCACCCTCACACACTGAACGCCACAGGAAGCCTCACACCCACATCTCCCAGCCTGCCAGCTTGGGCTGCTACTACAGTGCATTCCAAAGACAGGCCTTTTAAGGCCCAGATCCACTCACTATCATTGTCCAAACCCACCTTTTGCTCTGGATTCCTCCCACATCATGTGAAGACATATAGGTTGGTTGGTCAATTGATCACCATGGGTGTAATCGGGTAGTGTGGACTCATTGGACCAGAAAGACACATTACCATGCTGTATTTCTAAATAAAAATAAATGAAATCTGCAGTGGTACAGAGAAAGATACCCAGACAACTGCTGTAAGCAGCTGGCAAGAGTCCCAGACTATTGCAGATACCTTGTGCAGCTGCTGTCTGTGCCTGTGCATTTGGTACTGCTTTGCACCTTGGCTCCAGAGGAACCCTGTTCTGTTTGGCTGTATTCATGAGTGTTTATGTTTGGTCAAACGATAATTAAACTCAAAATGAGCTATGCAGGACTGGGGATGAAATGAGAGAAGAAAAGCTGTTTAAAGATGATACCCCTGATTCTGAATTTAAAACAGAAAATGCCAGAAATCCTCAACAGACAGGCGACATCTGAGAGCAGAGAAACAAGGACATTGTTTTAGTTGGTGATCTTAAGAAGCCATTCGCTCTGTTCCCCACTCCACAAACATTGATTCAAATCTTCATCCTTTGAGACAATCCCTCACTGCAGACCAATTTACAGAAGTGCTTAAAAAGTAATATTTAACATCTGGATCTGATCTTAAGCAAGATCAGAGACTGCTGTTTAACTGAGAGAACCTGAAATCATCAGGGTAGAAATGTCTCTCGGACCCTGCACTAGTGCCTTTTGCATTTAGCTCTGCATGTCTAAGCAATAACAAGAGCAAGCGCTGTGTCACCTTCAAGGGCAAGAATCCAGTTGGATTCCGCAGCACATCAATAACTCTGACCCAAGCAAGATAGAGGACTAAAGTGGGGAAGTAAAACTGAAACAGCTGCAAAACTGTGAAGACTAAGCAAGAAATATTTCATGGAAAAATAAATTGAATGTTATTCCTTGAAAATATTTTAGCTCTTGAGTTCTGGGTGTCTTTGGATTTGATATTTTTTATTCCTTCCGGCATGCATCACCAGGAAGTCCAGCATTTACACCTCATCCCTAGTTGCCCCTTCGGAGGGCTCCTGTAGAGCGTTTGTGTAAAGAGTTCCAGGCCCAATGACGTTGAGCTCTGGTGTGTGAATTGGATGGCCCCATGCTGACCCCTCCACCAGCCATATCTTCCCCCCCCCCCCCCCACCACCGCCACCGCTTCCTGCTTTCTAAAGAGACCAAGCCCTCTGATTCAGATGTACATCATTTCAGAGGTGTCACATGTACATCAAAATATACAGTGAAATGGGTCATTTGCATTAACACCAACACATCCAATGAGGTAGATGACTCTGTGAGGGAGATTTGGCTGTAGTTTCTAATGAACCAGCGGTAGAAGTTGGAGAAGCCCAAGTGCTGCAGCTGTTTGAGGGAGTGCAATCAACGTCATGCACTTCCTCTGAGTCCATGGAAAACAGCTGGAGTGTTGGAAAGTCCAAAAGGCATCACCAAGCATTGTAGTGGCCAGTGGGTATTATGAACACCGTCCTCCACTCATTCCCCGGCAGATGAGGATCAGGTTGTATACGCTCCATAGACCCAGCTTGGTGAAGATCTGGGCCCCAAGGAGTGTTCCGAATGCACTGTCCATCAAAGGGAAAGGATAGTGGTGCATGATGGTGATTTTGTTGAGTCCACAGAAGTCAATGCAGGAACAGAGACCCCCATCTTTCCTTTTGACAAAGAAGAATCCTGCACCAGCTGAGGACTGGGATGGTCAAAATAAGCTGTGCTGTAGCGCTTCAGCGATGTAGTCATTCATGGCTTGGGCCTAAAGAATGGAGAGAGAGAGCAGACAACCTTGAGGGGTAGTGCTAAGAAGGAGTTTGATTGCACAGTCTGTGAAGTAGCAGGGTGCTGGCTTCACTTTTACTGAAGACGATGGCTAAGTCATGGTATTCCTGGAGAAGTTTAGAAACATAGAAAACCTATAGCACAATACAGGCCCTTCGGCCCACAAGGTTGTGCCGGACATGTCCCTACCTTAGAAATTACCAGGCTTACCCATAGCCCTCTATTTTTCTAAGCTCCATGTACCTATCCAGGAGTCTCTTAGAAGACCCTATCGTATCCACCTCCACCATCCATGCACTCACCACTCTCTGAGTAAAAAACTTACCCCTGATATCTCCTCTGTACCTACTCCCCAGCACCTTAAACCTGTGTCCTCTTGTGCTAGCCATTTCAGCCCTGGGAAAAAGCCTCTGATTATCCACACAATCAATGCCTCTCATCATCTTGTACACCTCTATCAGGTCACCTGTCATCCTCCACCGCTCGAAGGAGAAAAGGCCGAGTTCACTCAACCTATTCTCATAAGACATGCTCCCCAATCCAGGCAACATCCCTGTAAATCGGTTTGGTGAGGTTGAGAGTTTCCTCCGTTTCCTCGGACTTACAGTGTGAAGTCCGGCAGGTGGGTCCCCAACTCAGCAGTGAACTGGATGACCAGGTGAAGTGAGGGTCATGAGTGGAGAGCCAGGGGTGATCCAAGATGAGAGGAGTGTTGGGTGAGTCATCGGGAGAAATAGGATGGATGCTCATCTGCACCCTCTAACGAGGGATGTCTGTCAGTGGTCATGATGCAGAAGGGGTGCGAGGTAGGCTCGGTAGAGAGTCCAAGCTGCACACACACAGCCTGGTCCAGAAAGTTGCCTGCTGTGCCGGAGCCTCCCGTGAGTGAGTCAGGCTATGGTGCGACGGGGAGCTTACTAGATAGAAGGCCCCTCATCTCTACCTGGTGGTGCCGTTTTCGAGGATGCAGTGGCTATTTGATGCGTGGGTGATTGGCTGCCCACAAGTTGTTTCTCCACAGATGCTGACACTCGTGGGAGGTTAAGGGATCTCTCCGTAACTGCCTGGGTTCTGGAGGCATTGCTGAGGATGGTCCTGCAGCCTGAACTGGTTCTGGGAACAGAACTGGGGTTCTGGCTGGTGATCTGGGGGGTCGTTCCACAAGATGCTTGTCGACACAGAGGGCCAGAGTGATGAGGCTTTTGAGGTTAGCGGGCATATCCCATGTAGATATTCAGGCGCTCCAAGTGGACGTGATGGCAATGGGCTTCCGCATACAGGCTGCACTCCGCCACAAGGGTCCTGAATTCCAGCACCAACTGATGCGAAGCAGCCGATCCACTGCCTCCCTTCCATTTTCCAGATGGTCAAAAACCCAGCGTAACTCAACAGTGAATTTCTCATATTGATTGCAGATGGTGGTTTTATTGTCCCAGGTCAAAGCTCACCCAGTCAAGAGAGCAACGATGAAGGCAATCATGGCTTGCTCTGTGGAATACAGTGTCTGCAGCTCTTAGTACAAGACGCACTGGGACAGGAAGTTGCAGCACCGGGTTGGGGATCTGTCGAAGCATTTGGGAACCGGAATCCAGGGCTCCAAGGGAAGAGGTTGACTGGTGCGGGGTTGCAGTGTGGCAAGCAGATGGTCAATGGCTTCCTGCTGCTTTGGAATAGTGTGCTCCAGTCGACAGATGACTTCCTTTAGGCGAACACACTCTGCTGGGTCGGAGGTTGGTTCGTTCATCCTGTCAGGAAATGTAGAGGAGGCTTGATCCAAATGCAGGGTAGCAGAGATTATTTAGCGGTGAGCAATAACTTTAATAATAAACTGCAAAATACCAAGCCACAAGGAGCCACAGATACTTAACACAACGAGGATCGAGAAACGACTGCACAGGCGCGTGGGTGTCAGTGAGTTAGACCAGCAGGAAGAGTTTAAAAAGAAGACACTTTATAGAGCAGGTGACAAAGTAGAGGGCTTTGGCTCAACGGGGCTTTGGTGATAACGGGTCGAGGTGAGGTAACTTACTTGTGAAGAAAAGGAATAGGAAGTATGTCTGTGAGGCTGGTGCTGTGTACTGGGTGATTTCCCAGCCTCCCAGACGGCCACATCTGCGCCAGGTTCTCAGGGAAATGTACAGAAGAAATGTGGCAAATGTTCAGGGGATATTTGCGTGGGGTTCTGTATAGGTACTTTCCAATGAGACAGGGAAAGGATGGTAGGGTACAGGAACCGTGGTGTACAAAGGCTGTTGAAAATCTAGTCAAGAAGAAAAGAAAAGCTTATGAAAGGTTCAAAAAACTAGGTAATGATAGAGATCTAGAAAATTATAAGGCTAGCAGGAAGGAGCTAAGAATGAAAGTAGGAGAGCCAGAAGGGGCTATGAGAAGGCTTTGGCAGGCAGGATTAAGGAAAACCCAAGGGCATTCTGCAAGTATGTGAAGAGCAAGAGGATAATACATGAGAGAATAGGGCCTATCAGGTGTGACAGTGGAAAAGTGTGTATGGAACCGGAGGAGATAACGGAGGTACTTAATGAATACTTTGCTTCAGTATTCACTATGGAAAAGGATCTTGGTGATTGTAGTGATGACTTGCAGCAGATTGAAAAGCTTGAGCATGCAGATATTAAGAGAGAGGATGTGCTGGAGCTTTTGGAAAGCATCAAGTTGGATAAGTCACTGGGACCGAACGGGATGCACCCCAGGCTACTGTGGGAGGCGAGGGAGGAGATTGCTGAGCCTCTGGCGATGATCTTTGCATCATCAATGAGGACGGGAGAGGTTCTGGAGGACTGGAGGGTTGCGGATGTTGTTCCTTTATTCAAGAAAGGGAGTAGAGATAGTCCAGGAAATTGTAGACCAGTGAGTCTTACTTCAGTGGTTGGTAAGTTAATGGAAATTTGGATCCATCAGTGGTGATTCCTGCTTCCTTCTGCCACATCAAGGTTCCCTGAGGAGCATATGACCATAAGACATTGGAGCAGAATTAGGTCATTCTGCCCATTGAACCTGCTCTGCCATTCCATCATGGCTGATTTATTATCCCTCTCAACCCCATTCTGCTGCTTTCTCCCTGTAACCTTTGAACCCTGACTAACCAACAACCTATCAACCTCCACTTTAATTAAACCTAATGACTTGGCCTTTACAGCCAGTCTCTGGAATTCATACCATATCCATTTTGTCACTTTATTTAACAAGCCTGGTAGGTGTATGTGAGACTGCATGCATAATCTGACTGGAAAGCTATAGATGTTTTCTTGTTTTGTAAATTACCCTGCCCACTGGGCCATTCCTGAGTGCTTGGTACACGCTGTCTGCCAGACTAGAGTTCTAAGTATGATCCCCACATGTTTGGCAGCTACCTAAACACCAGCTCTTGAGTTTTCTTCTGAGAGGAGAGATAAGCCACTTTAATTTGAAAACAATACTGTTCCTTGCAACATGAACAAAAATGTAAAAGCAGGAATTTGAAAAAGCCTCATCATGTTAATTTGTGAAGGAAAGTCCCCAAATTCCTCTGCTCCATTCCTGAAGGTATTGACTCACACTTTAATGCATTTAGCTCCTTAACCATTTATTCACTATATTATGTTGACTGTAGTTCTGTTCACACTTGCTCACTTTCCAGCACAAGTCACTGAATAATGAGAGGAAGAAGGAACCCAGGATAATTTCCCATCACCAACACCCTCCACCCCACCTACACTTCCTGCTGCCTCGGGAAGAGAGCCAACATAATCAAAGACCCCTCCCACCCCGACAATTCTAGCTTCTCCACCCTCCCGTCAGGAGGAAGATACAAAAGCCTGAAAACACATCCCAGCAGTCTCAATGGCAGCTTCTATCCCACTGTTATAACACTACTGAAGATAAAATTAGCTTTGTCACAGGTACATTGAAACATCAAAACATACTGAGAGGTGCATCGTTTGTATTGACCAGCACAGTCGGAGGATGTGCTGGGGGCACCCCACAAGTGTTGCCATGCTCCCGGCACCAACATAGCATGCCCACAACTTTTTAACCTTAACCCATACGTCTTTGGAATGTGGGAAGAAACCCACATGGTCATGGGGAGAAAGTATAAATTCCTTGCAGAATTGAAGCCAGATTGATTCTTGAGCTCACATTCTTACATTATGACCTTACACCTTCTTGTCTGCCTGCATTGCACTTTCTCTGTAACTGAAACACTTTTTTCTACACTATTATTGCTTTTCCCTTTGTATTATCTTGATGTACTCAATGATTTATATAGATGGCATGCAGAACAAAAGCTTTTCACCATATCTCAGTACGTTTGATGATAATATACCAATTACCCAGGGCATATGGGGTATCCAGGGAGGGGTGAAGGGGCTTGTCGTGTCCATTCTGGGACAGCTCACTCACCTTTGGTCCCCATGGACACTCAGCTCTCACCTGTGGCTCCAGGTAGCTGTTTGCATGTGACAGCGACCACACCCCAGTATACCGCTTCGACAGGGGGTCTAAACCAGCTGAGGGTAGCCAGAGGGCCTTATACCCCAGTGAGATCAGGACATGCCTGTCCTAGCAGGAGAAGTCAATTCCGGGTGGATGAGACCTAATGGGCAGAAAGGCCATTCTGCAATGCTTCGTGGAGAGTGAAGGGCACGATAGGGCACAGAAGAAGCCGTGGTCGTCCACTGCAACCAAGGAAGATCCCAGTTTGCGACGGCTACTCGAACCGCTGGACCTGGATCGAGAGAGCGGAACTGCCCCAGGGCAACAGCTTTTCCACTTTAAAAAACTCCTGCACAGGTTTCCTGTCATCGTTGGATATGACAGATAACCAACAACCAATTACCCTCCCCTCAATATTGAACAATATATACAACTGTAACCAAGCAGAGCTGGTATCATATCTCACCTCTGTATGTTACTTTGCGTGACACACAACAGAAGCTGAAGGGTTCCAGCAGCCCATCCCACCTGCTGCACTGTGAAATAAGATCACGGCTTATACTTTGTCACAATCCATCAACTGAACATGCTCAATGAGCAAATATCATAACTCTTTGGAGTAGCAGATTCCAAAGAATTACAGAAGAAATTGCTGCTTTTCTCAGTAATAAATGCTTGACCCCTTATCACGAGACTGTTCCCAGTTTTGGGACTCTCCATTCAGAAAAAAACCACTGTCAATTCTCTCAGAATCTTGCATGTCTCAATAACATCATCTTGTACTCTTCTAAAAAAAAATCTGGTGAACGAAGGTTTTTCTTACACAATCATTCCTCTGGAAATTAATCTAGTAAAACTACACTCCGTGACCACTTTATTAGGTACACCTGTACACCTGCTCATTAATGCAAATATCTAATCAGCCAATCATGTGGCAGCAACTCAATGCATAAAAGCATGCAGACGTGTTAAAGAGGTTCTGTTGTTGTTCAGACCAAACATCAGAATGGGGAAGAAATGTAATCGAAGTAACTCTGACCATGGAATGATTGTTGATGGCAGACAGGGCGGTTTGAGTAGCTCAGAAACTGCTGGTCTCCTGGGATTTTCATGCGTAACAGTCTCTGGAGTTTACAGAGAATGGTGTGGAAAAAAATCCAGTGATCGGCAGTTCTGTTGGTGAAAATGCTTTGTCAATGAGAGAGGTCACAAGACAATGGCCAGGTTGACAGGAAGGCAACAGTGACTCAAATAGTTTTGTGTTACAACGGTGTGTGCAGAACAGCATCTCTGAATTGACAATATGTCAAGCCTTAAAGCTGATGGGATACATCAGCAGAAGACTATGAACAGACACTCACCGGCCGCTTTATTTCCTAATAAAGTGGCCACTGAGTGTATGTATAACTGCAAAATATCTTCTGTTGGGTATGGAGACCAGAAATGTAGAGTACTAGTGAGATCCTGCCAAGACTCTGTTCAGTTGCCCATGCAGACGGCCATCACTGAGTCTTTCAGGGATCGATTAATACTTGCACATGGGAGGGGAAGCAGATGAGGGTCCTGGCATCAAAAGCCTGATCAACTACAAGACCTCCTTCAACTACTACCAATATGCCGTCTAAATCAACCACCTCCATCACCTAGAAAGCTCAAGAGAACACCAACCTCTGCAGACTCCCACCAAGGTACCACCCTAACTTGGAAATCTATCACTGGATTGAGGCGGTTGAAAATGGCAGCTCACCGCCACGCTCTTAAAGGCAGCTGAAATTAAGTAACAAATGTCAGTAATAGAAATATAAAATGTCTCTTACATTCATATTTTCTGACACGTCTTTTGTATTTATTTAATTGAAAAGCAAAATGACTGTTTTACATCACCCTCACTGAGTAGCTTTCAAAATGGTTAATGCAGTGTCCATAAAATGTTTCAATTCCATTGTTACATTGTGTTGCGCTGCTGAACAGTGCAGGAATCAATAAGTGGCGCTATCTAACATTCCGCACATTGCTGAGTCAGTATCAGTCTGCCTACACGCAGATAAAGCTGCATACTTGACTTTGTTCAACTGCAGAATGCTGTCACGCAGCATAACAATATAACTTTCAACTGCATTGAAAAGCTTGAACTTGACAGCTTGTATCTCAGACCTTCAACGAATCATATCGCCTGTAAAAACCTGCCTTGAACCCGTTGTTTACAATCTTGCCGATGTATCAATCTGTTTCAATGTGCTATAAATATTTCAAAGCAGAATAAAAGATAAAATACTCAAAATGGTGAAAGCAGCGGGGGGGGGGGGAGTTGGAAGTGGTTAATATACAACTTCCTTTTCTTGGACGTCAGCAAGATAATTGCTTAAAATAACCCGCACTTAACTTCAAAAATAAAATAGACGTCGAAGTCTTTTAAACTACAGTCAGTGTTTCATAATGCTTTTGTTTGAAAGAAACATAACCAGATTGCCTGACAATGACTTACAAATAAGTTAATACCCCAGCATTATTCTGTACTTTTTGGTTCGGGTTTGGCCTAGAAACTTCTTCTATTCACTTCTCTAAACACTAAAATGATACAGTGCTGAAAATTAGAAACAATGAGTGAACCACTTGTATGTCAGGCAGTATGTAATGCAAGTCATTTCGTCTTCTATACCTTTTATTAATGTCATTTTACAAACAGAGAGGCACCTGCAATGAACCAAATCAACCTATTTGTATTATGCAAACTGGTAACGAATTGCACAATTGAGTTCAACAGGAAGTTATGATGCAGCTTTATAAAACACTGGTTAGGCCACATCTAGAGTATTGTATTCAGTTCTGTTCAGCCCCATCATAGGAAGGATATGGAGGCTGTGGAGAGGGTGCAGAAGTGATTCAGAATCAATCAGAATCAGGTTTAATATCACTGGCATGTGTCATGAAATTTGTTGTTTTGCAGCAGCAGAACATTGCAGCACATAATAATAAAATTATAAATTACAATAAGAATTATATATAAAAAAGAAAATTAAATAAGCAGTGCAAAAAAGAGAGGGAGACAAAAACTAGAGAGGTAGTGTTCATGGGTGGGTTCCTTGTCCATTCAGAACTCTGGTAGCGGAGGGGAAGAAGCTATTCCTGCAACTATGAGTGTGTGTCTTCAGGCTCCTGTTCCTCCTCTTTGATGGTAGCAATGAGAAGAGGACATGTCCTGGGTGATGGGGGACCGTAATGATGGATGTCGCCTTTTTGAGGCATTGCCTTTTGAAGGTCTCCTCGATGCTGGTAAGGCTAGTGCCCATGACAGAGCTGGGTGAATTTACAACTTTCTGCAGTATTTTCAACGTCCAAAGTATCAAGGTATGTATTTTTGTATGACCTTGAGATTCATCTCCTCACAGGCAGATACAAAGCAAAGAAACCCACTCGAACCCATTAAAAAAAAAGACCATCAAACACCCAATGTGCAAAATAAAACAACAAATTGTGCAAATAACAGAAGTAAGTAAGTAACATTCAGAACTAAAGTTCACGGAAGTGAGTCCACAGCCACGAAGCCGATTCAGGAGCCCGTTGGTTGCAGGTCACGGCATCAGTTCAGCTCAGAGACAAACAAATTCACAGAGCAGCGAGCTGAACCAGCCTATCACTCCCCTCCAGTCCCAACACCCTGGCCTTTCCAATTCAGCCCAGAGCTTAAATCAATCAAACCTCGGGTTGTTCCTTGGTCTTGAATCCAGACCCTGCTGCTTCAATATGCTCGCAGGCCTGAGCCTCGCTGGCTCAATTCAGTCTGTACCTGACCTTTCTAATTGGCCCCAACACTTAAATCAATCAAACCTCGGGTCTTTCCTTGCTTTTGACCTTGGCTTGACTCTGCTCACCTCACCTTGGTTTTCCCACATCAAGTTAAAGTTAAAGTCTGTCCCGAGCCTTGTAGGCTCATCAAGCCGGTGCTTATGCCAGTTTCCGTGGCGTGAAGCGACTGAGAGTACGAGACTCCCCCCCCCCCCCCCTGAAGGATGCCAGTCTATCGCGAGGTTAACCCCCAGCATTTTGCCGGTACCTATTTTCAGCTGGGTGGACTGGAGCAGTGTGTGGTTAAGTGCCCTGCTCAAGGACACAACACGCTGCCTCGGCTGGGGCTCGAACTCACGACCTTCAGATCACTAGTCCAACGCCTTAACCACTTGGCCACACGCCACACTCTTCCACATCAAATTGCCTCCAAATCCACTCCAGCAATGGCCAAACACTGGCTCATTCCCTGCTCTCAGGCCCAGGCCCTGCCGCCTTGATTCGGCCTGTACATGCCACATTCGTCTGGCACCTTCGGGATTTCAGTTTACACTGCAAAAATGCTAGGTTGTACAGGCAGTTCAAGAGCTCGACTCTGAAAGGAAAGCTACAAGCTGTTGATTGCAGTGATCATGTCTGAGAAAACGTGTGATTAATACAGTAATTTATGGTTTAGCTTACTTTGTTTGCTACCAGGAAATAGTCCCTGTGCTTCACCAGCGGCATCTTAAACTGGAAGCCTGATTCCAATCCAGTGCAGTGGCCTTTCCATACCAGATTGTAATGCAACCAGTTAGAATGCTCTCTATGGTACACCTGTAGAAATTTGTGAGTGTCTTTGGTGACACTCTCCTCAAAATCCTAATGAAATATAGCCACTGTTGTACCTTCTTTGTAATTGCATCCATATGTTGGACCCAGGATGGATCATCAGAGATGTTGACACCCAGGGACTTGAAACTGCTCACACTTTCCACTGCTGATCCCTCGATGAGGACTGGTGTGTGTTCCCTCATGTATCCCTGAAGTCCACAATCAGTACCTTGCTCTTACTGACACTGAGTGCAAGGTTGTTGTTGCAACACCACTCAACCAGCTGGGATTGGAGAGGGTCCAGAGGAGAATTATCCAGGGAGTGAAAGGGTTAACGTATGAGGAAAGTTTGATGGCTCTGGACCTGGAGTTTAGAAGAATAGGTGGGGGGGGTCTCATTGAAATTTAAAGCCTAGATAGAGTGGTTGTTTCCAAAAGTGGGAGAGCCTAGGACCTGAGGGCACAGCCTTGGAATAGAAGGATGTTCCTTTAGAACAGAGATGAGAAGGAATTTCTTCAGCCAGAGAGTGGTGAATCTGTGGAATTCATTACCACAGACAGCAGTGGAGGCCAAGTCATTCAGTGTATTTAAGGTGGCGGCTGATAGGTCCTTGATTAGCCACTAGGCTGTCAGAGGTTATGGAGAGAAGGCAGGAAAGTGGATTTGAGAGGGAAAAGAAACAGCCATAGTCAAATCGTGGAGCAGATTTGATGGCCCGAATGAGCTAAATCTGCTCCTATGTCTATGGTCTTATGGTAATGTATAAGGACCAGAGATGGGATAGCAAGAGTAATTTTGGAATCTGGATGAAGAAGGGCAGATGGAAAAAGAGGAGCAATAATGTCAAGTCATGGAGTCATACAGCACAGATATAGGCCCTTTGGCTCAACTGGTCAATGCCAAGCAAGTTACCTATCAAAGCTAGTTTTATTTGCCCACACATCACTTTTAAACCTTTCCCATCAATGCACTTGTCTAAATACCTTTTAAAAGTATTTTAAAAGTACACACACAAAATACTGGAGGAACTGAGCAGGCCAGGCAGCATCTATGGAAAAGAGTACAGTTGACGTTTTGGGCCGAGACCCTTCAGCAGGACTGGAGAAAAAAAGACGAGATGTCAGAGATGGAGGATGGGATGGAGAAACATAAAATGATAGGTGAAACCGGGAGTGGGAGGGGTAAAGCAAAGAGCTGAGAAGTTGATTGGTGAAAGAGATAGAGGGCTGGAGAAGGAGGAATCGAATAAGGACAGAAGGCCATGGAAGAAAGAAAAGGGGAGAAGAGTACCAGAGGGAGGCGATGGGCAAGCAAGGAGATAATGTGAGAGAGGGAAAAAGGGATGGCGAATAGAGAAAGGGGGAGGATTACCGGAAGTTCAAGAAATCGATGTTCATGCCATCAGGTTGGAGGCGACCCAAACTAATATAAGGTGTTGTTCCTCCAACCTGAGTGTGGCCCCATCGTGAGAGTAGAGGAGGCCATGGATTGACATATCGGAGTGGGAAGTGGAATTTTAATGGGCGGCCACTGGGAGATCCCGCTAAAGTGTCGCCTCACCTGGAAGGACTGTTTGGGGCCCTGAGTGGTAGTGAGGGAAGAGGTGTAGCACTTGTTCTGCTTGCAAGTGCCAGGAGGGAGATCAGTGGGGAGGGATGAACGGACAAGGGAGTCGCATAGGGAGCGATCCCTGCAGAAAACAGGGGGGGAGGGAAAGTTTATGTCCCATTGGAGATGGCTGAAGTTACGGAGAATTATGAGCTGGATGCGGAGGCTGGTGACAGGCTACC
The DNA here is from genome assembly GCF_048418815.1 of Hemitrygon akajei. Taxonomy (NCBI): domain Eukaryota; kingdom Metazoa; phylum Chordata; class Chondrichthyes; order Myliobatiformes; family Dasyatidae; genus Hemitrygon; species Hemitrygon akajei. The sequence continues at coordinate 17,318,502 of NC_133141.1, forward strand.
TCCGGGCATCCGGCCTCCAGTGTGTGGATTGTGGGCATGCTATGTTGGCATTCGAATGGGTGGCAACGATTAGGAGCTGCCCCCAGCACATCCTTAGGTTGTATGTTTCAATGCACATGAGCTAAATAAATGAAAATGAATTTGCATTTGTACAGTAATAAACATAAAGAAGCACATTGATCATTACAGATCAGACAATGACCTTCCCTCTCTAGAACCATGACACACATCCAGCTGAGTCAATGGTCTTCCAATTCGTATCAAATTAGTTATCATTCCTGCTTCCTTGGGATGCTAAAGGAATATGGTACTCCCCCTTTGACCCTCATCAGTTTTTACAGATGCACCACAGCTTGGTATGGCAACACACACAAAATGCTGGAGGAACTCAGCAGGTCAGGCAGCATCGATTAAGGGGACTAAACAGTCAATGTTTCAGGCCGAGACTGAAGAAGGGTGTCAGTCCGAAACGTTGACTGTTTATTTCCCTCCATAGATGCTGCCTGACCTGCTGAGTTCCTCCAGTATATTGTGTGTGTTGCGCTAGATTTCCAGCATCTGCTACATCTCTTGTGTTTTTAGCATAGCAACTGCTCTACCCATGACTGCAAGAAACTGCAGCGAATTGTGGACGTAGTTCAGCACATCACACCAGCCTCCCCTGCATGGGCTCTGTCTACACTTCTCACTGCCTCAGGAAAGCTGCCAACATAATCAAAGACCCCCACATACCCTGGATATTCTCTCTTCTTCCCCCTCCTATTGGGCAGAAAATACAAATCTTGAAAGCATGTACCACCAGGCTCAAGGACACCTTCTCTCCCACTGTTATAAACCTATTGAACAGTCCATACTACAACAAGGTGGACTTTTGAGTTTACAGTCTACTGTGTTATGGCCTTGCACCTTATCGTCTGCCTACACTTCACTTTCTCTGTAACTGTAAAACTGCATTCTGCATTCTGTTATTGCTTTCCCTTGTGCTACGTCAATGCACTGATGTGATGACATGATATATATGGACAGCATGCAAAACAAAGTTTTTTGCTGTACCTTGGTGCATGTGACAATAATAAACCGACAATCTACCAAATTTTACATTGGATCTATATTTGTATGGGTTGCAATTTATTAATGAAAAATGTCTTCAAATTGGGTTGAGGGAAAAGGTTTGACCACCATAAATATAAGGAGTTAAAATATGGAGTCAATCTCTCACAACCCAACATAGATACTCCAAAGTAAAATGGTCCTCCAAGAAAGCTGAAATGGACAAGGGTGCAGTTGTGCTTTTTTGAAAAAAGAATTCTCCTGAACAAGGGATGAAAAAGAAAAAGAAAAAAAAAGCCCTTTGTATTTTTTTCAGCTGGTGATGTGCGGTTTGAAGTTGTAATTCAGAAAATGTGGCTGCTAAATTATAATGGCCAGCCTGCCTTTTCGAGCAATGTAGTGAGAGGGATTAATATTTGTCTGGACACCAAAACTTTTTTCAGCTTCCTCACAATAGTATCATAAAATCTTCTATATTCACCCAAGAAGGCAACTGGGGATATGGGTTTTATATTTTATCTGAAAGATAGCACCTCTCACAGTGTGGTACTTGACTCGCATTGCACGGGAAGTATGAACCCAGAGCTTTGTGCTTGAGGTCTCTAGCTTCAGGTGTGGGATTTGAACCAGAAACCTTCTGACTCAGTAGCTGACCCAGAAGAGTCTGCTGCTGACTCTTGGTACTAAATTGAAAGTCTGGACTGGATTGAACATGCACAGTACATATTGGGTGTGGCTGCTGACTACAAGGCAAGTTTGATCATCTGAACGTTGGTTTTACTCAGATCCTTGAAAATGTAATACAATGCCAATGCAAGCAGTAAGAAAGCCTCAGCTTTGGACCTAGTCTCAGTGCTGACAACAGATAAAATTTCAGATTAGTTTGAAATGCTGTCGCGCTCAACTGGTATTAAAGCCAGACTTGAATTCCATTGTAATGAATCTGTCTCTTGTATGAACTGCTGGGTTGAATATATACAAATCATATCAATATATGATATTATTCACTGCTGCGCAGAATAGAAAGCTTTAAGAAATTTAGGACAGCAAACTCACATACCTTTATCATTTTGAGAAGATTACAATTCTGTGTTATTAATATGTGATTAAAATTAAATCTGTACCAACTCAGGTTGCTATCTGTAGCTATTAGGCTTCAACAAGTGAATTTGGGTGAATTCCAGTATTTATTCGGGTAGCACAGTGATAGTGCCAGTTGAGCCTCTGCTTAAGAACGCTCGAGATTCGGATTTGATTCCAATCTCAGGTGTTGTCCATGTGGAGTTTGCACATTCTTCCTGTACGGGTTTCCTCCCAAATCCCAAAAGATCTGTGGATTGATGAGATAATTTGCTGCTATAAAATGCTTCTTAGTGAGTAAGTGATAATTAGAATCTGGGGGAATTGATGGGAATGTGGGAAGAATGAAATGGGATTAAAGTATTGGTTGATGGTCGGCATGGACTCAGTGGGCTGAAGGGCCTGTTCTGCTGTATTGCTCTGACTTTCATCAAGGATGCATCTGTTATCTCTAAACACTAGGGACATCTTGAAAAATCTATCTCAAAATCTCACTTTAAAGCTTTTAAGATGTAAAATAAGCTCTCAATTGAATCAATATTTTTAAGAATGGAGAAGAACCTCACTGCAGACTGCACTGTGATTTGCAGGAGGATCCTGAAATCCAAAGTATTTCTACACTAACACAGACACCCTTTATAATCTATGTAAGATAACTGCCAAGCTCATCTTTCAAACAAATGTTGCCGCAGTCCCAACATGTCCTGACACAAGTAGTATGCTTCAATGGTTACTGGCTGCTTTCAAAAATGTAAAGTGGTGAGTTATATGAGGCTATAAAAGACAACATCCACTCTCCATCTGTAGTAGAGGTAGGGCCAGGGTGGGGGAAGTCACTGGACATCCATTAAATGAAAACCCTGGCTGATATTAACTCTGCAAGAACATACTTTAGACTTCATTGCCTAATGCCAGGGTACTTAAACCTTGTCATTCAGAAACCTTCAATGTTGTTGAACAGAGACAATGTGTTTACATGTTCTGCTGTAAATTGGGGTTGGCGAGTTCAGAGGTCGAAGACCGAAGGTTGAAGCACTTAGGTTGGCGAGTCTGGAGGTCAGAGGCCCAATGTCTACATGTCGGGGACCATGGTCTGGAGGTGGCCTGTCCTTTGGTTGGAGGCTCATCTATGTGTGTGGGTGGGGAGGTGGGAAAAGGATTTGTTTTGTTGCTGTTGTTTGTGTTGTTCTGCCATACATGGTGCCATGCTGGGTCAGTGCCGGAATGTGTGGCAACACTTGCAGACTGCCCCCCAGCACACCCTCAGACTGTATTGGCTGTTAACGTAAATGATGCATTTCACTGTGTTTTGATGTACATGCAATAAATAATAAATAAATTTAAATCTAAATCTAAATCAGTTAGGTTGTAGTTGGTTTACTGGGGTAAGGGGAATGTGTACATTTCTATTACATTCTATTGAATTCTCTGCATTTGACCCAAAGCCTCCATGAATTCATGAACAGAGTTTGAGGAAAAAACTCACCCATCCTCCCCAGAGCTCCAACTGTGTCTCTGATATGCCAGCAGGAGCCTGTAGCCCTAAATGACTTTCCCAACTTGTTTTCTTTATACGAGAAGGAGGGGAGATAAGCAGGGAGAGAATGGCAAGGAGATGGTAGTGGGAGGGAAGGGACTGATGGGGACATGGTGTATCAGAAGTCCAGTGGGAGTGGGAAGGGATTAGAAGAGGAATCCCAGAACAGAATGGTAAGGATTGAGGAGGAGGGTACAGGTGATCAAAGTTTGGGGAAAAGAGGGAAAATTGCACACCTTACACATTAAGAACACAGTACAGTACAGCACATGAAATGGCCCTTCAGCCCACCATATCTGTGCTGAGCACAATGCAAAATTAAACTGAATCCCCTTTCTGTCTGCGGATGATCCATATCCCACCATTCCCTGCATACTCATGCCTCTCTCTAAAAGCCTCTTGAATGCCGTCATCGTATCTGCTTCCACCACCACCACCCTGTGTAAAAAACTTATCTTGCACATATCCTTTAAACTTGCCCCCTCTAAAATTAAAAGCACGTCCTCTAGTCTCTGACATGATTCTGGCTGTCTACCCTATCTGTGCCTCTCATCATTTCATAAACATATCCAGCTGGACCCCTGAATCCGTGCATCCAGAAATCCACTAATAATTTGCCCTCCGCTCTACAATCTGCAAAGGCGCAATAAATATGCTGCAACTTACGTTGTTATTTATATACTGTGTCAACTTGTAGTTTAGTGGTGTAATATCTGTAGCCATTACCAACACATGCAACTGAAGGTAAGAGCTACTGAAATGTTTTGCTACGTTGCAGTTTCAGAACACAGCTCAGCATATCACAGGAACCAGCCTCCCTTACAGAGATTCTGTCTACACTTCTCGCTGCCTCGGTAAAGCAGCTAATGTAATCCAAGACCCCACCCAACTGGTCATTCTCTCTCCTCCCCTCTCCCACCAGGCAGAAGATACAAAAAACTGAAAGCTCATACCACCAGGCTTAAGGACAGCTTCTACCCCAATGTTTTTAGACTATAGAATGGTCATAAGTATGATAAGATGAACTCAACCTCGCATTCTACCTCATTCTGGACTGGTTGCCTGCCGGTATCTTATTAAATGGTGGTAGGCTGAAAGGGGCTGATTGCCCAACTCTTGTTCCAAAATCATTCATGCGTATTGAATTTCTATCCTGGCTACTTTGCTATACTCCAACTGTGTCCCCAACTTTGGTGATATGGACACTCAAGGCATTTCATACTCCTGTTCAGTTTAAGAGACACAGTAGCATTCATTATCAAAGACCCCTACCATTCAGGCCTTGCCCTCTTCTTGCTACTACCATCAGGCAGGAGGTATAGAGGTTTTAGGTCCCACACCACCAGGTTCAGGAACAGTTATTACCCTACAGCCGTCAGGCTCCTGAACTGGCGTGGATAACTTTATTCACCACTATTCTGAACCACTATTCTACGACCTACAGACTCACTTTCAAGGACTCTTTACAACTCACATTCTCAGTATTATACATATTTGCAGAGTTTGTCTTCTTCCTTTTCTCTGTAGCAGCGGAAAATGAGGAGAGACCTGGTATAAGTTTATAATCTAATGAGAGGCACAGATACAGCTAGTATCTTTATCCCAGGGTTGAATTGTCTAATACAGTACCAGTGGGCACATGTTTAAGGTGAAGGTGTGGGGAGGGGCAAGTTCAAAGGAAATGTGCAGGGGAAGTTTTTTTATACAAAGAATGGTGGGTGCCTGTAATGCACTGCCTGGGGTGTTGGTAGAGGCAGATACAACAGAGACATATAGAAGAAACTTAGATAAGCACAAGAATGTGCAGAAAAGGTGAACATCCCCATTTCTTATGATGGAAAGATGTCAAACCTGGACAAGGTCAGTCTCTCCCCCTTCCCCCTTTTTCCATTTCCCATTCTGGCTCCCCTCTTACCCCTTCTCTTCTCCTCACCTGCCTATCACCCCCTCTGGTTCCTATCCTCCTTCCATTTCTCCCATGGTCCAGTCTCCTCTCCTATCAGATTCCTTCCTCTCCAGCCCTTTACCTTTGTGCCACTATTACAGCTCAGAACCCGGAGTTCAATTCCGACGTCATCTGTAAGGAGCCTGCAGTCCCTGTGGAAATGCGTGTGTTTCCTCTGTATTCCCTGTGGAATGTGTGGGTTTCCTCCGAGTGCTCTGGTTTCCTCCCACAGTACAAAGATGTACAGTACTGTTTAGTAGGTTAGTTGGTCATTGTAAACTGTCCCGTGATTGGGCCAGCGTTAATTGGGGGGGCGGGGGGTTGAAGGACTGGAAGGACTTATTCCACATTGTATCCCTGTGCCTCTCATTCCAGAGATAATAAAATAATCATCTCTGTGCCTCTCATTCCATTTCCCCTTTCCCTCACCTACCCACTATTTCCCCTCACCTATCATTTGCCAATATGTACGCTTTCCCCTCCCTTCCACCTTCTTATTCTGGCTTCTTCCTCCTTCCTTTCCAGTCTTGATGACGGCTCTTGGCCCGAGACGTCAACTGTTTATTCCCCGCTGACTTGTTGACTCTTCCAGCATTTTGTAAGGAATTGAAGCCTGGGGCAGAGTATCATATATGGAGGTACATGTGTGAAGGCACAAGTGGTCAACTTCTGCTCCAAGTTTCTTGTGCTTCTTAAACTGGGAAATTACAACAAAACATTTAGGAAGTTTTCCTGATGGACTCAGTCACCTAAAGTCTGAAAGTATGTTTATTAAACAAAATACCAGGAGAAGACCATAAGACAGCTAACTATTACTTGGATTGCACTACCTGTATGTACATAAATTTACATAAATGTAAATTTATATTTTCATTTATATTTATATTTATCATTATTATTGTTATGAGCAGAGAGACAACATCTGCCGGAAGTAAATTCCTTGTATGTGCATAGGTACTTGGCGATGAAAGTCTGATTCTGATTCTGAATTATGCCATTCACCCTATCGAGTCTGCTCTGCTATTTTAATGGAAAAATCCATGGCTATTAAACGTTTGTTTTACATGTTACCACTAATAAATTTACAAAAGCCTAATAGATTAAAAGTGCAAGATGTAAACTAAAAAGGTTAACTATTTTGAATATTTAGCAGTAAAGATGATGTAAAACGTGTTGTAAATAATCTCGTGCTTTTGGCGGAAGTTTTGAGGTAAATTATCTGTTTCTGGGATCTTGGCGCTTAATTGATACTGTACTGCAGCAGCACCAGCATGCAGTGAGGGGAGCTGCGCCTTTTCCAAAGCGGTTCTTCACAAGATGCCACATTTCCTTTTCGAGTAATTTTTGTTTAAAATGTGATGAGATGACCAATTGCGCCGCGCCCCGCCGAGAGCGCGCCTGTCAGTCAAGCCTCGTTTGCCCCACCTAAAATTATTGCCCGCCCACCTATTATGTGACGTCACAATCCCTATTAAAGTAGCCGCACCCGCACGGAAGAAACAGAGATCTCTTACAGCGACTCATTGCGGTCAGTTTGTAAGAGAAGAAGCTGCTCCGTAACGGCCATCAAGTCGACATTTTCTTGAAATTTGAAAGAAGCTTAAAGCACGAAACAATATGGTGAGTCTTTTTGCATTCGTAATATAGTGGGAAAATAATTTTAAGCGGCTGACTTTTGGTTTCAATCATTATAATCGGACCCTCCCTCCTAAGGTTATCTTTACTTAACTTGAATTTGAAATTTCACTTATCCATTTTTCCCCTTTCAATCTCCCGTCCCTTGTCTCGTCTTCTGTTTTTCCCGCCTTTCGGTCGTTAACGGTTACCGTGAGCAATAAATTTTTTTAAAAAATTGGTGCAACCAAGGGGGTGGAGAATGAAGGGGTGGGAGAGAAACTGAGTTTGTGTTGGTTTTAATACAAAAAGATTTTTTTAAGGGTCTCCGAAAAAGTTGATGCGCCCCTTTTTCCTTGTCGGATGTTAAGATGGTGGCGCGCTGTGACGGTTGCCGTTGGACCGAGCACGAGGCGGCGATTTAGCAGCGCGCTGATTGGCCACGAGGCCAACTGCCGCCGCACTTCAAAAAAAAGCCGTTATGCCCACTGGTCTATTCCCGGCGTTGGTTGACTGGCAATCACTATTTTTTTTGTGATAGTAGTCAATGGCTACGACCTAATTACTAGTTGTAATCTAGCGTTTGGCTAGTTTTGTTCCGCTTGAAGATGTCCTTATCTGGAGGGGATGATGTAATTGGCAACCGGTCACATGGCTGATGATTTGGCAACTGATGAGATCATGAGAACTAACCTCGATCTACAGGGAGAAGTTTCTTTTTCGCTCTGTTTAGTCGCATTGGCTCTTTAGATCAAAGGTTTGGTTGCCTAGAACCCTGCAGGGAATTTTCTTTGTGAGCCCAGCTCTTAGCTACTCCCACCCCCAGTTTGCTTCCTTTCCCTGTCTGCTATTAGCAATGCTGCATATTATTAATTCAACTATTGTGACATAAAATTGGCTTGGATTACTTTGTATTTGCAGTTAATTAAGTTTGTTGTTTTTCCCAATAGTGTTTTCTTTGGCTTTTAGTTAACTTGACTTTAATTGGATTTTCCAGTTTTGTTTGGGCCAGCTTCAAATAAAACAATCTGGAATATGCAAGTTAACACTTTTCTCTTGTATTTCCACAGCGTGAGTGTATCAGTATCCACGTTGGCCAGGCAGGTGTCCAGATTGGCAATGCCTGCTGGGAGCTGTACTGCTTGGAACATGGCATCCAGCCTGATGGCCAAATGCCCAGTGACAAGACCATTGGAGGTGGAGATGATTCCTTCAACACATTCTTCAGTGAGACAGGAGCAGGAAAGCATGTTCCCCGAGCTGTGTTTGTAGACCTGGAACCAACTGTGATAGGTAGGTGCCATTTGCTTATTCCATCATTCCTATTCATTTAATAATAATAATGCGTGACTGAGATTGAAAAAAAACCTTGCTTCCTCTGCAGATGAGGTTCGTACTGGTACTTACCGCCAGCTCTTCCATCCTGAGCAACTCATTACTGGGAAAGAAGATGCAGCCAATAACTATGCCCGTGGCCATTACACAATTGGCAAGGAGATCATTGACCTGGTTCTGGACAGAATCCGCAAATTGGTAGGTATTTGTGCTGATGTCTGGAAATGTGCTTGTGCTGGAGTGTATTTGGATGCAGATGACTAAATGTGCCCTTGTCTTCCACAGGCTGACCAATGCACAGGTCTCCAGGGCTTCCTGGTCTTCCACAGCTTCGGTGGTGGCACTGGCTCTGGCTTTACATCCTTGCTGATGGAGCGCCTGTCAGTTGACTATGGCAAGAAATCCAAGCTTGAATTCTCCATCTACCCAGCTCCCCAAGTGTCTACAGCTGTAGTAGAGCCCTACAATTCCATCCTAACCACCCACACCACCCTGGAGCACTCAGATTGTGCTTTCATGGTTGACAATGAAGCCATCTATGACATCTGCCGCAGAAACCTTGACATTGAGCGACCCACTTACACCAATCTGAACCGCCTCATTAGCCAGATAGTGTCCTCCATCACTGCCTCCCTCCGCTTTGATGGTGCCCTGAATGTTGATCTGACAGAGTTCCAGACCAACTTGGTGCCATATCCCCGTATCCATTTCCCATTGGCCACCTATGCCCCAGTTATTTCTGCTGAGAAAGCCTACCATGAGCAGCTGACAGTAGCAGAGATCACCAATGCTTGCTTTGAGCCAGCTAACCAGATGGTCAAATGTGACCCTCGCCATGGCAAGTACATGGCCTGCTGCCTCCTTTATCGTGGTGATGTTGTGCCAAAAGATGTCAATGCAGCCATTGCTACTATCAAAACCAAACGTACCATCCAGTTTGTGGATTGGTGTCCAACTGGTTTCAAGGTTGGCATCAACTACCAGCCTCCCACTGTGGTCCCTGGAGGTGACCTGGCTAAAGTACAGCGTGCTGTGTGCATGCTGAGTAACACCACAGCTGTTGCTGAAGCCTGGGCTCGCCTGGACCACAAGTTTGATCTGATGTATGCCAAGCGTGCCTTTGTTCATTGGTATGTTGGTGAGGGTATGGAGGAAGGAGAATTCTCAGAAGCTCGTGAAGATATGGCTGCCCTGGAGAAGGATTATGAAGAAGTGGGTGCTGACAGTGCTGATGGTGAAGAGGAAGGAGAAGAATATTAGATCCTAGTTAAAACTAATGTCCTGTTTTGTTTTATTTTGTTCTAATTCGTGCCTTTGTTCTGTGAAACCTCCAATAAAAGTTGAAGTTCTGAGCTAAATACTGGTGTAGAATCACTCAATGGAAACACTTAATTAACTTGAGTTTATTTGCTGGCTGTGGGAGGAATCATTGAGGTTTATATGGATGAAAGAATATGGTTTCTATAAAGAGGCATAGAGTAGATGGCCATAAATCTATATTCCAGGGTTAAAAAGTTGAATGGTTTTGGGTGGGGTGTGTACAGTGAAATTACATTAAAGGGTAGATGCCTGAATCTCACTGGGGTAGTGGTAGAACTAGATGTAATAATTCCAAGGGCTTTTGGATGGGAGTCATGTGCAGGAAGGTAGGATTTATTGTAGGATGTTACTCTACTGACATGAGATTTTACTGGAGGGCCTGTTCCTGTGCTGTACTATTATAATCCATTTAAAGCCAGAACTTAAAACAGGACTATTAAGATGAAAATTGTCTACATTGCAGTGTCCAGATGAATTGGTCACCTAAAATCATTTGCTATTAAAACTAAATTGGACTTGAAAGTTACTAAATGCATCTCTAAACCAAGGATAATCTGTTTATGGTTTTAGTTGTAAATACACAAAGTAAGACTACAGAATCATGAAAGTGACCAGTTTCAGATGGATCCTGCAGAGGAGGCATTTCCATTATGATTTCAAAATATCCAAGATTTTTTCTATCCTGTTGGTGCAGATGGATGAAGGTAATTGTAGCACTGAGTGCACAACTAGAGATTATTCATTGAAAATTCCCTTGCCTTTCATTCCAATTCTGAATCTTCCATCTTTGCTTAATGAATTTTAACCTGAACTGATTGTTCACCTGCAGCAGCAAAGTATTGTTAGGGAATCTGGGGTAGTAAAATTAAGTAACATTGCTATTTTAGTAAGTTCTCTGATGTGGGATAGAAGTAACACTTCAGTTTCCACAAAAACTTGCTCAGGGTCAGTAAACCAGAGGCATTTTAGTAAATATTTTAAACTAAAATATAAACAGTAAACTTAAATTACCAGCTCATCTGGAAAAGGGATGACCAATTCCTTGTTGCATATACTGTACATACAAATGTTTCTAATTTGGTTTGAGGCTGCTTGCTTTTACTTCAAATTAGACTTTTCAGCAGACATTATTATGTAATTACTGTATTCAATTAAAACACTGACCTCAAAAACTAGCTGTCTCACTGCCTCAGGAAAATAGATAACACAATTTAAAGATCCTGTGCACCCTGGGCATTCTCTCTTCTCCCCCACCCCATCTGATGGAAGATACAAAAACCTGATATCACCAGTCTTGAGGACAACTTTTATGACTTGAACTGTCTCCTCATAGGAGATTCTTGACCTTACAATCTGCTTCATTGTGGCCTTGCACTTAATTGACAGCATTGCACCTCCTCTAGTGGTAACTCAATCCTGTATTATACTGTTTTCCCTTGTACTATCTCAATATACTGATGTCATGAAATAATCTGCACAACATGTAAAACAGTTTTAAGTACCTTAGTACATGTGACAACAAACTAAAGCAGCAACTGTCAATCCACTTAGGAAGGGAGTTAAAAGGGGTTCAAATAAAAAACACGAAAAGCTGGCAGAACTCAGCAGGCCAGACAGCATCTATGGGAGGAGGTAGTGGCGATGTTTCGGGTCCAAACCCTTCATCAGGAGTGAAGTAACATGGGATGGTCGAGGGGGGATAAAAAGTGGGGGGAGGGATAAAGTAGGGAGCTGGGAAGTGATAGGCTGGGGGGAAGGTGGAGAATTATGGGAAATAAAAGCAAGAAAGGTAGGGCTGGGGGGAGAGATTATAGTGAGGGGGGAGAAAGGAGAACTAGACTAAAATAATAGGGATGGAGGTAAGGGTGGGGGCAGGGGTATCAATGGAGGTCAGTGAGTTGGATGTTCATGCCGGCAGGAAGGAGGCTACCTAGGCGGGAGATAAGGTATTGCTCTATCGACCTGCGTGTGGCCTCATCTTGACGGTAGAGGAGGTCATGGACGGACATGTCGGAGTGGGAGTGGTCTGTGAAATTGAAGTGTGTGACCACAGGGAGATCCCGCCACTGCTGGAGGACCGAGCGCCGGTGTTCGGCGAAACGGTCTCCCAGTCTGCGGCGGGTCTCCCCAATGTATAAATGGCCACATCGGGAGCACCGGATACAGTATATCACCCCAGTTGACTCACAGGTGAAGTGGTGCCTCACCTGAAAGGACTGTCTGGGGCCTGTGATGGTGGTTTTCCTGCCGGCATGAACATCCAACTCACTGACCTCCATTGATACCCCTGCCCCCACCCTTACCCCAGAATCCAGAATCACATTCAGGACAAAAACAAACAAAATAAATGAAACATATGGTTTCATAATCTATCCAGAAGATGTCGACTGATGCATGCAGGCACCATCTTGACTGGAAGTAATAAACTAATACCAATATCAATAACTTTTGACAGTGCTAGATCTGAGAGGTGTGATGTGGAAATGGTGACAGCTTTTTCTCCGCCACAATCCCCACAGAAACAACTCAGTAGCGTAGCAATTAGCATAATGCTACTATCAATCAGTGTTCAATTCCCATAGATGTCTGTAAGGAGTTTGTATGTTCTCCCTGTGACCACATGGGTTTCCTCCCACATTCCAAAGATGTATTGGTTGGTAAGGGTTAATTGGTCAGATGGGTGTAATTGCATGGCATAGGCCTGCCGAGCCAGAAGGGCTTGTTACTGTGTTGTATCTCGAAATAAAAACAACTGCTAAGATTACCTGAACCGAAACAGTAAGTGAGGCCATAGGAAGGCTGCTCTTAGTAGATTGCAAAGTTTCAACTTACAGAAAAAGAAAATAATTTTTCATTAAAAAGAAAATAATATTCTGAAGGGTCTCGTCCTGAAAGGTTGACTGTTTACTCATTTCCATAGATGCTGCCTGACATGCTGAGTTCCTCCAGCATTTTGTGTGTGTTGCTTTGGATTTCCAGCATCTGCAGATTTCCTCAGATTTGTAATTTTCCAAGTAACTGAGGAGACAAATTCATTCTCTAAAGTAATGATAAAAAAATTACAACTAGGTGAGTAAGCTGTGAATCAGGGCATATTTCCAGTTAAATAGTCTAATGGAATGCTTTCAAGGTTGAACAGCTCATTCTCCTAGTTGCTAGTTTAATCACAGCAGCAAGTTTGTAATAATGACACTCTTATGCTTTTGATATTCGACTGTGTTTTCATAGTTTGTAGAGCCCAGCTTTAATTATGATGCTTTTGCATCGTTGCCTTAGTTAAGTCACGCAAGAATCCACAGACACAGCGAATTACAAACAAATGGCTACTCACATGGTGTGAATAGTGCCACAGGAGTCCAAGTTTCTACATGCAGCTGACTACACCAGTTCTTGGAAATATCAAATCCTTTGGTGATCAGTTGTAGCACCACTCCTTTTTGTCATGCATCCATCATTAACCAGATTGAGGAAGTGCATCCATGCAAATGACAATACTTTAGCTGCTCAAACTGAACCCTAGAAACCACACACTCTGGTGATATGAATGTGGTGAAATACTGGGTGAAGAGGCACTCTCAACCAAAGGAGGCTGTCTGCCTTTCTCATAGTGTGTATTCACAGTAGAATAAGGCAATGAGAAGGTTGAAGAATGGAGAACAATTGATGGTCTAGCATCAAAGATCTCCATCATCCAGGCCATGCCATCTCACAGCCGCATTCAGGCAGGAAGTCCCCCACTACCAGGTTCAGGAACAGATACTTTCCTTCAACCACAGAGTTCTTGAAACAATCAGCACAGCCCTAAACACTGCCTCAGTATAGCAACACTATGACACTTTGATCATTTTACAATAAATTACTTAAACATTTATTTACATCAATAAAACACAAATTATGCACAATTTTTACAATAAATAATACATTTTTTTCTTATGAATGCTGCTTATCTGATGCTATGTGCCTGTCAAACTGCTGCAATTAAGTTCTACACTAGTAGGCAGTCGTTGATCGCAGGGGATCATGGGTTTGTGCCTCTGGGAAGATTTGAAGAACCAGCTGTTGCCCGTGCAGCGGGCTCCCCCTCTCCACGTCACTGATGTAGTCCAAGGGAAGGGCAAGCACTGATACAGCTTGGCACCAGTGTCGTCACAGAGGCTGCCAGAGTGAAGTTGCAAACAACATCAAACTGCCTTAGGGAACCCGGCTCTGGATTTCTTCCTCGGGGTTTACTCCCAAAGCCTTTCCCATGGGTGGGTATGGCTGCAAAGCAGTAGAGGTTTAAAATCAGAGTTTTCCTCCTCCCAGGCTGGCTGCCACCCAAGGCTGACAAGCCCCACCTGCCCGAAAGTTTTACATTGCACCAGTGCATAGTTGTTTTTGCACTTTTGACAATAAATTTGACTTTGAAAAGCCACATGTTCTGAAAGCTAAATGAGTTCACAAAACAAATATGTTCATTTTAAAAAAAATTAAGCATCTTTTGGTAAAGATAATTTCCCCCCTTGTCTTATTCCTCTTATACTGGATTCCCTGGTGTCATATACTATGGCCTTGATGAATTACATCCTCTATTTGCCTGCAGGCTTTGTCTTGGCTTACTACAGCACCCACCTCAAATGCTACTGTGTGATTGGAGGAGGTGAGCATTTCAGAAATGAGAATGTCTTCCAGCTGGGTGGGATAGCCTGCGCTCCTTTCTTATCTACACACTACAGAGTCTTCCGCAACAGCTTGCTTTCTTCTGCTCTATTGTTACCTCAAGTGTCAAAGCAACATTATACAGACCAGAAATTAACATTTAAGTGTGCATATAAAATGATGTAAAGGTCTAAAACTAATGATTTATTTTACATAGCTTAAATAAATAAGGGAATGAAACTTAAGATGGTGCCAGATTGTGGAAACTATTTGCATGATCCTCCCGACAGAGTTATTCATGACATTTATGATTATTTTGTTCTGCTTTCTACCACAACGTACTTACGGTTTGAAATTATCTGTATGGATGGCTTACAAAACTAAGCTTTTCACTGTATCCCATTTTCACCATATACAACCCTGAGATTCATATTTTTGCAGGCATACTCAATAAATCTATAGAATAGTAACCATAACAGAATCAATGAGAGACCGCATCAACTTGGGCATTCAACCAGAGTGCAAAAGACAACAAACTGCAAATACAAAAAAGAAAGAAATAATAAAAAATAAATAAATAAACAATAAACATCAAAAACATGAGATGAGGAGTCCTTGAAAGCCAGTCCAAAGGTTGTGGGAACAGGAAGGTGAAGTTACCCATTTGGTTCAAGAGCCTGATGATTGAGGGGTAATAACTCACTATGCTAACATGGGGAAGCAAGTGTAAGGAGTTTGTATGTTCTCCCTGCGACCACGTGGGTTTCCTCTGGGTGCTCCAGTTTCCTCCCACAGTCCAAAGACATACAGGTTGATAGGTCAATTGGTCATTGTAAATTGTCCCGTGATTAGGCTGGGGTTAAATTGGGGAATAGCTGGGCAGCACGGCTCAAAGGGCCTATTCCATGCTGTATCTCAATAGAAAAATAAATAACTGTTCCTGAACCTGCTGGTGTGAGTCTCGAAGCTCCTGGACCTTCAGCGTGACCTGGGTGGCCGAGGTCCCTGATGATGGATGCGGCTTTCCTGCGACAACGATGTCATGCTGAATTTTCGTAAACTCCTAAGGAAAGTGCTTTCTTACATGCTGGGCCCAGAAGTTGTATCACTCTCTCTAAAGCTTCCACATCCTTCCTATAATGAGGCAGTCAGAACTGAACACAATACTCCAAGTGTGGTGTAAACAGGGTATTACAGAGCTAGATCATTACCTTGCGTCTCTTGAACTTGATCCCCTGACTAACGAAGGGCAACATTTGATGCTGGACTGAACCAATCACCGAATGAAGACCATTTTCACCCTGAGCTTCTACGGACCATCAGAATCAGGTTTATTATCACCGGCATAGTTTGTATATATCTCAATGAGAAGACTGCCTATTTCCATCTCTATAGTCGTCCACAACACCAAACATCACCCCACCAGCTCTTTACCACTTACCTGCTGCTGAAGGCCCACATTGATGCCTGGGTTGCCTTTAGAACTGAGCTCTTATCTATAATTGAGCTCACTCAGACTGCTGCACTCATTCTAATAATGTTAATAACTTAAAAATCTTATTTTCTCTTTGATAAATTCATTTGTTTTTTAAATTTTCTTTTTGAATTCCTTAAATTTCACGATTGCAACAGTAGAGCCATATTCCCATCACATATATACAGTAGACACACATAAGAATATAGAACATGGAACAATACAGCATAGAAACAGGCTTTGTGGCCCACAATGTCTGTGAGATATGTCAAATGAAACTAAATCTCTTATGCCTGTGAGGGTGTCAAGACAAAGCAAGAGATAAGATGACGCGCGGCAAGGACAGTGTGCAGTGAACCAAGGCTAGAAATGTCCTTTCTTTGAGAGCCAGCCTGCCTTTGCACAGCATGGGTCTGGAGCCATTTGACATACTAAGACAAGAGGATACAAATGAAGAATGCAAGGCACAGACTAACTATTCGACACTTACTTCACTAACATTAAGAGTCATTGGCTACTGGCTTATAGTTGATATTGATTATTACCATGGTGTGATTGATAATATTTTAAACAAATAAGGAATTTGCACAGAAGGTTACCTGTTGGTCAATGTCTGTATCCAACTAGTTAATTTCTTTATAAAAATGGCATTTCTTTGTTTAAACTTTGGAACAGGCTGTTCTCTTTGTGCACAAGAAAATAGAGTGCGATTGAGGAACAAGTGAAAATTTTCAGAGTCCAGTAAAATGGCAACGATCCATATTCCTTACACATTAAGAACACAGTACAGTACAGCACATAAAATGGCCCTTCAGCCCACCATATCTGTGCTGAGCACAATGCAAAGTTAAACTGAATCCCCTTTCTGTCTGCAGATGATCCATATCCCACCACTCTCCCGGAAGCCCGTTTCAGGCACCCACTGCTCTCTGTGTAAAAAAAAACTTTCTGCACACATCTCCTTCAAACTTTCCTCCTCTCACCTCAAACACATGCCCTCTAGTACATGACATTTCTACTCTGGGATAAAGATTCTGACTGTCTACCCTACCTATCAAACTTCGATCAGATCTCCCCTCAGCCTTTGACGTGCTGGAGAAAACAGCCTACATTTGTCCAACTTCTCCTCTCATCCAGGCAGCATCTTCTGTACTCTTTCCCAAGCTTCCACATCCTTCCTGACCAGAACTGCACACAGTGAACGTACAGTCTGTTGGTCCTTAAGCATCATGACGTCACACTGCATATCTGACTCATACTTCAGCACGATACAGATGATCACAGCAGTGCAGGTTCTGAGCCTTTTCCTTTTTCTGGAATAATTATGCTTTACCAGGAATTTAAGCGATAGTCATAGGATACCACAGCACAGGAACAGGCCATCTTGTCCATGTCAGCCTGGTTTTCTACCTAGTCCCAGCTGCCTGCACTCAGGCCTTAGCCCTCTATACCTCTCTCATACATAACGATAAAGATTAGCTTTATTTGTCACTTCGAAACATACAGTGAAATGCGTTGTTTGTGTCGACAAACACTGACCGAGGATGTGCTGGGGGCAGCCTCAAGTGTCGCCGTGCTTCTGATGCCACAACTTACTAATCCATACGTCTTTGGAACATGAGAGGAAACTAGAGCTCCTGGAGGGTTCCCACATAATCATGGACAGAACCTATAAACTCCTTACAGATACTGGTGGGATTTAAACCCCGAGTGCTGGCCCTGTAAAGCATTATGCCCTTATCTACCAATCCAAACTTCTCTCAAATGTTTTTATTGAACCTACCTCCACCATTTCCACTGGCAGCTTGTTCCACACTCACTGAGTGATGAATTTGCCCCTCAGGTTCCCCTTAAATACTTCACCTTTCACCATAAACCTCTGACCTCTAGTTCTAGTCTCACCCTGAGGAGCAAAATCCTTTTCAACCTATCTGTACCCCTCATATCTTTATACCTCTATAAGACCTGCACTCCAGACAATACAGTCCTAACCTATTCAATCTCTCCCTATAACTTAGATCCTCAAGTCCTGGCAACATCTGTGTAAATTTTCTCTGCACTCTTTCAATCTTATTGATGCCTTTTCTGTAGGCAGATGACCACAACTGCACACAATATTCCAAATTCAGCCTCACCAACATCTTATACAACTGCAGTTGAGAGGGTGAGTAGATTCAAGTTCCTCGGTACACACATCACTGATTATCTCACCTGGACTGTACACACTGGCTCTGTGGCAAAAAAAGCACAACAGCGTCTCTTCCACCTCAGGTGACTGAAGAAGTTCAGCGTGGCCCCCAAATCCTCAAGACCTTCTACAGGGGCACCATTGAGAGCATCCTGACTGGCTGTATCACCACCTGGTATGGGAACTGCACCAACCTTGATCGCTGGGCACTACAGAGAGTGGTACGGACAGCCCAGTGCATCTGTGGATGTGAACCTCCCTCCATTGAGGACATTTACAGCAGCAGGTGTGTAAAGAAGGCCTGGAAGATCACTGGGGACACCGGTCACCCCGACCACAAACTGTTTCAGCTGCTTCCGTCTGGCAGACAGTACCGCAGCATTAAAGCCAGGACCAACAGGACCAACAGACTATGGGACAGCTTCTTTCTACAAGCCATTAGACTTATAAATTCATATGTCTGTACATTGCAACGAAGTCATAATGGAAAGATTTTTATTCCTCACATTGTGGGACAGGTGTAAGATTTTAAATGAATTCAAATTCAACATAGCAAACCAACTACCATACTCAGTATGTTGATTCATTGTGCCAAAACCTCTCTTTTTGATCCCACCTCCCTCCCTGTGATGCCTCTTTCAAGGAATTTTGGATGTGTATTCACAGATCCTTTTGTTCTACTAAGTTACCATATCTTAGTCTTCTCTTCCAGTAATTGCAATACTTTGTTCCTTGATCATTCAAGGCCGTACTGTATCACCTCAAAAAACACTGATCACTTCGCTGGAAACATGAGTAACAAGGAGTGGGAGGGAGGAGAGCCAGTTGAAGAGGAGAGTGGAGGGAGCGAGGGCAAAGGATGGGGTGAATGGCGCAGAAAAACCATGAGCATGAGGAGAAATGGGTGGCAGAGGAGAAAAAGGGACAGAGCGGATAGGTGAAAGGAGGAGGTGGGAAAAAAAGTGGAGGAGGGGAAGGGAAGTATAGCAGAGAGGAAAGCAAGGGAAGGATAAAATAGGGAGAAAGGGGTGAGGAAGAGGAGTGGAGACAGAGAGACAGGAGAGAGAAAGAGAGGGGAAAGGGAAGAGATTGGAAGAGAGCAGAAATAGTAAGGGTAAGACGAAAAGAGGAAGGAGAGAAATAAGACGGATGAATGGGGAAGGAGCTAGGAAGTGGAGGAAACATTACGTTACATTGGGCATAACTTTAAGGTGATTGGAGGGAATTATTGGGGGGATATCTGAGGTGTTTTTTTTTAAAAACACAGAGTGTGTTGGGTGTTTGGAACACCCGACCAGGGATGGTGATAGAGGCAGATACATTCAGAACATTTAAGAGATTCTTGGATAGGCACATGGTTGAAAGAAAAATGGAGGACTATGTGAGAGGGAAAGGTTAGATTGATCAGCACAACATCATGGGCTGAAAGGCCTCCACTGTACTATGATATTCTGTGTTCTTTATTCTATTAAACTGACAAAGCAGGAATTGAAAGAATTCTGTTGCGGAAGAGTATGAAGTATTTGAAAGCAAGGATAGGAAATCTAGTTGGGGGTAGCCATGGAAACATCAATGCCCCTGTTATGGCCCAGTCCATTATGGGGCACAGGTAAGCAGCATCCATTATCAGGGATCCCCACCACCCAGACCATGCTCTCTTCTCGCTGATGCCATCAGGAAGGAGGTACAAAAGCCTCAGGACTCACACCACCAGGTTCAGGAATAGTTATTACCTCTCAACCATCAGGCTCTTGAACCAAAGGGGATAACTTCACTCACCCCATCACTTAAATGTTCTCACAACCTATGGACTCACTTTCAAGGACTCTTCATCTGACGTTCTCAATGTTTATTGTTTATTTATTTATTTATGTACTTGCACAGTTTGTTGTCCTTTGCCTAATGGTTGGATGCCCATGTTGGTACAGTCTTCCATTGATTTTATTGGGGTTATTGAGTATGCCCTCAAGAAAATGAATCTCAGGGCTGTATATGCTGACATAATATGTTCTTTGATAATTTCTTTGATAAATTTACTTTGAACTTTTTGAACTTTGATTTATATGAGTAGTGAGTCAGACTCAATGTGTTGAATGACTTGCTCCCGCTCTCTCCAGAAACCACTTACAACAGTAGAAGTGAGGAATATACATTTATGTCAAAAAAAACTAGCAGTTATTTTTGCACTCACCATACCCACATTGCAAGAAATGTCACCTTAGCTGCAATAACTTATAGTGAAATGGGAGAACGCCTGGCTCCTGTGCAATCAGCAACTCGTAGATGGAATCCCACATATTGGCAACCTTCTCAGAAAGTGCAATTTCATTAGGGACCTGTCTCCACTCCCCCATCAAATGGAATTTCATTACCTGGTCTACCTTCCCTTTGGGATTTTCTTCATTGTTTCAAATTCCTGGAGAATTGGTGTTGACAGAGAGGCAGGCCGGCAGTCACATCAAAAAGAAGAGGTGTTAGATTAGTTTAAATGCTATTTTTTAGTATCATCCCTTGCGCAATCACAGAGTGTTTGTGCACCCAAAGGAAAGTCCCTTCTGCATTCTGCTTATTAACTACAAAGGAAGTTTCATGTAGCAAAGGGACATTTTTTGCATTCAGCTTAATCGAATCAAAAGATCCATTTTCTGGCCTGTAAGGAAATAGCAGAGAGAAACAACAAGTACACCAAAGGCAGATTCATCATCAATGAAATACACAGCAAAGGAGAAATGGGGACACAAGACAATGTAGAAGCTGGTATCCCAACCAAAAAATAAACTGCTGGTGAAACTCAGCAGGTCCAGGCAGCATCTGTGGGGGGAAGTGGACAGTCAAGACCCTTCATTTGGACAGAGAGATAGAGGGGAGATAGTATAAAGAGGTGAGGGGAAGGAGTGGCAGGTGATGGGTGGATCCAGGTCAGGAGGGGCAATAGGCAGATGGAGAAGGGGAGAGTGGACATTGTGCAGAAGCCGAGAGGTGACGAAGGGCTGCAGATAGTGGGATCTGATAGGAAGGAAAATGGAGCATGGAACCAAATAAGGGAGGTGAGAAGGGCAGATGGTAACACTGGAGGAAGGGACCCAATGGGAGGAGTGTGTAAGTGATGGGCAGATGGAGTGAGTGCATGAAATAAAAGAAAAAGGTTGATGGGGTGGGGTGGAAGTAATTCCTCTCTTACTTAGATTTCTCTGAACTTCACAGTGTTTGTGGCTGTTCATAAGCAGAGTATCCTTAGCAAAAAGATGTTTGGTTTCCCGGAAATGAAGCACGTCCCTTTGAAGTTTCCCTCATGCTCTTGCTTGAGATTCCTTCAATTTGCAAAGAGCAGCATTTTTCATGCCACGGATTGTAAAAGCAGTTTGATTCCCTAGCTCCACCACCGGCCAATCACCAGCCAGTGGTATCAGTGAGTGGCAGACCAAGCTGGCCACTGTCTTTGCTTCATTGATTTCTCTCCCCTTCCCCATTCGTCATCTCTGTCCACCTCACATCAAAGCGGTTACCATGATGATCCACCAGCTGGAGTACACTGTCTCTCGGGGGGGGGGGGGGGGGTCTCATCCTTTCTTTCTATCTGCATCTACTTTTAACAGTAAATTGCCCGGTGACAGTTTGCACATGGGTCAAATGCACTAGGGGACAGACCTCTGCAGTGATGATCCTGTAGAAGCCTCCTTCAAAGTAAGCTTATTATCAAAGTGTATATATGTTACTATACACTGCCTTAGGATTCATAGTAGAATCAACAAAAACCTACAGAGACTAACAACCAATGTGCAAAGGACAAATTACAAATAATAATAATAATTGCATATGCGATTCTGATAAGAAGTAGACGTCACTAGACTTAAATGAGAGCACAACCCAGAAAAATGAAGACATTATCACTACTGAAGAAAAGGTTAACCGATGGAAGAGCGTGACCCTCCATGGAAGACACCCCCGCGAACTGAGCAGACTAGATGTTGACAAGAAGGTGTCGAACGCCTGGCTCAGCTTCGGAGATCTCTTCCCAGTAATAGAAGGGTTCCTTGTGACAATGCAGGACCAAGTGGTTAACACAGAAAAATCATCAAACATACATAATAAAAGACCAACAAATTCAAGATGATAAATGTCGAAAAAGCCAAGAAAAACCAGAAACAGTCCAACACATTACAGGAATACAGAACTGTAGCAGTTTAACTCAGCCTGATTACTTACACAGGCACAAACAAATGGCAAACAGTATTCATCAAAATCTTGCATAAAATATAAACTCACAAAAAAAATCACATCTTACTATAAATACAAGCCTGATCCAGTTTTAGAGTCAGAGTTCTACAAATTATATTACAACCGATCAGTTATTACAGATAGAGCAATCCATAGTAACCATCCGGATATACTAACACGGGATCAACAAGCAAGAATAGGTCTTTAATAGATATCGCCATTCCAAACACATATAACTTACAGAAATCAATAAATGCAAAACTCCAGAAATATGTTGAATTAAACGAGGAAATTGCAAGACTTCGGAACGTGAACAG
Source organism: Hemitrygon akajei (assembly GCF_048418815.1). Taxonomy (NCBI): domain Eukaryota; kingdom Metazoa; phylum Chordata; class Chondrichthyes; order Myliobatiformes; family Dasyatidae; genus Hemitrygon; species Hemitrygon akajei. The sequence continues at coordinate 17,341,218 of NC_133141.1, forward strand.
GGTATACATTGTCCCCAGTAGTAATATCCACAACTGGTATCATCCCAAAGTCACTACACAATATCATTAAACAATTCGGGCTACGCAGCAATATCTATGTAAATCTTCAGAAAGCCACAATATTAAACACCACTAGAATAGTCTGAACGTTCCTACCAATTGAGTAATGAGTGTGCTTGGCTGTGGCCGTACCTCAGGTTTTACCAGCTTGAGCTGAGAAAAAATGTTTACATTTTTAAAAAAAACAAACAAATAAATATATAATATTGAGAACATAAGTTGTAGAGTCCTTGAAAGTGAGACCATAGTTTGTGGCATCGGTTCAGAGTTGATGTCATTTATGGCTGGTTCAGAAGCCTGAGGTTGAAGGGTAATTGAAGGTCCCCATGACCTGCTGACCTCTGTAATCTCGCTTGCACTCTGCCTAGATCCTTTTGGACTGAATGCTGGCTTTTGTGAAGAAGCTGAGGATCCTTGGACAAGTCTGGTGCTATTTCCCTTCAATGTATTCCCTGCTCCAGCTGCGTTAAGTTACTCAGACTCTACAGAATTCAGCCCAGCCCTTTCAATTTTAACTGCTTCACTTCACTAAAAACAGACTAAAATGGTCACTCAGAAACCAACTAAGCTTAACAGGAAAAAGCGATTCGTCCTTCTTGGGAGAAAAATACCAGTGGCACATTACCAATGACATCTTATCAAGTTCCAGCTGTTTCTATATGTCTACATTGGGAATCAGAATGCATGGACACCAGCTCTCTCAGCGACCTGACATGTCCCCTGTGAAACACCCCAGCAGAGGAGTGGGAGTCCCTTGTCTCTAGCACCGGTGACACTCCCCATGAGGTATCTGCCTTCTTAAATGCTCAAGATTGCTGGTGTCATTTGCATGATTTTGGCATTGCAGGCAATTACTGCCCCTGAGAAGACGGTGGTGAGCAGGCTTCTTGACCTGCTGCAGTCCTTCTGGTGAAGGTGCTTCTACGGTGTTGCTGGGTAAGGTATTCAGACCCAGTGATGATGAAGGAATGGTGATATCCAGTATTTTCAAGTCAGTATGGTGTAATGCTGACAAGAAAACCTACAAGTCCTGTTGCCCCTATCCTCAGAGAGCAGCTCATTCTGCTTGTCCATTGATCCCACATGCTGGTGCCTTTACACAATTAAAGATCACTGTTCTATCACCTTGTGGCTGACCTCAGGCTGAGGAGAGGCACCAGCAGCTGTATAAAACATTCAGCTACAGAGCCCCTTTCAAAATGTACAAGTTCACATTAAAGAGTGGAATATGCATCTGCAATTAAGGTGAAAGTTAAATAATTGAACAGTACAGCACAGGAACAAACCCTTCAGCCCCTGGTGTCTATGCCAATTACCCGCATGTGGTCTACACCCCTCCATTCCCTGCCTGTTCACGACGTGTCTGCCTAAATGCCTCTAAAACGTTGCTGTTATATCTGCCCCCCCCGGCAGAGCATTCCAGTCACGCAATATTTGATGGTTTTTACCGGTTCACTGACCTCGGAAGCTGATGGTGCGAAAGAGCGCCCCCTGTGGAGGAGCGGGGAATCTCAAAGGCGTGTCTGGATCGCACACCACGTGCTCTGCAGGTTATTGCCAATTTCCACCCGGGAACGAACGTTTCATTTTTGTTATTCACCAACTGCTCTCGCTGCAAAATGCATTCAAACAGTGATTGTTTGCTGCATGAATTTAGTGACGTGCTCAGAAATAATTACTGCTTAATAGGGGGGTGCAAACTCCCTCAGGTTTTCCAAAATATTAGAAACCTAGAAACATAGAAAATAGGTGCAGGAGTAGGCCATTCAGCCCTTTGAGCCTGCACCACCATTCAGTATGATCATGGCTGATCATCCAACTCAGAACCCTGCACCTGCCTTCTCTCTATACCCCCGATCCCTTTAGCCACAAGGGCCATATCTAACTTCCTCTTAAATATAGCCAATGAACCGGCCTCAACTATTTCCTGTGGCAGAGAATTCCACAGATTCACCACTCTCTGTGTGAAGAAGTTTCTCCTCATCTCGGTCCTAAAAGACTTCCCCTTTATCCTTAAACTGTGACCCCTCGTTCTGGACTTCCCCAACATCGGAAACAATCTTCCTGCATCTAGCCTGTCCAATCCCTTTAGAATTTTATATGTTTCAATAAGATCCCCCCTCAATCTTCTAAATTCCAGTGAGTATAAGCCTAGTCGATCCAGTCTTTCTTCATATGAAAGTCCTGCCATCCCAGGAATCAATCTGGTGAACCTTCTCTGTACTCCCTCTATGGCAAGAATGTCTTTCCTCAGATTAGGGGACCAAAACTGCACGTATTGGAATTGATTTATTATTGTCACATGCATAACGATACGGTGAAAAACTAAAGTCCTGATGAAGGGTCTCAGCCGAAACTGCTTATTCGACTGTTTATTCATTTCCATAGATGCTGTTTGACAGCTGAGTTCCTCCAGCATTTTTTGTGTGTTGCATTGACTAATCAGTCTTGCATACTGCTCATACAGATTAAATCATTCCACAGTGCATGAGGTAGTGCAGAGCAAATCAATAACTGAATGTAGAAGCAATCCTTGGTGGATTATTTTAATTTGTCAAAAACCCCACCCATCCTAAACAACCCTACAAATGTCTGGAAGCCCCAGGCTCAAGGACTGCTTCTATTCCACTTTTATAAGGTTATTTTGATAAAAGTTGCACTAGGGGACTGAAATTCTACCTTGCAGCTTGTCGTCTGCCTGCACTGCATCTTCTCTGTAACTGTAACACTTTATTCTGCATTCTGTTATTGCTTTGCCTTGTATTGTCTCAATGCACAGATGATCTGAATGGATGGGGAGCAAAACAAAGCTTTTCACTGCATCTCGGTACATATGACAATAATAAACCAATTTACCAGTTTACCATCATGCTGGGCTGGAGTGCCTGTTCCCATGCTGTACTGTTCTATATATCTTATGAATTTTTGGCTAGCAAAAATAGATAACAATTTAATTTTATAGTTCGGCTTATATTAATAAGGTTTGATATTTATGTGCATACTTTATGATATAATTTGAAGTACAGTTTTGAAGTAAAATAGTTTTGTTAATGTCTCCCAAACATCCTAGTTTATAGGTTGGACTATCATACACAAAGGAGCCTCTTTGTTAACACAAGCGTCAAAACCAGCAGCTGATACTATTAATGGACCATTTTATCTTTAATCTTGAACTGCCAGAAGCACTAGGCTCATTCTGTCTGAACTGACCCCATCTGCTGGGGTGACTTTGCACAGAGTCCCTGATGACAGCTCCACAACTAAGCAAAGCCAGGAAGCAAGTGTCAAAACACAGGATTTTGGGGGCTAATAATTTATTTCTTGCTGAATTGTGCTGTTTGTTTAAACTAGAAGCTTGGAGAGCTGATTTGTTCTAATCTTTTGATGCTTCCTTTAAATTGAAATTTACAGATCAGTGCCAGAACCTTTAGTTTTGTGGGCTCTGTCAGATCCTGTGCAGGACTGTGATCTCAGAGTTGTTAGATGTGCATTTGGCTTTAGATCAACCCACTGCTCAGGCACTGACGCTGTTTACTTTGTGGCGAATTGTGATGAAATATTGTTGGGAGCCAGACCATTCTAAACCCTACTGAATATACATGAGGATCTGGACCAACATGGGTACGACCTCTGTGACCCTGCTCTCTTTAAGCAGAATGGCAGATGTGTGGCTCTACGCTCAAGGGAATACTCTGAATAAGGCTGTTCTCGTCCAGCTGTTTGCTGTGTCTGTTCCATTTCCTGGCTGATGTGAATATGTTTGCTAGTAATCCTTACATCTATGGGAAGGAGAAACAGAATGATTCCTGTCTCAATTCACTTTGCTTTCTTGCCCCTCCTGTCCTGACTCACATTAAGATTCATTTCTGCTTGTATCCAATTACTTATACCCTGAGTGAAACAACTTCCATTTCAATAGTGACCTTCACAGTCTTAGAAAGTTCCAAAGTATTTTATGGGACAGATGCTGTGGCAATGCAAGCTTTTTATACTATGACTAGATACCAGGCACATGTTCAAAGGACCTTCCAGGATACACTTACACTTCAATAATTGATTTAGTATTGCTGCGTACACTGAGATATAGTACCATCCAGACAGATCATTCCAAACATAAGTGCATTGAGGTAGTGCAATGGAAAATCAATTAGAGCATGTGCACTTTCTCTGTCACCGTTACAGAGAAAGTGCAGAGCAGTTAGACAATAAGGTGCAAGGGCCATGATGAGGTAGACTGAGAGATCAAAAGTGCATCATTAATGTCAAAGTCCATTCAAGAGTTTGATAATAGTGGGATAGAGGCTGCCTTTGAGCTGGGTGGTCTGTGTTTTCAAGCTCTTGTGTCATCCACCCAATAGGAGGGGGAAGAAGAGAGAATGTGCAAGGTGGGAGGGGTCCTTGGTTCTGTTGGCTGCTTTCCCAAAGCAGCAAGAAGTGTAGATAGAGTCCATAAAGGGGAGACTGGGCTGTGTCCATAACTTTCTGCAGCTTCAATGAGGTGTTGGACTTTCCTGCTACAGGAAACATCCTCTCCCGGTCCACTCTATTTAGGCTTTTCTATATTCCGGTAGGTTTCAATAAGATCTTCCCTCATTCTTCTAAACTCCAGTGAGTACAGGCCCAGAGCTCAAGTGTTAACCTTTTCATTCCTGGGTAATTTTCACAATCCTCTCTGGAATCTTTCCAATGCCAGCACATCCTTTGTCAGATATGGGGCTCAAAACTGCTCACTAATTCAAATGTGATCGGACCAATGCCGTATAAAGCCACAGCATTATAGTCTTGCTTTTATATTCTAGTCCTCTTGAATTGAATGCTAACATTGCATTCGCCTTCCTCACCACAGACTCAACCTGTGAGCCAACCTTTAGGGAATCCTGCACTAGGACTTACAAGTTTCTTTACATCTCCAATTTCTGAATTTGCTTCCCGGTAGAAAATATTCTACAGCTTTCAAGTTCAATAATAAAAGAAAGACACTCATAGTTTCAGGACTTTCCTAATCATTCCAGTAAAATGGTGGTGTATGCAGATGAGGCCTCTCCGGGGTTAAATGTTTTTTTTATCATAAGACTATACTGGACTCCAGTAACTATGGCTACAGCAGCAGGTCTACCGCATCAGTGAGCTGCTTGTTGTTCAAAGTGGCCAGCTGGCCGTTTAGAAAAGGGGAGACCAGCCGTCGGGTCACTAGGCTGCGGGAGCAGATTCGGGCTGCCAGGCCATAGATGGAGCCGGATGGGTTCAGAGGAGTTGACCTGGGTGCTGCCTGCTACTCAAAGGCATGGGAGTTGGTGTGAGAAGGTGGTGTGCAGTGAAACCGTGACTGGCTGTCTTGGACATTTCTTTTGTGCTCACAATACCTTGTTCAATATTGATTGCCTCAGGTCTGTTTCCCTTGTTTGGTGGCGAAACAGGGGGCAGGGCAGTAATGTTGCTTCTGTTGTAGCAAGGTCTAGGCCTCAAACTGTGGGCTTACCTGCTACTGCAGTTCAGGGGAGGAGAAGCCGAAGGCGGTGTAGTATCGCATCTGTGCTTAGTTAGGGGGTGGCCTCTCCCATCAGTGCTGCCCTCTAGTGTTGGAATGGTGGAATCATAGGCTGGACAGCCAGGAAGCATCAACTTGTAGGACATCGCTCAGGGTCTTGGACTAAAAATGTGTTTTCTTACATGACTATGTTCTTTTATTTTCTCTCTCGCTATTTTGAATGTACGTGTAAGTTTTTGCACCCTGGCCCCAGAGGAACGCTGTCTCATTCACCTATATTCATGTATGGTTTGAATGATAATTAAACTTGAATTGATTTGATCCAGATACTACAAGTGATGCATGAGTGGTGAGATTACCGGACATGAGGTGAATCAATTAGCTTCCATGTCCTGCTGCGTTTGGTAATTCTGTGTGCAGCTGCTCCATTAGATCCACTGTAATCCCCAATATTTGTCCCGTGTAATGGAGACAATCTAGTAGATGGAGTAGATAGTGAGTACAGGCAGGAGTATATGAATTTAGTACTGATATTAAAGGGAATGTGCTGGCAAAGTGAAGGCCTGATCAGAGAGAAACAGAGCCTAGGAAGCAGGAGGAGGGCTTTCAGAGACCTTCACTGTCAAAGGCCACTGTTTTAGCCATTACTAAGGAATAGATGTGGTCTATTCCCACCACTGCTGGGTAGGGGTCAGGATTTCATCAGCACTGGACACCCATAGATTAGTAAAAGAATAGACTTCGATTAGGCCTCAGTCTACAGTTCTGCTCGCCCTAGGAAAGATACAGAGTCCTTAAAGAATAGAGGGTGTGAATAGGCTGGGGAGATTTGCCTGTCCCTTTATACATATACACATGGGTAAAATCCAAACCAGAGTCCTGTAGAGAAATACAATGCTAATACATTGAAAGAGCTTTCAAATTACTCCCACTTCTTTGCTTAGTGTCCTATGTCAGTGTAATTTATTTCCTCTTTATGCTTATTTCACAAACTCCCCTTCCAAACATCGAACAGAGAACAGTATCACACAATGGCCCGTTGCCCACAATGTTTTCCCAAACTAATTTAAACTGGTATTTAAATGTCAAACTAATTTCCCTTCCCCCTTCCTCTATTCCCCACTCTGACCTTTCACTTCTTCTCACCTCCCTCTTACTGCTCCCTTTCTCCTAGGGTCCACTCTCCTTTCCTATCAGATGCTTTCCTCTCCAGCCCTTTACCTTCCCTACCCACCCAGCTTTACCTATCACCTTCCAGCTGGCCTCCTTCCCCTCCCCCCAACTTTTTATTCTGATGTCGTCCCCCTTCTTTTATAGTCCTGAAGAAAGGTCTCGGCTCGAAATGTCGTCTCTTTGTTCAGCTCCATGGATGCTGCCTGACCAGCTGAGTTCCTCCACATTTTGTGTATGTTGCTAAATGAATCCCTTCTGCCTACGTAATCTCCATTGTCTGCACATACATGTCCATATCTAAGAGCCTCTTAGACACCTCCATTGAAGTTGCCTCCACCATCACACCAGGCACCCACTACTGTCTGTGTAAAAAAAACCAGCTCTACATGTCTCCTTTGAATGTACCCTCTCTAGTCTTGGACATTTCGGCCCTGGGACAAAGGTGCCGGGTATTCTATCTACGCCTCTTATAATTTTATAAACTTCTACCAGGAATCCCCTCAGCGTCTGAGGTTGAATCTGCTTTCAGATAGTGTGACGCTGACACTATACATAACGGCATCCTTACACTGAAAACCCTCATGGCTATAAAGACAAGACCCTCCCCCTCAAGAAAAAGCAACTCCTATTAAGATGTGGAACACTCAATCATTTCCACCTTTCGCACTTAAGATTTTCACCCAAATTAAAACAATTACTTGTGTCCCTTCTTGATGTTTATTTTTAAAGATCCAAGACTTCGATTTGCTCTACAAAGTCTGTCTTCCTCTCCTCCCCTCCCTCCCCCCATTCCAGCCCCATGGGAACACACGTTGACAGAACTGTGCTGAATTCAGACTGGTGTCTGAAGCTGAGCTCATCGTCCCGATTAAAATGCCACACATCACGTCCACAAAGCAAAGCTTTCTCCAGCCAAGGGTCCTATTCATCGGCGCACCAGCACCCTCTCAGTCAGGAACCGTCACTGTGGTTTTAAGGGGGTGAAAGGGAGTGAGGTAATCTGGCAGATGGCGTTTCACAGAGCGGGCTCATTGATCCATTTATTCACTACAGAAAAAGATACGTGAATGTTCCCACGGCAGGAGTTCATAGTGTGATGATGCAGTGCTCCTGGATCAGACCGCACACACTCACCCCTCCCCCTCTCCCAAACAACCCCAGCCCAACGCCACCACTCTCTTAACTATTCACTCAAGTGGGATTCTTGCTGGATGCCTGGACTGCTCTTGCTCCACCCTTTCCCTTCACACCAGCAATCTCCCCTCTGTCTTTCAGTGCAGATGATGTGTCTCAGCCAGAAGCATTAACTGTAAAGATGCTGTCTGACCCGCCGAGTTCCTCCAGCGTCCCATTTGTTGCTTCCTTGATGTATGCAGGGAAGCTGCTAACTGTGCGAGGCATCACAGCCAGGCCCAATTCTGTTTATTTTATTTTAGTGTCTGGTATGGTAGTGGTCAGACTTGGCAACACTGGCCCACTCCCAGTGCAGCACGTGAAAGAAACAAAGAAAGAGCTTGCCTTTCTGTAAGAGCTTTAACAACCTCAGGACATTCTGAGGCAATTTACAGCCAACGACATGTCTGATGAGGCGTTGCCATGGTTATAAGGTGGCAAACACAGCGACCAGATCAAGCTCCAACAGTGTGAAAGTAAACCATGCTCTGAGTGGTAATTTCAGTCGGTATTGGAATTAGAACTGGTTTATTATTGTCAGTGAAAAGCTTGTCTTGCATTCTGTTCATACAGATCAAATCATTACACAGTGCACAGAGGTAAAACAATAACAACATAGAATAAAGTTTAACAGCTACAGAGTGCACTATAAGTAAACAATAAAGTCCTCTTTTGCTTCTTCCCCGCTATTTATTTATTTATTATTTACATATGTATTTATTTGTTATTGTAACTCATAGTAATTTTTAAAAAGTTTCTTGCCACAGCTGCCACCAAAACCAACACACTTTATGACATGTCAGTGATAATAAAGATGATTCTGAGAGTGAGGTTTAGTATCACCAGCATGTGACATGAAATTTGTTAACTTTGCAGCAGCAGTTCAATGCAATGCATGATAATATAGAAAGAAAATAAAATAAATAAGTAAATCAATTACAGTAAGTATATATACATATATTGAATAGATTTTAAATAGTGCAAAGACAGAAATAATATATATTTAAAAAGTGAGGTAGTGTCCAAGGGTTCAATGTCCATTTAGGAATCAGATGGCTGAGGGGAAGAAACTGTTCCTGAGTCGCTGAGTGTGTGCCTTCAGGCTTCTGTACCTCCTACCCGATGGTAACAGTGAGAAAAGGGCATGTCCTGGGTGATGGGGGTCCTTAATAATGGACGCTGCCTTGCTGAGTCACCACTGCTTGAAGGTGTCTTGGATAGTGTGGAGGTTAGTACTCAAGAAGGAGCTGACAGATTTTACAACTTCCTGTAGCTTCTTTTGATCCTGTGCAGTAGCCCCCTCCCCATACCAGACAGTGATAGCCTGTCAGAATGTTCTCCTCGGTACATTTATAGAAGTTTTTGAGTATTTTGACAAACTAAATCTCTTCAAAGCCCTAATGAAATATAGAGAATGGGCAAGAAAGTGACAAATGAAATACAATGTTGGAAAATGCATGGTCATGCACTTTGGTAGAAGAAATAAATATGCAGACTATTTTCTAAACGGGGAGAAAATTCAGGAATCTGAGATGCAGAAGGACTTGGGAGTCTTCGTACAGAACACCCTGAAGGTTAACTTGCAGGTTGAGTCAGGGGTGAGGAAGGCAAATGCCATGTTAGCATTCATTTCAAGAGGTCTAGAATACAAGAGCAGGGATGTGATGCTGAGGCTTTATAAGGCTCTGGTGAGGCCTCACCTTGAGTATCGTGAACAGTTTTGGGCCTCTCATCCTAGAAAAGATGTGCTGGGATTGGAGAGGGTCCAGAGGAGGTTCACAGGGATGGTTCCAGGAATGAAAGGATTATCATACGAGGAACATTTGATGGCTCTGGGACTGTACTTGCTGGAATTCAGAAGGATGAGGGGGGAACCTCATTGACACCTTTCGAATGTTGAAAGGCCTAGACAGAGTAGATGTGAAAATGATGTTTCTCATGGTGGAGGAGACTAGGACAAGGGGACACAGCCTCAGCATTGAAAGACGTCCATTTAAAACAGAGATGGGGAGAAATTTCTCTAGCCAGAGGGTGGAGCTGAAGAGGGGAAAAATAGGGTCAGCCATGATTGAATGGTGGAGCAGACTCGATGGGCCTAATGGCCTAATTCTGCTCCTATGTCGTATGGTCTTGCCTTTTTTATAGCTACATCGATATGCTGGGAGCAGGATAGATCCTCAGAGATCTTGACACCCAGGAACTTGAAGCTGCTCACTCTCTCCACTTCTGATCCCTCTATGAGGATTGGTATGTGTTCCTTCGTCTTCCCCTTCCTGAAGTTCACAATCAGCTCTTTCATCTTACTGACATTGAGTGCCAGGTTGTTGCTGCGACACCACTCCACTAGTTGGCATAGCTCACTCCTGTACGCCCTCTCGTCACCACCTGAGATTCTACCAACAATGGTTGTATCATCAGCAAACTTATAGATGGTATTTGAGCTATGCCTAGCCACACAGTCATGGATATATAGACAATAGAGCAGGGGGCTAAGCACACACCCCTGAGGTGCACCAGTGTTGATCGTCAGCAAGGAGGAGATAATTATCACCAATCCACACAAGTTCTGGCAAGTTCTTTGCAGAGAGAATGGCGGGTGACTGGCACGCACTGCCAGAAGGCAGACAGGATTAGTTTAGTGAGGTATTGATTAGTCTGACAGAACAGTGTGTGCTTCTATGCTGTAATGTTTCCTGTTCTATGTTCGAACTCTCACAGATGCTGGTGATTCTCTGGAATTCTCTCCCCCAGACTGTTGTGGAAGTCAAATCATTGGAGGTATTTAAATAGGAGGTAGATGCCTTTTTAAAAGATTAGGGAATTGAGGGCGATGGGGATCAGGCAGGGGAGGAGTTGAGGCTTGAGAAGACAAACCACGATCCTGTTGAATGATGGGTTAGACGTGAGGGGCTGAGTGGCTTACTCACGTGTGTATCTTCTTGTGTGTTGGGCAAGCGACAGACTAACAAAATAGGAGGCAGAATGCAGAGCCAACAAGAATCACATTTTCAGCTGGATGACGGGTGGTTGTCAGGTTTGACACTGAGGGAGGAAAACTGAACTGGGCCTGACTAAGGAAGGAGGAATTTGTCAGACTAACGTCTGCCTGCTCTCTCAACATGATCCATTGAACAGCAGAAGAAATTAGAACAATTATTCACTTTGTACAAAACAGGCTTACTGGAATTACTTTACGATGAGGTAATGAACTTAGACAGGATGTAACTCTCGTTGACCAAGGTTTTGTGCAAACAAGTCCTTTATACATGGGATGTGAATATCCAGATACACCTCAAGTAGGGATAATGGCTATGGTGCTGAACTTGGGATGAACTTTAACCATTAACAAGTTTACAATAAACTTTTAGAACTCAGTGAACATTCTACTGCTTGATCCTGACCTCTGTGTGGAGTTTGCAGTTCTTCCTGTGACTGTGTGGGCTTCCTCACTGGGTGCTCCAGTTTTCTCTCGTGCCCCAAGGACAAGCAGATTGATGGGTTAATTAGCCTCTGTAAATTGTCCCGGGTGTGTGAGTGGGAAATTAATCAAAGGGGAATTGATGTGTGTGTGTGTGTGAGATAATAAGCTTCAGGGAGATAATGGGACAGATAAGTGTGCTGTGAGATCTTGCATAAGACTGATGGGCTGAACAGCCTCATTGTGAGTCACTCTAGCAAATGTGCAATACTTCGGAATCCCCCAGAGGGTAAACACTTGCCTTTAGTGCCTATTGCAACAGACTATTTATGCCAGGATTCACAATAATCGGTTGTATGGATTGGACTGTGCACAAAAGCTAATATAGACTGGTGCCCATTGTAAAGTACCACTGTGCAACATAACTGGTATAACACCCCCATCATCTGTTATCAGCTCATATATCGAACTTGGCTTGTCCTAGCACTGCAAATCAGCACACAATGTGTTCCTAACTTATTTGACTCAAACTATTCCTTTAAACTAATCATAATTTACTTGTGAGGCTACCAATGAAATGCAACTTTTCTGATTCATTTCAGACTTCCAACATCTTTAGTATTTCAATTTTGAAATATGAAAAGATTCCCCTTGGTGTCTGGATGACAGTGTGTGAGAAGGAACTGAAGACTGTGGGGCGTTTGGTGAGAGAGGGAGTGCAATGAGTCAATGCAAAGATTTGAGCTTTTATTTTGAGATTTGGCCCAACAGTAATGTAGTAGCAAAGCATTTAATGTGTAATAGACTTTTGCAAAGGCTTTCTGATTCATGGTAAGTCCAAGTCTTTCTGAAGCTTTAATGTGACTCATGTTCCCTTCTCATATTTCCCATCATTCCTTTCTATACTAAAGGAGGCCAGTCAGCCCATTTAGTCCCTGCTGGCTCTCAGAACATTACCAGCAGTCCCATTCCCTCACAGACATTTCCCCAGAGTCTCTTCCACATGGCCCTCACCTGCACACAAAGGGTAATTGTGACTGATTGTAACTTCACCTTTGCCTTCTCCATGTATATTTCCGTCAAGAGATTCCCACCTGAGAAGCATCAGGGTACCCAATCCCAAGGTCTTTCCATGCTCCCATTCTGTCTTCCCCTCCTGTGCTGATTTTCCTTTTGGATTTCACTCCACAGTAATGTTTCCCATTGGGTACCCAGATTCCACCCTCCCTTTCCATTCACCAGGGCCAGAGTGATGGAGAAAGAGATCTTGGAGTCTAGGTCCATAGCTCGCTGAAAGTACCCAGGCAAGTAAAGACATTAAAGAAGGTGTACAGAATGCTTGTTTTCATTGGTCAGGGAATTGAGTTCAAGACTCAGGAAGTCATGGTGCAGTTCTATAAAACTTTAGTTAGGAAACACTTGGAGTAATGTGTACATTTCTGGTCAGCCATTCCAGGAAGGGTGTGGAAGCTGTAGAGAAGTTGCAGAAGAGGTTCATCAGGATGCTGCCTGGATTAGAGAGCAGTTGGGGAAGTTGGATAAATTTGGGTTCTTTTCTCTGAATCAATGAAGATTGAATTCTCTGAATAAACATGAATCAATGAAGGATGTTCAACAGTTGTGGCAGGGCGTGAATACATCACCTCTTACAAAGTGAAATCAAGCAACATAGGCGAGAACAGGGCTTCGCTTCCAGATGAGCTCAGTGCCTTCTATGCTCACTTTGACCTTCAAAACATGGAAGAACCATCACAAACTCACATAGCTCCAGATGATCCTGTGATACAGTCTCTGAGGCTGACGTGTGAGCAGCCTTCAGGAGGGTGAACCCACAGAAAGCATCTGGCCCAGACAGGGTACCTGGCCGAATACTAAAGACCTGTGCTGGTCAACTGGCTGGAGTGTCACTGATATCTTTAAACTCTCACTTTGGCAGTCTGAGGTACCCACCTGCTTCAAGCAGGTTTCAGTTATACCAGTACCTAAGAAGAGCGTGGTGACCTGTCACAATGACTGTCATCCAGTCGCACTTACATCCACAGTGACAAAGTGTTTTGAGTAGTTGGTGATGAAGCATATCAACTCCTGACTGAGAAGTGACTTGGATTCGCTCCAATTTGGCTACTGGAGCAACAAGTCCACAACAGATGCCATCTCATTGGCTGTTCTCTCAACCCTGGAACATCTGGTCAGCAGACTCATACATGCATACGTTATATATCAGGATACTCTTTATCGATTACAGCTCAATACTCAATGCCATCGTCCCCTCAAAACTAATCAATGATCTTCAAGACCTTGGCCTCAATACCTCCTTCTGCAATTGGATCCTCAATTTCCTCACTTGCAGACCCCAGTCAGTTCGGATTGGCAACAACGTCTCTTCCACAATCTCCATCAGCACAGGGTTAACGCCCTGCTCTACTCACTTTACACTTGTGACTGTGTAGCTAAGTACAGTTCCGATGCCATTTTCAAGTTTGCTGATGTCAGCACTGTTGTTGGCTGAATCAAAGGTGGTGATGAATCAGCGAAGGGGAGGGAGATTGAAAATCGGGCTGAGTGGTGCCATAACAACGAGCTCTCACTCAATGTCAGAAAGACCAAGGAGCTGATTATTGACTTCAGAAGGAGGAAACCAGAGGTCCATGAGCCAGTCCTCATCATGATATCAGAGATGGAAAGGGTCAGCAACTTTAAATTCCTCAGTGGTATTATTTCAGAGGACCCTGTCTGGGCCCAGCATGTAAATGCAATTACAAAGAAAGCACAGCAGCACCTCTACTTCCTTAGGAGTTTGTATAGATTCAGCATGACATCTAACACTTTGACAAACTTCTATAGATGTGTGGTGGAGAGTGTATTGACTAGTTCATCACGGTCTGGTACGGAAACACCAATGCCCTTGAATGGAAAATCCTACGAAAAGTAATGGATACAGCCCAGTCCATCACAGGTAAAGCCCTCCCCACCAGTGAGCACATCTACACGAAACACTGTCGCAGGAAAACAGCATCCATCATCAGGGACCCCCACCACCCAGGACATGCTCTCTTCTCACTGCTGCCATCAGAAAGAAGGTACAGGAGTCTCAGGACCCAAGCCACCAGGTTCAGGAACAGTTAATACCCCTCAATCATCAGGCTCTTGAACCAAAGGGGATAACTTCACTCAGCTTCGCTCAACCCATTATTGAAATGTTCCGTCAACCCATGGACTCACTTTCAAGGACTCTTCATCTCATGTTCTTGATATTTATTGCTTATTTATTTATTATTATTATTTATTTCTGTTTGTATTTGCAGTTCGTTGTCTTTTGCACACTGATTGAACACCCAAGTTGGTGCAGTCTTTCATCGATTCTGTTACAGTTATTATTCTATTACGGATTTATTGAGTGTGCCTGCAAAAAAATGAATCTTAGGGTTGTAAATAGTGACATATATGTACTTTGATAATAAATTTACTTTGAACTTTTCAACTTTGAAGTCTGACAGGAGACCTGATAGAAGTTTATAAGATTCTGAGAGGCATAGTCAAAATCATTTCCCCAGAAATATCAAATTTCAAGTGAGAGGGGGTACGTTTAAAGGAGATGTGCGGGGCAAGTTTTTTCCACTGGGAGTGGTGGATGTCCGGAATGGGCTGCCGGAGAGGTGGTGGTGGAAGCAGATACGATAGAGGCTTTTAAGATGCTTTCTGAATGTAAGTGCTCTGCTCTTGATTGACCGGACCTGCAGAGAGCAGTAAAATACTACCCAGTCCATCACAGGCTCCTCAATGGATTTTGTTTTCATTTAAGTTTGTTGTTTCTTGTGAGTGCTGCTTATCTGATGCTTTTTGCCTGTGATGCTGCTGTATGTAACTTTTTACAATAAAATTAAATTCTGCACGAGTTTTACAAGGAAGTACACAATCACAAGATTACCAAATGAAAATGAAGTCCGTTGTAGTGAAAAGTGCTCGAAGTAGTCATAGCGTTGCTGTACTGAGGCAACGATTAGGGTTGTGCAGATTAGTTCAAGAATTGAATGTTTGAAGGGAAGTAGCTGCTCCTAAACCTGGTGGTGTAGGGACTTTGGGCTTCTGTACCTCCTACCTGATGGTAGTTGTGAGAAGGTGGCACGGCCTGGATGGCGGGGATCGCTGATGGTAGTTGTGAGAAGGTGGCACGGCCTGGATGGCGGGGATCGCTGATGGTAGTTGTGAGAAGGTGGCACGGCCTGGATGGCGGGGATCGCTGATGGTAGTTGTGAGAAGGTGGCACGGCCTGGATGGCGGGGATCGCTGATGGTAGTTGTGAGAAGGTGGCACGGCCTGGATGGCGGGGATCGCTGATGGTAGTTGTGAGAAGGTGGCACGGCCTGGATGGCGGGGATCGCTGATGGTAGTTGTGAGAAGGTGGCACGGCCTGGATGGCGGGGATCGCTGATGGTAGTTGTGAGAAGGTGGCACGGCCTGGATGGCGGGGATTGCTGATGGTAGTTGTGAGAAGGTGGCACGGCCTGGATGGCGGGGATCGCTGATGGTAGTTGTTGCCTTCCTAGGGCAGCATTTTGTATAAATACTACCAATGGTGGGAAGGGATGTGCCTACTACTCTCTGCAGCTCCTTACAGTCCTGCATGATGCAACCAGTCTACACTTTCTACAGTGCACGTTTAACCTCCTAAGATGCTGGCATGCTTTCAATGTGATCGCATCTACGTGCTGGGTCCAGGATAGGTTATCTGATATATTTGCGCTATTCTGTCTTTTTATGCTCGTTTCTCTATTGATTGTTGTATTTATTATTAGCATGTGCACTGTTCACTCTGAACTTCACGTAACCAGGGAACTTCATTGTACCCTGGTGTATATGACAATAAACTAATTAGAATTTGAATCTCAAGTGGAGGCTTTGGACCACCATAAAGGCACTGACATTGTCCTTTCTTTAAGATACATAAATGGCTCAGCCCATGTTTGTTTGGTGTGTCACAGTGCCTTGTCCTCCTCGTTCTTTGAACCATTTGATTCAGATCAAAAGTTCGGACAATGCAGCCTTATACACTGCCCCTCTTCTTTGAACAACTAGTGGACTGGCAATAGATGCTCGGCCTGCCAACATTCTCAAGAACAGATGAAGCACCTCAGTTCTGGTAGCACAAGAAATTCTGTAGGTGCTGGGCCAAGTCCCTTCATCAGGATGTCAACTGTTTACTCCCCTGCATAGATGCTGCCTGACCTGCTGAGTTCCTCCAGCGTTTTGTGTGTGTTGTTCGGTTCAGGTAACTGTGACAGCAACTTTATTGGCTGTAATGTGATTTGGGAGATGCTCAAGTAATGGAAGGTAGCACAAAAATGCAAGACTTCTTTCCTGAGCTTGAGAGACACGAGGGATAAAAGCCTTTTCTGTATTAACACTGCAGCACCTCATACCTGTCTGTGAATTTGCCCAAAATCTTGCCACAAGTGGAAAGAGAGAAATAGAAAAGGGAAGGGAATCTCGGAGGTCAGGCCACAATCAACTGAAGGCACAGCCACTGATGGAGGAGCAATGGCCTTCTGGGAAGACAGAGAAATCGAAATGGGAGGAGAGCCAAGGAATAGAAAAAAAAGAAATAACATTAATAACTTCTCTGTGAACTCATATGAAAATTTGGTCAATTATGAGGACCGCACTGTATTAGAGTCATAGGGTCATGGAGCACTGCAGCTCTTTGGCCCATCTAGTGCATGGCAAACTGTTATTCTGTCTGTTTCATCAACTCACACCCGGAACATAGGCTTCCATATGCCTCTCAACCATGTACTTATCCAAACTTCTCTTAAATGTTCCAATTCAATCGACATCTATCACTTATGCTGGCAGCTCGTTCCACACTCTGAGTGAAAAAGCTCCCCCACAGGTTTCCCTAAATATTTCGTCTTTCACCCTTAACCCATGATCTCTAGTTCTAGTCTCACCCAATTTCAGCCTGCTTGTATTTATCCCATCTACACTCCTCATAATTCTGTATACCACTAACAAAACTCCCCTCATTCCCCTACGCTCCAGGGAATAAAGTCCTAACCTAGTCAACCTTTCCTTACAATTTAGGTCCTCAAGTCCTGGCGACATCTTGTAAATTTAAATACACAAAATGCTGGAGAAACTCAGCAGCTCAGGCTAATCTTGTAAGTTTTCTCTGTACTCTCTCAATCTTATTGATATCTTTCCTGTAGGTAGGTGCCCAGAACTGCACACAATACTCCAAATTTGGCCTCACCAGCATCATATGTGTCTTCAACATAACATCTCAACTCATGTACACAATACTTTGATTTATAAAGCTCAATGTACCAAACGTTCTCTTTACGACCCTATCCACCTGTGACGTCACTTTCAAGGAATTATTGATCTGTATCCCCAGATCAATGTGATTGCATCTACATGCTGGGTCCAGGACAGGTCATCCGATACACTTGCACTATACTGTCATTTTATGCTCGTTTGATGTCGATGTGGAAGCTATAGAAAGGGTGCAGAGGAGATTTACAAGGATGTTGCCTGGATTGGGGAGCATGCCTTACAACAATAGAATGAGTGAACTCGGCCTTTTCTCCTCGGAGCGAAGGAGGATGAGAGGTGACCTGACAGAGGTGTATAAGATGATGAGAGGCATTGATCATGTGGATAGTCAGAGGCTTTTTCCCAGGGCTGAAATGGCTAGCATGAGAGGGCACAGTTTTAAAGTGCTTGGAAGTAGGTACAGAGGAGATGTCAGGGGCAAGTTTTTTATGCAGAGGGTGGTGAGTGCGTGGAATGGGCTGCTGGCAATTGTGGTGGAGGTAGATACAGCAGGGTCTTTTGAGAGACTCCTGGATAGGTACATGAAGCTTAGAAAAATAGAGGGCTATGGGTAATCCTAGGTAATTTGTAAAGTAAGTACAGGTTCAGCACAGCTTTGTGGGCTGAAGGGCCTGTATTGTGCTGTAGGTTTTCTATGTTTCTATGTTTCTATCCCTCTGTTCTATCGCACTCCTCAGTGCTCTACCGTTCACTGTGTAAGTCCTACCCTGGTTTGTCCTCCCAAAAGGACAACACCTTGCACTTTACTAAATTAAATTCCATCTGCCATTTTCAGCCTAATTTTTCAGCTGACCCAGATCCAGCTGCAAGCTTTGATAGTCTTCCTTGCTGTCCACGATGCCTCCAACTTTGGTGTCATCCGCAAGTCTGCTGATCCAGTTTACCACATTATCATCCAGATCATTGATATAGATGTCCAACAAGAACTGATCCCTGTGGCACACCACTAGTCATAGATCTCCAGTCAGAGAGGCAACTATCTGGAAAGTGAAACTGGAGAAGTGGCAGTGGGACAAAGAAACTGCAGACAAACTTAGTGTCATTCTTCACTATGGAATGCCTGAAATTTGAGAATGTCAGGGGCAGAAGTGGTGTAGTCACTATTACTAGAGAGAAGGGGCTTGGGAAACAGAAAGGTCTACACCCCAGGGTTCTGAACGAGGAAGCTAAAGAGATTGTGGAGGCATTAGTAGCAATCTTTCAAGAATCACCAGATTCTGAAATAGTTCTGGAGGACTGGAAAATTGAAAATGTCACTCCACTCTTTAATAGGGAGGGGGGTCTAAGGACAGAAAATGATAGGCCAATTAGACTGACTTCAGTGGTTCGGAAGGTGTTAAGGTCCATTATTAAGGACAAGGTTTCAGGGTACCTGAAGGCACATATTAACATTGTTTCCTTAAGGAGAAATCTTGCCTGACAAATCTGTTGGAACTCTTTGAGGAAATAACTGGCAGGATAGACAAAGGAGACTGTGTGGATGTTGTTCACTTTGATTTTCTGAAGGCATTTGCAAGGTGCCACATAGGAGGCTGCTAAACAATATAAGAGCCCATGGTATTACAGGAAAGATATTAACATGGATAGAGCATTGGCTGATTGGCAGGAGGCAAAGAGTGGGAATAAGAGGGGTCATTTCTGATTGGCTGCCAGTAACTAGTGGTGTTCCACGGGCGTCTGTGTTGGGTCCGCTACTTTTCATGTTATATGTTAATGATCTGGATGACGGATTTGATGACTTTGTGGATGATGGAATGGAAAGGAGTGTTGAGGAAGCAGGGAGCCTGCAGAAGGACTTGGACAGATTAAGACAATGAACAACGAAATGGCAGATGAAATACATTGTAGGGAAGTATATGGCCGTGCACTTTGGTAGATGGAATAAAGACATAGACTATTTTCTAAACGGGGAGAATATTCAGAAATCAGAGGTGTAAAGGGAGTCCTCATGCAGGTTGAGTTGGTAGTGAGGAAGGCAAATGCAATGTTAGCATTCAGTTTGAAAGAAGTAGAATATAAAAGCAAGGATGTAATAGAGAGGCTTTATGAGGCATTGGTCAAACCACATTTGGAGTACTGTGAGCAATTTTGGGCCACTTATCTAAGAAAGGATGTGTCGGCATTGGAAAGGGTCCAGAGGAGGTTCATGAGAATGATTCTAGGAATGTAAGAATTAATGTACGAGAAGCGTTTGATGGTTCTGGACCTGTACTTGCTGGTGTTCAGAAGAATGAGGTGGGACTTATCGAATATTGAAAGACCTTGATAGAATGGATGTGCAGAGGAAGTTTCTAATTGTGGGGGAGTCTGGAACCAGAGGGCACAGCTTCCCTTAAGAACAAAAATGAGGAAAACTTTCTTTAGCCATAGGGTGGTGATTCTGTGAAATTTAGTTTTTCCTGTTATTTGAGGAAAGGGGAAGTATGAGTGTGAGGGCAGCTTGTTGTTCTCTGTGTCGGATGTGGGAGGTCCTGGAGTCTCCTAGCCTCCCGGACGTCCACATCTGCGCCAGGTGCGCCGAGCTGCAGCTCCTAAGGGACCGTGTTAGGGAACTGGAGGGGCCGGTAGTGCTGAGGAAGCAGAGTCTGCAGAGAGACTTGGCTAGATTGGGGGAATGGGCAAAGAAGTGGCAAATGAATTACAATGTCGGAAAGTGTACGGTCATGCACTTTGGTAGAAGAAATAAACGGGCAGACTATTATTTAAATGGGGAGAGAATTCAAAGTTCTGAGATGCAATGGGACTTGGGAGTCCTTGTGCAGGATACTCTTAAGGTTAACCTCCAGGTTGAGTCGGTGGTGAAGAAGGCGAATGCAATGTTGGCATTCATTTCTAGAGGAATAGAGTATAGGAGCAGGGATGTGATGTTGAGGCTCTATAAGGCACTGGTAAGACCTCACTTGGAATACTGTGTGCAGTTTTGGGCTTCTTATTTAAGAAAGGATGTGCTGACATTGGAGAGGGTTCAGAGAAGATTCACTAGAATGATTCCAGGAATGAGAGGGTTAACATATGAGGAACATTTGACCGCTCTTGGACTGTAGTCCTTGGAGTTTAGAAGAATGAGGGGGGACCTCATAGAAACATTTCAAATGTTGAAAGGCATGGACAGAGTGGATGTGGCAAAGTTGTTTCCCATGGTGGGGGAGTCTAGTACAAGAGGACATGACTTGAGGATTGCAGGGCACCCATTCAGAACAGAGATGTGAAAAAAAATTTTTAGCCAGAGGGTGGTGAATCTATGAAATTTGTTGCCACGGGCGACAGTGGAGGTCAAGTCATTGGGTGTATTTAAGGCAGAGATTGATAGGTATCTGAGTAGTCAGGGCATCAAAAGTTATGGTGAGAAGGAAGGAGGAATGGGACTAAAGGGGAGATTGGATCAGCTCATGATGAAATGGCGAAGCAGACTCGATGGGCCGAATGGCCGACTTCTGCTCCTTTGTCTTATGGTCTTATGGACAGCTGTAGAGGCCAAGACATTGAGTATATTTAAAATGGAGGTTGATAGGTTGTTGGTTAGTCCGGCATCAAAGGTTATGGGGAGAAGGCAGGACAATAGTGTTGAGGGGGAAAATAAGTCAGCCATGAGCAGAATTAATGGGCCAAATGGCCTAATTCTGTTCCCATGTCTTATGGTCATCTACTACCACTCTCTGGCTTCTACTGTGAATCCAATGTTGAATCCAATTGACTACCACACTTGCCTTTCCTTCATCAATTTTACTTGTAATCTCCTCAAAAAACTATAAGATTGGTTAGACATGATCTACCACACACAAAGCCAAGTTGATTATCCCTAATCAGGCCCTGTCTATCCAAATGCTTCTATATCCTGTCTCTTAAAATACCTTCCAATAACTTTCCCACTACTCATGTCAAGCTCACCAGCCTATAATATCCTGGTTTACGTTTAGAGCCTTTCTTGAACAATGGGACAGCATCAGCTATCCTCCAATCCTCTGGCACCTCACCTATGGCTAAGGACATATTAAATAACTCTGCCAGGGCCCCTGCAATTTCTGCACGAGCCTTCCACGAGGTCTGAGGGGACTGTCAGGCCCTGTGGGACTTATCGACCTCAGTTTTCCTCAAGAGGGCAAGCATTTCCACTTCTGTAATACAGTCCATGACCTCACTACTGTTTTGCTTCAGTTCTATAGACCCTGTGTCTATTATCTCCTGACAAAATACAGATGAAAAAACTCCATTTAAGATGTCCTCTATCTCTTCCGGCTCCATGCATAGATGACCACTGATCTTCAAGAGCATTGCTCAGACTTTGTTCTTATCCAAGCCTTTGACACTTTTGCATGCCTTGTCAAATTAGTAAGCTGCAAAATGAGCTAGAAATAAGCTTCCTGTTTTTTTCAAAACGTAACTGGTTTATTGTGTTTTTCTCTCATTATCCACACTTGGAGGGTTGGGCAGCTTTTGTCTGACTGAATCAATGAAGGTGACTTTGAAAGTGCAATATGATAGATGGGAAAAATATCTGAGGTTCTGGTTGCTGGCTTACAGTGAAGGGGATAATATGCCCTGTGGGGCTTTCATTTGCTGGAGGTGAACTTCTCTGCTTTTAAGGCAGAGCATCTGATTCTTTCCCTGCGGCTGGTAGTATGGCAGTACCATGGCAGTGGTCCGTCAAAGCCACCTGCAGTCCACTCCAGCTGCAACTGGAGTCACGTGGCCCCGGCTCCCTGGGGTCAGAGGAGGTCATGAAGGGGCTGCGAAAACAAAGGGAGTGAAAGGCTTAATGGAAATCTATTGCGAGGAGACAAAGAGTCTGGCTCCATCCCTCTGGGGCTCTGATTACTGATGTGAGGCTCATCTTATTGCTTTTCATCTTGGTTGCATCTGTAATCAGGCACAGAGACATTTCCTGACCTCACTGAGGGGGGAGAAACGTACAGCCGGCAACATTCTCCTTCATCAGCCTCCTTTGAGTCTTATAAAATCAAACACGGCATTTCACAGAAAAATAAACGCACTCCAGCTCCGGTCCACAATATACATTACAGTCATGCAATGAGCAAGCTCGTCTCTTTATGGACGCACCATGTCGTTTTGTGCCCTTGCACAGTGCGTGTAAAGGGGGTTGGCAGTTGAGGTGACGACGGGGACATCGCAGAAGTTTTATTTGCCACTTTGTTGGACTGCCTTCCACAGCCCGGATCTTGGAGTGAGCTGGCAGCTGGCAGTAACACTTGGTTATGTTTCTCTTTTGGTCTTGGGTGGACCACAAGGGCTCCTTTCACTAAGGTGATAGATTTCAGGCACCAATGGATGCGAGCAGGCCTGCTAAATCCACAGTGGTACACTTTTTTCAGGATAACTCTCTGGCAATTATTCGCAGAAATGATGTGCTGGCATTGGAGAGGGTCCAGAAGAATTTTATGAGAATCATCCTGGGTTAATGCATGAGGAGCATTTGATGGCGCTGGTCCTGTACTCGCTGGAATCTAGAAGAATGATGAGGGATCTCATTGAAACCTATCAAATATTGAAAGGCCTAGGTAGAGTGGATGTGGAGATGATGTTTCCAATAGTTGGAGAGTCTAGGACCAGATGGCACAGTCTCAGAGTAGAAAGATGTCCCTTTAAAACTGAGATGAGGAGAAATGTCTTTAGCCAGAGGGTGGTGAATCTGTGGAATTCATTGCCACAGGCGACTGTGGAGGCCAAATCATTGGGTATCTTTAAGGCGGAGGTTGATAGGTTCTTGATTAGCAAAGGTGTCAAAGCTTACAGGGAGAAGGCAGGAGAATGGAGTTGAGAAGGAAAATAAATCAGCCATGATTGAATGGCGTGCCAGTGTAGAATCATAGAGAAACTGACTCATCAGCCCACAGAATCCACCATTTACACGAATCTAATTTTATTCTCCCCACGTTCCTGTCAACTCTCTGAGATTCTATGCCACACACTAGGTGTCCAATTAACCCACCAACCGACATGTCTTTGGAATGTGGGAGAAAACCGGAGCACCCGGGGAAACCCACAGGGTCACGCGGAGAACGTGCAAACTCCACACAGTCAGTGCGGGAGTTCAGGATTGAACCCAAGTCTCTGGGGCTGTGAGGCAGCGGTGCTACCCACTGCACTGCGTGAGTCACAGAGCCACAATGCAAGATGGTAGCTAGATCCCACAAGCAACAAGTCAGCCAGTCATATTGATTGAGGAATCAGATGTTGGACAGGTTTTTGTTTCTGAAAGCACCTGATCTGGCTGTGACAACACTGTTGTTCCTGTAGTGTAGGGTGATTAAGTTCCAGGAACTCATGAGGCCAGGATTAGAGGAGAGCCAAGGTCAGGAATGGCTGCCATGTTGCCTTCAGTGTACAATGAGACCACTTTAATGATGCTGCACTGGTGTATAGGGAGCAGGAGAAGGGAGGAGAACACAACACTCATAAAAGACTCTCCTGTTATTCTGAGATGCCTGAATTCTGAAATAAAAATCTTGAGACACTGAGCAAGTCAGTCAGCCTCAATGAAGTAAGGAACATAGCTAATGTATCAGGGCATTGACCTGAGACCAGAAGTTACATTAAGTCTGTTGGTTATTTGCTGAGCAAGCCAACTGGTTTCCACGGAGACCAGTAACGAATCAGATTCAGTGATTATTTGGAAAAGGGTGTCTGATAATTCTTGGCAATCTTGCTTGTGGGGATGTCTTCCTGCATAATGCCATCCCCAAACTCTCCCCATCATCGAGGTTCCCCTTCAGGAACAGCTTCTTTCTCTTTGCCATCAGATCCCTGTACAGTCCACGAACAATACCTCATTACTGTATTCCCCTTTTGCACTATTTATTTATTTTGTAACTTTTAATGATTTTTTTTGTCCTGCACAGTACTGCTGCCACAAATCAGCAAATTTCACAACATATAGCAAGGATAATAAACCCAATTCTGATTCAGCAAGTCATGGGTGGAAGATTGAGAACATAGCAACCCAGATGCAGCTCTCTCCAACAGTGATGACAACCAGACAACTACTGGCCAGGACGCCAGTAATTACTCCCGACCTTTTGTCAAGAAATTTCTCCGGGATCTATGCATGATGACATTTTTAAAATGTAGTCACTTTTGCAGTGTACAAATCACAGCAATTGATCTGCACACAGCAAGATCCAAAGACTCTGATAATGAGCAGACCACTTGCTTTTAGTTATGTTGATAACTGGATAAGTATTGGACAAGAGCAGGGAAGAACAACCTTTTAATTTTTTTTTGAATACACTTGTGGGATCATTAACATCCAGGAGAGGAAGAAGATGTGGCGGATTAATGAGGCACTTAAAAGGCAACCCCTAGGGGAGTTCAGCCCCTCAGATTCGACGCTGCTGTGGCGGCCATATTCTGGGGCGCGAGGCGCTGGCGTAGGATTTGAATCCAGGCCCACTGAGGCAGGTGCTCTGCTCACTGAGTCACAGCAGCTTTACTCCCAAAACTCTTTATATCACAGTCACTCCGCAATAGAAAACAACCAGGGGCTATCAGGTTCCTGAATTAAGGAGATAATTGTTTCCTCTTGTTTGACCCTCTTGGCCTCATTCTGAAAATAAATCACCAGCAAAAATAACCTCTTGGCCCCATTATCTTAACCATTTCCAGCTCTGCCTTATTTCATGGCCAGGCTTCTCTGCCTCCTTACAGTTTTCCCAGTCCCCTGTGGATGAGAACAGTGCTGTTCTACAGGAAGATGCACCTGGAGGTATGTTCTCCAGTGTGTGGGATGAATCAAGCATCTGCAAAACTGCACAACCTTAATCTCTACCTCAGTACAGCCACACTAAGACCACTTGGCACTACAATGGATATTTTTTGTTTGAATTGTGTTCTTTCTTGTATAATTTTGCATTATTTATATTTAATTTATTTCTCTCTTGTGAATGTTGTGTCTGTATGTTTTGTGCCTGCAAGTAAGTTTTTCATTATATCTGTGCATATGTCTGCTTGTGTATCGTCATAGAGTCACACAGTACAGAAACAGACCCTTCAGCTGCACTGGTCCAACCAGGATTCTCATCTAAACTGGTCTCATTTGTCCTTATTTGGCCCATATCTCCATAAACCTTTCCTATATATGTTTCTGTCCAAGTACCTTTTAAATGTAGGTATACCCAGCCTTGACTTTGACTTTGACTCTGGCCTAAAAGCTTCAAGTAAAGGAGTGAAAAGGAGGACACTCTGACTAAGACCAAGGAGATGGTGGTGGACTTTAGGAGATCTAGGCCTCATATGGAGCCAGTGATCATTAATGGAGAATGTGTGGAGCAGGTTAAGACCTACAAGTATCTGGGAGTACAGTTGGACGAGAAGCTAGACTGGACTGCCAACACAGATGCCTTGTGCAGGAAGGCACAGAGTCGACTGTACTTCCTTAGAAGGTTGGCGTCATTCAATGTCTGCAGTGAGATGCTGATGATGTTCTATAGGTCAGTTGTTGAGAGCGCCCTCTTCTTTGTGGTGGCGTGTTGGGGAGGAAGCATTAAGAAGAAGGACGCCTCACGTCTTAATAAGCTGATAAGGAAGGCGGGCTCTGTCGTGGGCAAAGTACTGGAGAGTTTAACATCGGTAGCTGAGCGAAGGGCGCTGAGTAGGCTACGGTCAATTATGGAAAACCCTGAACATCCTCTACATAGCACCATCCAGAGACAGAGAAGCAGTTTCAGCGACAGGTTACTGTCGATGCAATGCTCCTCAGACAGGATGAAGAGGTCAATACTCCCCAATGCCATTAGGCTTTACAATTCAACTGCCAGGACTTAAGAACTTTTTTTTTTAAAGCTATTATTAATGCTTTTTGAGTTAGTGATTTAGATGCATATCATATTATTACTGAGTTAAGTATTGTATGTAAGGAGTTTTTGCTACAACAAGTGTATGGGACATTGGAAAAAATGTTGAATTTCCCCATGGGGATGAATAAAGTATCTATCTATCTATCTATCTATCTAAACAACAGAGGGCCTGCCAGGGGCACGGTAACGTAGCATCTACAGTGCCAGCAATCTCCAGGACAAGTTTTTAAACACAGAGAGTGGTAGGTAACTGGAATGCATTGCCAGGGGTGGTGGGGGAAGCAGATACAAAATGGTGTTTAAGAAGCTGTTAGACAGACACATGAATAGGCAGGGAATGGGAGGGGGGTGGAGATGGATCATGTGCAGGCAGAAGAGATTTACTTTAATTTGACAACATGTTCAGGCTAGACATTATGGGCCATAGGGACTGTTTCTGAGCTGTTCTATGTTTGATGAAAATTCACATGTCTGGATAACAAGTAAAGCTCATCTTTTGATGAAGTTAGAGCAGTAGATGTAATGTATACGGATTTCAGCAAGGCATTTGATAAGCTACCCCATGCAAGGTTTATTGAGAAAGTAAGGAGGCATGGGATCCAAGGGGACATTGCTTTGTGGATCCAGAACTGGCCTGCCCACAGAAGGCAAAGAGTAGTTGTGGACGGGTCATATTCTGCATGGAGGTCAGTGACCAGTGGTGTGCCTCAGGGATCTGTTCTGGGACCCCTTCTCTTTGTGATTTTCATAAGTGACCTGGATGAGGAAGTGGAGGGAAGGGTTAGTAAGTTTGCTGATGACATAAAGGTTGGAGGTGTTGTGGATAGTGTGGAGGGCTGTCAGAGGTTACAGCGGGACATTGACAGGATGCAAAACTGGGCTGAGAAGTGGCAGATGGAGTTCAACCCAGATATGTGTGAAGTGGTTCATTTTGGTAGGTCAAATATGATGGCAGAATATAGTAATAATGGTAATGTGGAGGATCAGAGGGATCTTGGGGTCCGAGTCCATAGGAGCCGAGAGGTGATGTTGCAGCTATATAGGACCCTGGTCAGACCCCACTTGGAGTACTGTGCTCAGTTCTGGTCACCTCACTACAGGAAGGATGTGGAAACCATAGGAAGGGTTCAGAGGAGATTTACAGGGATGTTGCCTGGATTGGGGAACATGCCCTATGAGAATAGGTTGAGTGAACTCGGCCTTTTCTCCTTGGAGCGAAGGAGGATGAGAGGCGACCTGATCAAGGTGTACAAGATGATGAGAGGCATTAATCATGTGGGTAGTTAGAGGCTTTTTCTCAGTGCTGAAATAGTTGCCACAAGAGGACACGGGTTTAAGGTGCTGGGGAGTAGGTACAGAGGAGATGTCAGGGTTAAGTTTTTTACTCAGAGAGTGGTGAGTGTGCGGAATGGGCTGCCAGCAACTGTGGTGGAGGTGGATATGATAGGGTCTTTTAAGAGGCTTTTAGATAGGTACATGGAGCTTAGTAAAATAGAGGGCTATAGGTAAGCCTAGTAATTTCTGAGGTGGGGACATGTTCGGCACAATATTTTGGGCCGAAGGGTCTGTATTGTGCTGTAGGTTTTCTATGTTTCTATGTTAACTCTAATCCCCAGGGTGATTTAGCCCGGCAAAACTCACTTTCTTGCCACACCTGTATGTATCTATATTGCTACCACAAGTTTTGCCACCAGAACTGCAGTATTCTTCCATTTATAAATGCTCGCCTTGTGAATTTTCACCACAACGCCTTTGAGTCTTTGCTGATTGGTAATTAGTTGATTATTGTCACACATACTAGAATACAGTGAAAAAACTTAGTTTTACACGCCACTCAGGCACATTATTCAATATATCAGTACATCCGGGTAGTACGACAGGAAAACAGAATGGAGAATTTAATGTTACATTTCCAGAGAGAGTGCAGAAAATGCAAGGGCCACAATGAGGTCGATTGAGAGATCAAGAG
Organism: Hemitrygon akajei; assembly: GCF_048418815.1. Taxonomy (NCBI): domain Eukaryota; kingdom Metazoa; phylum Chordata; class Chondrichthyes; order Myliobatiformes; family Dasyatidae; genus Hemitrygon; species Hemitrygon akajei. The sequence goes on from NC_133141.1 coordinate 17,369,642, forward strand.
TTCATCTTTATTGTACAAGAGGTCTGTTCAGAGTCTTACAACAATGGGATAAAGTTGTCTTTGAGCCTGGTGGGACATGCTTTTACAATTGGGATAATTGTCTTTGACTGATGGCACTATAGTTGCTGTGGTGCGTCCGTCTCCATACATGGTAATACATCGTACCCTAATGGATTTTGCCCAGCCTTTTTGATTTACAAAGTTCCACAGCCTTTTGCAACTGAGGTTAAGTGGGAAGTCATGGGTTAAGGGTGAAAGGTGAAATGTTTAAGGGGAACATGAGAGGAAACTTCTTCACTCAGACGGTCATGAAAGTGTGGAAGGAGCTACCAGCACAAGTGGTGCAAGTGAGCCCAATTTCCAAGTTTAAGAGAAGTTCTGATAGGTTCCTGGATGGGAGGGATATGGAGCACCATGGTCTCAGTGCAGGTTGATGGGAGTAGGCAGCTTAAATGGTTTGGCATGGACTAGATGGGCCGAATGGCCGGGTTCTGCACTGTACTTCTCTATGACTCTATGAACAAAATGATCCCCAGGGATGCATCACACTCAAGGAATGCATATATTCTCCTGTAAAACACACCAGCCAAGATACTGTGGCCTGAATAGAAATGATAGCTAAAAAGTCTATGGACCCGAGTATTGTTAATCCATAACTGTCAGATACCTTATGTCAAGTTGCAAAGGCTTAACTCGAATTAATTCTCTTAAACGCTCATCATGGATTAGATTTCAGGTAGTTTGGGGTTTCAGGAACACTTGGTGTGCTGGTAGGGAAAAAGTGCAACAGATGCTGACCTTCAAGTACCCACTACAGAAGGGGGTAACAACTATCTGGGCATCACTGATTGAATTCCTAGTCTTCTCTAGCCACTTGTACAAAGTACATCTGGGAGCTGGTTACTTGCACTTAAATAATTAACAGCCAGCATCATTTCTGGCTGCAGACTGCATCTCAAATCTCAGCCTTCAGGGTGTTCAGAAAGAAGGAGTTACCTGATATCACTGGAGAAAGGAATATGCATTAGAGGGAGTTTTCCTCTGAACATGACGGAAACAGAATCCTGAGCACATTCTTTATAAGCAGGTTTCTGAAATTACCCCAGTGCAAAATCATCCCATTTTTGGCTGGATATTTAGAACCCTGTTTACCACAAGAATTGAGATGGCTCAGACTCAGGTTTATTAGCACTGACTTATATGACATGAAATTTATCGTTTTGTGGCAGCAGTACAGTGCAAAGACATAAAATGATTAGAAATGACAAAATAAATAATAGAAGAGAGAAAAGGAATACTGAGGTGGTGTTCATGGGTTCATGGACTGTCAGTAATCTGATAGTGGAGGGGAAGAAGCTATTTCTGAATTATTTGACTGTGGGCTTTCAGGCTCCTGGTAAATGAAGTTCAAGTACAGGTCACCAAAGATCTGATTGAATGGTGGAATCTAATTGAAATGACTTCCTGGACCATTTCAGAAGACATTTAGCAGTCAACCAGTGTGCAGTCACTAATTAACCAGCACAAGCTGCATCCCTGAGACACTGGTGAACCAGATTTTTGTTTAGGAACAACAATCTTGCAGTTTCTTTGCAACCATTAATCAGAGTATCACTGAATTCCCAATTGATGTAACTATTTGAATTTCAGTCTGGCAGTTGCAGAGGTGGGATTGAATTTGTGCTGCTGGATCAATGGCCCAGGCAGCTGAAAGTGGATCAATAGCCCTGAACCTATAACTGAACAGTCCTGTGGAAATCAAACTTCAATTGACTTCAAATTAGATCAGGTGGCAAAGTGGAGATCTTTCTCATCTGCTCTAGTCTATATCTACTGTTCAATAATTAAGAATGAATATCGCACTTATGCCACAATTGATAATGATGAGGCTTTGAACCATTTTATGACACTATGTTTTATGCAACAAGTCAGAATGTTCTTCAGAGTACATCTGCAGAAATTTGCTAAAGTTTTTGGTGACATACCAAGTTTCCTCAAACTCCTTATGAAGTACAGCCACTGGCATGCCCTCTTCATGACTGCATTAATATGTTGGGCCCAGGATAGATCCTCAGAGATTTATATGCCAGGGACTTGAAGCTGCTCATCCTTTCCACTGACTGGTTGACTGGTATCACAACAATCACCTTGCACTCAACGCCAGCAAGACCGAGGAAATGATTGTGGACGCCCATTGAGGGGAATTCACAAGAACACATACCAATCCTCTTTGAGTCGTCAGCAGTTCCTGGCATCACCATCTCTTTAGCAAATTTGTACAGATGTACCATGGAAAACATTCTGACTGGTTGCATCACTGTCTAATATAAAGGCTCCAATGATTGAAAGAGGCTGTAGAGAGCTGTAGACTCAGTCACCTCCATCATGGCACAACCCTCCCCACTATTGGGGACATCTTCAAAAAGTGGTGCCTCAAAAAGGCGGTATCCTTCATTAAGGACCCTCACCATCCAGGACATGCCCTCTTCTCATTACTACCCTCAGGGAGGAGGTACAGGAGCCTAAGGACACACACTCAATGTTATAGGACCAGCTTCTTCCTCTCTGCTATCAGGTTTCTGAATGGACATCGATCCCACGAACACTTCTGCTCTTGCACTACTTATTTATTGATACCAACAGTACTTCTTTAATGTCTTGCATGGTACTGCTGCCACAAAGCGATAAATCTTACAACATATGTCAGTGATAATAAACCTGATTCTGATTCTGAGTCTCCCAGAAGGATGAAGTCAAGTGTATTCAAGAAGAGCTTGAATCTGAAAGAATTTCTTTCCTAACATCAATGTCTCCAACTCAGGTTTGGTATCCTGTGCAGCAACATGCAGCATGGCATGAATATGTGCAGTCATAATCTCTGGTGCTTGAGAACTTTTTAAAGCTTTTTGAAGCTTTTTAAAGCTTTTTGAGACGGTGATTTAGATGCATATCATATTTTTTTACTGAGTTAAGTATTGTATGTAATTAGTTTTGCTACAGCAAGTGTATGGGACATTGGAAAAAAAAAGTTGAATTTCCCCATGGGGATGAATAAAGTATCTATCTATCTATCTATCTATCTATCATTAAACATTCACATTCAACACTCACACACGGGGGCCCTGGGACTTGACTAAACATCAGATTTTGAGCAGGAAAGGGATCTTCCTGTCCTTACTTCGGGGTGGTTGACAGTGCTGGAAACTAGTAGTTTGGAGCTGCTGGATCTAGAGATGAAATTGTGAGAAGATTCTTAGAAAGTCAAGAATGAAGTACATATCTTGTGGTACAGCCCCTTAATTAAATGCTCCTAACAATGAAATAACAGTAAAACACAACAGAAGTGAGTCACTGACTCACTCTAACTGTATGTAAGGAGGGAAATGAGAACAAAGAACCTTGCTTCGTGGTCATTCTTTATATTGAGAACTAGTTCAAACTGGATAGTTAAGGGAATTCTTTTGCTTAGAACAGCCTTTGAGGCAATAAGAACAGTCTGTGATTTATGTATCCTGTCATGACACAAAGAAACTACAAAAATATCGAACCAGCTATGACTGAAAATCCACTCAACATTTACTGACAAACAGGTGATTATACAAACATATAAGCAAGTATAACAAAAGTTCAAAGGTTCATTTATTATCAAAGCATGTACACATATCCAACTCTGAAATTGGTATTCCCCAGATAGCCACGAAACAGAGAACGAACATGAAAGTCATTCAGAGAGAAACATAAGCTCCTCCCGCACAAGAAAGAACGGCTTCCCGATTGTCAACCCCACTCCCCCATGCAAAATGGAATGAGAATATTGACCCCCCCCAAAAAAAGCCCCTCACCTGCACAGAACATCAACCTCCAAACACCCTCCCCTCGCACAACAAAACGGAAAAGGAATGGGAGATAAAAACACAGAATATAAAAACTATAAGTCAGAAAACGTCCACAGTCCATAAACGCAATGGTCCATTTTATGGTATCACCGATTTTCATCGAAAGAGAGGGACACCACACGAGCCAGAGAGGCCTACCCGCCTACCACATCGAGGCACACAGTGATAATGTCACTCATAGATTCCTCCTCCGGCAGCGATCAGAAGACAGGCAGTCAGCACTGAAACTCCCGCTCACCTTCTGCATTCGCCTCAATCTTCTTCAACGCTTCAGTGATTAATGGATGCATTAAATGTCAAAATGGAGATGAACATCGGCTCATGCCCCATCTTGAAGTTTCTTCGCATCGAGGCCTTCTGAGTACACGCTCACTTCCCGGAATCTTCTCGGAGACAGCAAAGTGCTGGATCACTCAAACGATCTCCAAGCTGTAAATCGCAGGCTCTAACAGTCCCAGAAATACGCAAAGTGAAAAACAGATGTAAAAGAAGTTAAAAAAAAGCTATTTTTGTTTGCTCTCTGGAAGATGTCGACCGAGGGAGTGTGGTACACTGGTGGCATCTTGACTACAAGAAAAGTTAAGCTACAGGAAAATTTTAGACCCTAATTCAACAGAGCCTATTTAATTATTATCTGAAAGGGGTAATCACAGAGACCATGACGGTTCCCTGGAATGGGAATGAAAGGATGGAGAGCCTGTAACACCAGGATAGTGCCAGTCTATGCTTGGCACTGAAGAAGTTTAAGCTGGTACTGCAGGTCTCCACTAGCAGCTTGCTGGATAAACTCTGGTAAGACCACACTTGGAGTATTGTGTTCAGTTGCAGTCACCTCATTATAGGAAGATTTTGAGAGGGTGCAGAGGAGATTTACCAAGATGCTGTCTGGATTAGAGAGCGTGCCTTATGAGGATTGGTTAAACGAGTGGTCTAGGGCTTTTCTGTTTGGAGTGAAAGAGGATGAGAGGCAACTTGATAGAGTTGTACAAGATGATAAGAGGCTTAGATAGAGTGGACAGCCAGTGTATTTTTCCAAGGGTTGCAATGGCTAATGCGAGAGGACATACTTTTAAAGTGATTGGATATTTAAAGTGATAGGGATGATGTCAGAGGTAGCTTCTTTTACAAAGAGAGTGGAGAGTTCATGAAACACACTGTCGAGGGTGGTGGTAAAGGCAGATGCATTAGGGACATTTAAGAAACTCTTATATAGGTATGTGTATGAAAGAAAAAAGGAGAGCAACATGGGAGGGAAGGTTTAAATTGATTTTGGAGCAGCTTGAAAGGTTGGCACAACATCGTGGGCCAAAGTGCCTTTGCTGAACTGTACTGTTCTACAAGGCAAACTCCAGCTTTGACAACCAAAATGCGCACAACAGGATCAACCTGTGTGTGTTAACTGTTAATCCTCCACCCAATCGGCCTCATGCACCTCTTCCATTCCCATTTGCCTTTATTTTCTTGTCCTTTCCTCAATCACTAATGCCGCTACCCCATTTCACAGTATTTAACAGTCTGAGGAAGTTTCATCCGCCTTCTGTCCTTATTCACTTATATTTAACTTTATTTGTAATGACTTGCTTCCATCTGCTTTTCTATTGAAACCACCCATGCTCTCCTTCATAACAAAATTAGCATTCATTTTCCAAGACTTTTTTTTGTATTTGTTCACATTAGGCACCTAATATGGACCATCAAAGGCCTGTGTCCTGGAGGAGCTGTCTCCCAGTGCTAGGACGTGAATCTGAACCTGACTGTATTTCTCCTAGTGAATCAATAGCAAGAATTCATTTGTATTGTATAAAGTCCATTCAAGAGTCTTATAACAGCAGGATAGAAACGGTCCTTGAACCGTACGTGTTCTCTAGATTTGTTTCTTCTACCTGACTGGAGAGGGGAGAAGAGAGAAGGTTCAGGCTGCTGGGTCCTTGAATATGTTGGCTGCTTTCCCAAGGCAGCAGGTGGAGTAGATGGAGTTAATGGCGAGGAGGATAGTTTTCATGATCGATCAGGCTGCGTTTGCAACTCTCTGCAATTTCTTGCGGACTTGGACGAGCAGTTGCCATACCGAGATGTGATGTGTCCTGATAGGATGCTTTCTATGGTGCATCTGTGAAAACTGGTGAGGGTCATTGGCATCCCAGGATCTCCATACCTTCCCCTCAGGCTTGCGCCCTGGAGAGGTCACTCCACCGTCCTTCGAGACAGACAGATGCCATCCTCATCATCACGTCGTAAAATTTGTTAACTTAGTGTCAACAGTACAATGCAATAATGCAATACATAATAATATAGAATAAGTAAGTACATCAATTAAAGTATATATATATATATATATATATATATACACACACACACACACACACACACACACATTAAATAGTTTTAAATAGTTAAATAAAAATAGTACAAAAACAGGGAAGGAAGAAAGGAAGGATGGACGTGCAACAAACACACTGCTCGTGAGCCCGAGCCCAACACCTTCTGCCCTTTGCCCATTCAATCTCCATCACAGTTAATTAATATCTCTGAGAACAAAGATATTCTATCTCATCTCCCTCTGATCAGTCAACGGACTTCTCTTTTAAAACAAGAAGTTGCACAATTGCAACCAATGCCATTTCATCTTTGCACACATTGCAAAGTCGCCATTTCATCTTTGACCTCTAACCATGCTGACGGTGTCTAGTGGCACAGTGGTGCAGTTGCTTCTCCTCACAGCCCCAAAGACCCAGGTTCAATGTGAACGCCGGTTGCTGCCTGTGTGGAATCTGCACATTCTCTCCTGGGCGTTCCGTACCAGACCATGATGCAATCAGTCAGGAGGCTTTCAACAGTACATCTGTAGAACTTTATTAGAGTGTCAAACTGAACCTCTGTTGCTGCAAGTAAGTTTCTCATTGCACCCATTAATCCATTTACTTGTGCACATGGATAGGTAGCTGTCTCTGCTGCTGGGCTATAGTCCTTTCACTCCTCCAGCAGGTCCTTGCTTCCCCTCTGGTTCTGGGGATTTTGAGGTGGCCGATGAGGCCAATGTGGGAACTGCAGACTCTTCCACAGGTGAGTAGGTGGGTGGGTGGTGTCCCCCTTCCATACTTACACAGGCTACTCCCGATGCATGACCTTAAGGCTCTCCACACCATCCTAAATGCTCCCTCTTAACTTTGAGCGAGAATAGGCCAGTGATTCCCAAGAGCTGGTGATGGTGCTGAGGCTTTGAGCTCTTTTCTTCTGTCCACCTGGTAATCTACCTGTGAGGAGTTTGCACGTTCTCCCCATGATCGAGTGGATTTCCTCCGGGTGCTCCAGTTTCTTCCCACAGTTCAAAGATGTACCATTTGGTAGGTCATTGTAAATGGTCCCATGATTAGGCTACGGTTAAATCGGGGGATTGCTGGGTGGCACAGCTTGAAGGGCCAGAAGGGCCAGTTCCACACTGTATCTAAATAAATAAATAAACAATCTTTTTCCAGAGTTCAGAATAAAGTGTCTCTTTAGGATGTTGGACATGTGATCAATGTGGTCTGCTTAATCTAACTAGGGCCTCAAATGCCTGAGGTGTTGGCCTAAGACAGGATATGGTATCAGTTTGATATCCTTACGGTGGATTCAGAGGATTTTGATTTTGTTGAGATAGAATTGATATTTTTCCAGTGCCTTAAACTGCCTACTGTGGGTCATCAGAATCATTTATTTATCACATGTACATCAAAACATACAGTGAAATGCGTCAGTTGTGTTAAAAAAAAGTAACAAAATGTAAGGATGTGCTGGGGGCAGCCCATAAGTGTTGCCACACATTTGAGTGCCAACATAGCATGTCCACCATGTTCACAGAACAACACAGTCAACGGCACACACACACACACACTCCAGTAGACTCGTGACCTCGCAGACTTTAGCCCTTCAGCTTCCCCAGTGGAGTCACAAACTTGCAGACCAGGGCTCCAGCCATCGAGCCTTGACTTCCTAACTTCCAGTTGACCCTCAATCATCAATATCGACCCAGGACTTACAGGTGATGATGAATGAGGACCTCGAACTCCAGGCCTCAAACGCCAGATTCTCTAATGAGAAGACCACGAACATTAGGCCTCAAACTCCGGTCTCGCCAACTCGCGCACCTAGGGAGTTATCAGCCGCAGCTTCCTCCTGTCCGCATGGAACTCCAATCCCAGTACCAGCCAACAATTTGCTGACCTGGAGGGGCCACATTCCCCTGTCCTCACTGGTCTGCCAGCCCAACATCCAACCACTGACGTCCTTTCTCACAAGTCCACATCGCTGGTCTTCAAACGTGGAGCAGAGGCCTAGGATCCGGTCTGACCTCTACTTCTCCTACATCCCTGTCCCTAAACCCTAACCTGACCCACAACTCCCCTCTCTGTCTCCAAAACAACTAAGTTGGAGCTGCGACCTTGACAGAGAATGCATCTTTACTGGAAGAGTCTGTCTTCAAAAATCAGAAAGTGGAAAAGTAAATTATAAATACTCAGGCTTATACTTTTATACAATAGAACTTGCAGTGCTGATAAAAAGTATTCACCCCCTTGGAAGTTTTCGAGTTTATTGTTTTACAACATTGAATCACAGTGGATTTAATTTGGCTTTTTTAACACTGATCAACAGAAAAAGACTCTCTTGTATCAAAGTGAAAGCAGATCTCTACAAAGAGATCTAAATTAGTTACAAATATAAAACACAAAATAATTGATTGCATAAGTATTCACCCCCTTCAAGTCAGTATTTAGTAGATGCACCTTTGGCAGCAATTATAGCCTTGAGTCTGTGTGGATAGGTCTCTATCAGCGTTGCACATCTGGACACTGCAATTTTTCCCCATTCTTCTTTACAAAACTGCTCAAGCTCTGCCAGATTGCATGGGGATCGTTAGCAAACAGCCCTTTTCAAGTCCAGCCACAAATTCTCAGTTGGATTGAGTTCTGGACTCTGACTTGGCCACTTCAGGACAGTAACTGTGTTGTTTTTTAAGTCATTCCTGTGTAGCTTTGGTTTTATGCTTGGTGTCATTGTCTCACTGGAAAACAAATCTTCTCCCAAGTCACAGTTCTCTTGCAGATTGCATCAGGTTTTCCTCCAGGATTTCCCTGTATTTTGCTGCATTCATTTTACCCTCTACCTTCACAAGCCTTCTAGGGCCTGCCGCAGTGAAACATCCCCACAGCATGATGCATCCACCACCATGCTTCATGGTAGGGATGGTGTGTTTTCGATGATGTGCAGTGTTTGGATTATGCCATACACAGCATTTAGTCTGATGGCCAAAAAGCTCAATTTTGGTTTCATCAGACCATAGAACCTTCTTCCAGCTGACTTCACAGTCTCCCACATGCCTCTGGCAAACTCAAGCTGAGATGTCATGTGAGGTTTTTTCAACAGTGGCTTTCTCTTTGCCACTCTCCCATAAAGCTGCGACTGGTGAATCACCCGGGCAACAGTTGTTGTATGTGCAGTCTCTCCCATCTCAGCCACTGAAGCTTGTAACTCCTCCAGGGTTGTCATAGATCACTTGGTGACCTCCCTCACTAGTTCCCCTTCTTGTACAGTCACTCAGTTTTTGAGGACAGCTTGCCCTGGGCAGATTTACAGCTGTGCCATTTTCTTTCCATTTTTTGATGATTGACTTAACTGTACTCTAAGGGATATTCAGTGACTTGGAAATTTTCTTATCTCCATCTCCTGACTTGTGCTTTTCAATAAGCTTTTTACGGAGTTGCTTAGTGTTTTTTTTGTCTCCATGGTGTCGTTTTTGCCAGGATACTGACTTGCCAGCAGTTGGACCTTCCAGATGCAGGTGTATTTTTACTACAATCAATTGAGACACCTTGACTACCCACAGGTCTCCAAACACAGATCTCCATTTAACCAATTATGTGATTTCTGAAAACAATTGGCTGCACCAGTGATTTGGTGTGTCATATTAAAGGGGGCTGAATACTTCTGCAATCAATTATTTTGTTTTATATTTGTAATTAATTTAGATCACTTTGAGGAGATCTGTTTTCACTTTGACATGGAAGTCTTTCTCTGTTGATCAGTGTCGAAAAAAGCCAACATTGTGATTCAATGTTGTAAAACAATAAAACATGAAAACTTCCAAGATGAGATGAATACTTTTTATGGGCACTGTATTTGAACAGTGTTCATTGTTAGCACCATCAACTGCATTTTGCTTATATGAAATTCTCTATTATTATTTCTGTAAGACCATAAGACCTAAGATATAGGACAAAATTCGTCCATTTGGCCCATCGCATCTGTTCCACCGTTTCATCACGGCTGATCCGATTTTCCTCTCAGCCCCAATCTCCTGCTTTTGTCGTGGTTTCTCGTGCCCCACAAACAACCAGGAGACGCAGAAGATTCTTCAAGAAGGGTTAAACTTTAATTTGCAAACCAAAGCTGAGACAGTCATTGAGCTAGTCGCCGATTACCCACCGATCCTTGTACATAGCATTTTTTATAGCAATCTCCTGGTTTAGTTGCATTAGCATATCCAATCGGTCTACAGTTGCGTATCACAAGTACATCCGCCACTATTGTTTCTACCCATTGACTTAATCATGTTCTAATCTACATCTCTTAGCTACCTCTCATTAACACACCGCTGTCTTCTACATTCTTAAGATTTCATTCTCCTACTAAATTGGATACATGCATAGCAAATAGCAAACTCAAAGCTGACTACATAATCTACATCTCTTAGCTAGCCTCTCATTAACACACCATTATCTTCTACATTCTTAAGATTTCATTCTCCTACTAAATTGGATACATGCATAGCAAATAGCAAGCTCAAAGCTGACTACATAGTTTTGGTTACACAGCAAACAATGCAACTTTTATACTCCAATATATCTCCCCTTTGAGACCCATAGGGTCTCACACAGAGAAAGACTAAGAGTTCGCGCACAAAAGCCCCAATAAACTCAAGCACTTATTCCCAAATCTCGGGTTAAACTATAATTTTCTGCGCCAAGACCTCAAAGTATTCTCTCCCTGTTACCCTGGGCCGTTGAGCCAAAAACCTGTCCCTTTGTACCTGAGACAGGGAAAAAAACTCAGAAACCCTTACAATCTACTCCCACACTGTCGTTTTGCTCTTGTTCATCCTGCAGGTGTTGTAGGCTGTAACGATACATTTTCGGTGTTTCTTTCTCCACTAAGCTTGCTTCAGTAATTGCCACGAGCAGCGGAAATTGTTTGGTTGCAGCACGCACTACAAGAGACTTGAGACAAGGAAGAAAACAGCACAGCACAAGCGCACAGCTCAACAATACAATACTGACAGTTATTGCCATTTTAGTCAGCCATGCTCCCCATCCTCCGAGTCTACTTTCTAACCAGTCAAATAACTGATGTCCGAACCCTGCATTCTGTGCGCATACCTCGCACTGTGACAAGACGAAGTCCACTGAAGCCTGTAAATAAGGTGACCAAAAACCATCCTTCTTTATTTTCTTTATCACTTCCCCCCCTTGCACAATGGTCAATCCCATGCACTGTATACTGTAACAATGTACTTTCCAATGGCATGCCCTCTAGGTCTGCCTTCAACACCCGATTAAAAACACGTGGTGAATGTTTAAACCCTTGCGGCATTCTGGTATAGGTATACTGAGCACCTCTAAGTAAATGCAAACAGATACTGACACTGGTCGGCCAGAGGAATGCTGAAGAAAGCCAAACACAAATCAATCACTGAAAAGTAACTTGCTTCTGGTGGAACATTAGTCAAAAGCGTGTGTGGGTTGGGGACTACCGCTGGCCAGTCCTCTACCACATTGTTTACCGCTCGCAAATCATGCACCAATCTCCACTTAGATTTATCTGCTTTTAAGACTGGCAGCAACGGGGTATTGCATGGACTGTTTGTTCTTTTAAGCACTCCTATTTCAAGCAACCCCTGCACTGTCGATGCTATTCCCTCTTCTGCTTCTGGTCTTAGTGGGTATTGTGGTCTCCTGGGTGGAATTGCTCCTTTTTTCAGCCTTATTTCCACCGGACTAGCTGTTTTTATTTTCCCTACGTCCGTGTCATGCTGTGACCACAGAATAGACGGCAACTCATCTAACCTTCTATCTTTCTACTGGCCTCTTTCCTTTCCCAGCTATGACATGTGTGGTTGGGGAGTTATTTCGACCTCTCTCACTGTCCCTACCATATCTACACTTACCATTATTTTAATGCAATTGTTGTCTTCTGATATCCACACCTCTGGTGTGATTTTCCTCCACACTGTTACGGTTTCAGCACTCTTAACTAAGGGTCCTAAGTCTTTAGACTGATATCCCTTGTTTACCAACAACGTTACGTGGGGCGCAGCCTCCGGTATCCTGTACCATTTTTCTAAAAAGGTGTTCCACTTAACTTGTAAAGCTGCCCCTTGCTTTCCAATTATCACAGCCTCCCCTTCCAGGTGCTGTTGGGTACATGCCTCCAGGTGCCGTCTCTCCTCTAACTCCCTGTTCTGAGTCTCGTCAAAAATCACTGTACAATGTAGCTCAGATTTGGGCATTACAGCCCTGGGTAATATAGCCTGCACGCCCTTTTTCCATTTTTCCCAGGTTTCCTGAATCTGATCTGAGATGTCTCCTATCCAAAAGACATTAGCCTTCTTGTCTTCTCGCACTATCAATTGAGCCCCTGCTCTTTTCACCCTCAGCCCATTTCTGGTGCATTCTAATTTTAATTCCAGTTTCAATAAGGCATCTCTGCCTAACAAATTAATCGGAGTTCCTTTAGATACTAGCACTGGCAAAACAATTCCTTTATTTCCCATTCTCAACTGCACTGGAGCCGTGCACTGTGTCAACTGTGTTTTCCCCGAGAACCCTACCGTCTTAATAAACTTTCCTGACATGGGAAGGTGAAGGGCATACTGTGGCTGTACACAAGTGTATGTGGCTCCAGTATCTATCATCATTGGTGTCAGTTGCCCTTCTAACATAACCTGAACAATGGGTTCCTCGTCTGCCTCCCTTGTTATCATTGGGTAATGTCCCTTCCCACTCGAGTTCTTGGGGCACCCCTAATACCTCGCATAGGGGTTCACAGGTCCGCTTGGGCCTGTGGGGGCTGGTCCTTGGCTAAACTTTAGTTCCCTTCTTATCGGTTCCTGCTGGTGTGTGACAGGCCATGGTGTAAATGGACAATCTCTTCTCATGTGACCTGGCTGATCACATCCCCAGCACAATCTCTCTACCTCTCTTTCCCCGTTTCCTCACTGGTCCCCTCTGCCCATAGCTCCTCTGTCCCCCTCCTTGGGACGTCCAGTCCTGTCTGGGCTGTTTGAATTTAGTCTGTTCCTGACAGGGCATTTGTGGGAATGCTCCTCCAAAGACGTTGATTATTGGCATGGGGTTTTCCGGCCCTTGTCTTACAGTATGATCGGTTCCTCCATATAGCAGTGCTTTGTCCAGTTCGATGGCTGTACTTGAACCGGTGGTTACTGGCAGCATCTTTTTGCTTTTCTCTTTTTCCTTCTTTTTGAGTTCTTCGAGCTGCATTTGTATTAACTTTCTTTGCACCTCTTCCTGCCGCTCAGCCAACCTTTGTTTGTCTTTCCGGTATTTCTCAACTGCATGGACTACGTGGTCTCTGAATTCTTGTGGGGTCATTGACGTCAGCCCAACCACTTCCTCCAGTTTGGATTTTACTTGCGGAGGCATTGCATCCAAAATGCTATGTCGGAACAGTGTGGTGATAAATAAGCTATTTTCCACCTCTTGCTCAGTCTCCAGTCTCCACCTTTTCAACTGGTTTTCTACGTAGGCTGCTGGGTTTTCAGTGTCTCCCAGTGGATCCCCCTTTAAGGCTTTGGGGTCCACTTTGGGTGGATAAAGCTTCCTGAGGGCCTGCCATACCCTCTGCCTCACTCTGTCAAACCCGTCTCCATCAGTTCTCGGGTCGTTCGAGTTTACTATGCCAGCCATTTCCATTAGTTCGTTAAATTTGGAGGTTCCCATCAACCTTATCAATTGTGCCTTCAAATCTCCCATAGCCAATAATTGTCCCGCCGTTTCTTCTTCAAAAGCTCTAATCCATTTCCCTGCTCCTTCATGTAGACTGGGCAGAGTGTTTTTCAGCCCTTCTAGGTCCTGGGATCCCCAAGGGACATACTGCACTTGTCCTGATCCTTTAACTAACGACGGCATCATTCTTCCTCCTTCTTCCCACCTGCCCTGGCTTTCCTCCTCACCTGACTCCCCATCTGTCTCAGGGTATGTCTTTAATGCCTCCCACACAAATGTCTCCGGGGTCCTCTTCTTCCCTCGGTCTCCCTGTGGAGTCCTTCCTTTCTGTCTTGATTCAATACTTGGTTGGCCCCTGGAGTATTTTTTGCATCTCCTCTGGCAATCCCCTCTCAGTAACTTATCTAGCTCTCTCTCTACTTCCGCAAGTTGCTCCCCGACCGCCTCCTCCTGCTCTTCTAGGCTTCTGCCTCCTACCTCTTCCCCACAAATTCTCGCATCCTCTCTCTCTCCACTTAACTCTTGCTCCTCCAATGAGTCACCTTCTCTTTCTTCCTGTCCGTGTCTGTACACCTGTGGCAGGGACTCCTCATGATCCTCACTCGTGCTTGATTCCCTTCTCTCTTGTGTTTCTCCAAGACTCTCATCTCCTATCTTTTTTCCACTTCCTCTTGAATGCCTCATCTCTTCCTGCCCTGATGAGCCACTTTCTTTTCTAGTCTGTTTATTTTTATGGTATAACCGATACTCCTCATACTCCTTTTCCTCTCTCAAGTATTTCATCCGTTCAATCTCTTCTTTCATTTCTCTCTTTGCCTGTTCCACCTTCATCCTTTCTGCCTGTATCTCCTACCATATCGCCGCTTTTTCCTTCTCGTATTGTCTTTTTTCCTCCTCATTATCCCAAACTTGTACTTCTCCCTGCATGTTTACTGTTCCCGTCAGCAGGGGGCACTGCTTAGGGGTTCCTTCCTCATTATAGGGAGGGGGCTTTACTGTTTCTTTCACATCCAGGTACGGAGCTGAAGCCAGCTTCTCACTGTACCTTCCTCTCTCTCTAACAGGCTGTTTCTCCAGCACCTTGGTGTCTTCCTCGCTTATAATCAATATTCTACCTGTCCTCCTCAGCCTTTCTCCCTCCGTTCTGATGAGTTTTAGCACTTCCATTTCTCGTTCTCTTTTTTGCCCTCTTTTCTTAGATTTATCTTTTGGTTTGTAATTTTTAATTAGTGCCTCCATTTCTTTGCACAAGCTTACATCAAACGTTCCTTCTCTTGGCCATTTTGTGACCAGGTTTTTGGTTCTTTTTTCCCATTTTTCTGAAGTTTTTGTGATCTCATATTTATTTACCGGGATTTTTTGCTCAGAATCTCTACTGCCGTTCCTTTGCCTGTCATGTTGTTCTCTCTTTTTAAGGTATTTCAGAGATTCACAGTTAGTTTACTGGATAATATTATTTACTCTAATTCTATGCCTAGTCTATCGTCTATCTACCAGCGCTTTAAACTATATATTGGACTGTCCTTGTTTCCTATTCTGTTCTGCCCATACAGACCTCTATTCAGAGCGGTATCCACAGAACTTTCTCTTTGCACCTCGTCTATTCAGACCCTTATCTCTTAAGGCGGTATCCACGAGGATTTTCTCTATTTTTCCTTTCCCTGCCCGTTCAGACCTTCATTTCATACGAAGCGGTATCCACAGGGACTTACCAACACCACGTGGAATTTTTCTTAACTTAACTTCTTATTAACTTATTTGTACTTACCCTCACTGCAGTGTTCTTGATCAATCCTCTGAGCCTCCTGCTAACCCCCAATTCTGCCAGACTCTTTGGACCGGAGAGACCCTTCGGCAGTGGTTCCACACTTCTGAGACTCCAAGACCTCCCCAAAACCAACAGAATTCTTAGTCCAAATTGTCGCAAAAAGCACTTTCCTTTTGTTTGGGTGCACCCTTAATTCTGTTAGCCTTGTGGGGGTCCCTAGAGGACTGGGAAGCATCCCCAATCTCCCGTTTCCTTTCCGCGGGTCTCTTTCCGGTCCTGCCGCGGTCGCCAATTTTGTCATGGTTTCTCATGCCCCACAAACGACCAGGAGACGCAGAAGATTCTTCAAGAAGGGTTAAACTTTAATTTGCAAATCAAAGCTGAGACAGTCATTGAGCTAGTCGCCGATTGCCCACCGATCCTTGTACATAGCATTTTTTATAGCAATCTCCTGGTTTAGTTGCATTAGCATATCCAATCGGTCTACAGTTGCTATCACAAGTACATCCGCCACTATTGTTTCTACCCATTGACTTAATCATGTTCTAATCTACATCTTTTAGCTAGCCTCTCATTAACACACCATTGTCTTCTACATTCTTAAAATTTCATTCTCCTACTAAATTGGATACATGCATAGCAAATAGCAAGCTCAAAGCTGACTACATAGTTTTGGTTACTCAGCAAACAATGCAACTTTTATACTCCAATACTTTCTCCCCAAATCCCTTCATATCCTGACCAATCAAGATTCTATCAACCTCTGCCTTAAATATACAAAAATACTTGGCCTCCGCAGCTGCCTGCGGCAACAAATTCCACAGATTCACCACTCTCTGGCAAAAGAAATTCCTCCTCATCTCCGTTCTAAAAGGATCTCCCTCTATTCTGAGGCTGTGTCCTCTGGTCTTAGACTCTCCACCATAGGGAACATCCTCTCCATATCCACTCTATCAAGGCCTTTCACCATTCGATAGGTTTCAATGAGGTCACCTCTCATTCTTCTGAATTCCAGTGAATACAGGCCCAGAGCCATCAAACACTCTTCATATGACAAGCCATTCAATCCTGGAATCATTTTCATGAACCTCTTTTGAAATCCTTTCCTGTTTCAGCACATTCTTTCTAAGACAAGGGGCCCAAAACTGCTCACAATACTCCAAGTGAGGCCTTACCAGTGCTTTTTAACTCTTCAGCATTGAAATTAATGCTAACATTGCATTTGCCTTCCTCACCACAGACTCAACCTGCAAATTAACCTTTAGGGAATCCTGCACAAGGACTCCCAAGTCCCCTTGCACCTCAGATTTTTGTATTTTCTCTCCATTTAGAAAATAGTCAACCCTTTAATTTCTTCTGCCAAAGTGCATGACCGTACACTTCCTGACACTGTATTCCATCTGCCACTTCTTTACCCATTCTCCCAATCTGTCTGTCCTCCTGTAGCCTCTCTGCTTCCTCAACCTATCTTGTATCATCTGCAAACTTTGCAACAAAGCCATCAATGCTATCATTCAAATCATTGACAAATCATGCAAAAAGAATTGGTCCCAACACACACCCCTGTGGAACATCACTAGTTACTGACAGCCAGTCAGAAAAAGTTCCCTTTATTTTCACTCTTTGCCTCCTGCCAACCAGCCACTGCTTTACTCATGCTAGAATCTTTCCTGTAATATCATCTACTGGTAGCTTGTTACACCGCCTCATGTGTGACACCTTGTCAGAGACCTTCTGAAAATCTAAATACACAACATCAACCGATTCTCCTTATCTATCCTGCTTGTTATTTCTTCAAAGAATTCCAACAGATTTGACAAGCAGGAATTTCTCTCGAGGAAACCATGCTGACTGCAGCCTATTTTATCCTGTGCCTCCAACTACACTGAGACTTCATCCTTAATAATCGACTCCAACATCTTCCCAACCGCTGAGGTCAGGCGAACTGGCCTATAGTTTCCTTTCTTCTGCCTCTCTCCCTTCTTGAAGAGCGGAGAGACATTTGCAATTTTCCAGTCTTCCTGTGTCATGGTTCAGTCCGTGAAATCCGCATGAGGTTCATCGATCCTTATTCCGGGTTTTCCTTTTTTCCCTTGTTCCATTAGGTGCCTTAATTGAGCCTGCCCAAGCCAAGGCTCTGTATTTCCAGTCTCCCAAGACCTAGTCAAGGCTTCGCATTATCGTCCTGTCCTGTAGCCACGTCTTGTCCTAGCCTAGACCGGGGTTCTGGTTCCGAGTCAAGACCCAGGTTCCTCGTTCCAACCGAGACCTAGGTTCCGGGTCTTTGTCCAGGCTCTGTTCCAGAGTACCGTGTTACCTGTCCAAGTCTGAGCTTCGTGTCCTCATCCAGTTCTGGGGCCTCTTCCATACCATGTGCCTCACCCAGCCCAGGAGTACCTCGCCCAGCCCGGTGCTGGAGATTCCTCGTCCTGTGCTGGATTGTCCCCATCCGAATCCTCGGCAGTTTACCTTGGCAAGTATCCTCGGCAGTCATCTCAGCCCTGCGTCCTAGACAGCATCCCAGCCCTGCGTCCAAGAAAGGGGCCTGGCCCTGCGCTCCAAGGAGGAGTCCCGGCCCCGTACCCAAGATCCTGACTAAGCCGAGTCCAAGAGCCGAGCCAAAACTAGTCCAAGAGCCTCGTCCGGTGCTGGAGATTCCTCGCCCAGCCTGGTGCTGGAGTTCCCTTATCATGTCCAGGAGTCTCTCGTCCTGTTCAAGCCCCGTCCAAGAACCTCATCCTGTCCAAGTCATGGCTTTGTGTTCTTGTCCTGTCCATGTGCCTCCTCCTGTGCAGGAATTCCAAGTCCAGTCCTATATCCTAGTCTCGTCCAGAGCCTGTGTGTCAATGTCCAGTGTCATTTCTTCCTTACTCACCTTGCTATCTCAATAAACCTAGTCCTGTTCCTACTACTTCAGTGTCTGTGTCTTGCATTTGGGTCTGCCATCAACGCCCACCTTATGACATCTGGAACCATTCCAGAGTCTAGTGATTCTTGAAAGATCATTACTAATGCCTCCACAATCTCTTCAGCCACCTCTTTCAGAATCCTGGAGTGTGCACCATCTGGTCCAGGTGACTTATCGACCTTCAGACCTTTTAGTTTCTCAAGAACCATCTCTCTAGTAACGGTAATTTCACACACTTCCTGACCCCAGACACCCAGAACTTCCACCATGCTGCCAGTGAAAATGGATGCAAAATACTTACTTATTCAGTTTATCTGCCATTTCCTTGTCCCCCATTACTACCTCTCCAGCATCATTTTCCAGTGGTCCGAAATCCATTCTCATTTCTCTTTTGCACTTTATTTATCTGAAGAAACTTTCAAAGGTTTCAAAGGTACATTTAATGTCAGAGAAATGTATACAATATACATTCTGAGATGTTTTTCTTTGCAACCGTCTACGAAAACAGAGGAGTGCCCCAAAGAATAAATGACAGTTAAATGTTGGAACCCCAAAGTCCCCCCCACCAGCTCTCCTCCCTCCCGCGCATAAACGGTAGCAAGCAACAATTGCCCCTCTCCCCACCGGCAAAAAAAAAGCATCAGCACCTGCCACCGAGCACTCCAGCAAAGACACAGACTTGCAGTTACCACAAAGACTACATTTCCACCCGGTATTCGACATACCACAGGCTCTCGCTCCCTAATAAGGAAGAAAGAGGTGTCTCCATTTCACAGCGAATGGGGAGACATAACGAACAACTCACTGATTTACGGTGTTAAAAGTCCGTCACGTCGCTTTTTCCCAGCTCTGTGCCCAAAGATCTCAGGTCTCAGATCACAGCCAAAGATCTTCAAGCTCCCACGACACACCGGTCTGGGACACCGACCTTCGATCTGCCCACCCGTCTCCAGAGCCCCGAGATTCTAGACCTCCAAAGGCGAGCTGAACTCTCAGGCCGTGTCCTTGGCATGTCGGATAACAGCCAGTTGTAACATCCCGAGAGCGGGTCCCATTCCCATAAAGAACCGAAGTCAGCGTGTAACTCCAGGTCAGGGTCTTCAAAAGAACACTGAAAGGGGAAAATAGAGATATTGAAGATAGAATTAGAGTTGTTTCCGAAGATGCAAGCAAAGGAGTCACCATTTAGCGCCATCTTGCCTAAGCTTCGTCCTTTGGTATCCTCTTCAATATTATTGGCTAGCTTACTTTCGTATTGCATCTTTACCTTCTTAATAACTTTTAAAATTGCCTCCTGCTGGTTTTTAAAAGCTTCTCAATCCTCTAACTTCCTCCTAATTTTTGCTCTATTATATGCCCTCTCTTTGTTTTTTATGTTGTCTTTGACTTCGCTTGTTAAGCACAGTTGTGTCATCTTTCCTTTAGAATACTTCCTCTTTGGGATGTATATATCCTGTGCCTTCCAAATTACTTCCAGAAATTCCAGCCATTACTACTCTGCCATCATCCCTGCCAGTGTCCCCTTCCAATCAATTCTGGCCAACTCCTCTCTCGTGCCTCTGTAATTCCCTTTACTCTACTGTAATACTGATACATCTGACTTTAGCCTCTCCTTCTCAAATTTCAAAGGTTCAAAGGTATAATTTAATGTCAGAGAAATGTATACAATATACATTCTGAAATGCTTTTTCTTCATAATGGTCCACAAAAACAGAGGAGTGCCCCAAAGAATGAACGACAGTTAAATGTTAGAACCCCAAAGTCCCTCCCCAGCTCCCCCCTCCCGCACGTAAGCAGCATCAAGCAACAATCCCCCCTCCCCCACTGACAAAAAATAGCATTGGCACCGCCATCGAGCGCTCAAGCGTGAGCAAAGTAATAGCAAAGACACAGACTTGCAGTACCCCAAAAACTTCGTGTTTCACCCAGTATTTGACATACCACAGGTGCTCTCTCTCCCTAAGAAGGGAGAAAGAGGTGTCCCCATTTTCCCAGCGAGCGGGGAGACGTAACAAACAACTCGCTGGTTTACGGTGTTAAAAGTCCGTTACGTCGCTCTGTGCCTGAAGATCGCAAAGATCCCGGGTCTCCAGGCACACAGCCGTAGATATTTTGACTCCCCCGACGACACACAGGTCTCCTGT
Source organism: Hemitrygon akajei (assembly GCF_048418815.1). Classification (NCBI taxonomy): domain Eukaryota; kingdom Metazoa; phylum Chordata; class Chondrichthyes; order Myliobatiformes; family Dasyatidae; genus Hemitrygon; species Hemitrygon akajei. The sequence continues at coordinate 17,390,356 of NC_133141.1, forward strand.
TGTGACACCGACTCTTGAACCGTCTCCGGAGACCCGAGATCCTGGGTTTCTGAATCCGAGCCTTTGGTGTGCTGAACAACAGCCAGTCCTGAGACCCCGAGAGCGGGTCCCATTCCCGCAAAGAACCGTAGTCAGCGTGTAACTCCAGTTCAGGGTCTTCAAAAGAACTCTGAAAGGGAAAAATAAAGATATTAAAGATGGAAATAGAGCTGTTTCCGAAGATGTAAGCTAAGGAGTCACCATTAACCCTAAGCTCAAATTCAGGGTGAATTTGATCATAGTATGATCACCTTCCCATAAGGGTTCTTTTACCTTAGACTCCCTAATCAGATCTGGTTCATTGCACAACACCCAATCCAGAGTAGCTGATTCCCCAAATGAGCTTAATCACGAGCTGCTCTAAAAAGCCATCTCATCAGCACTCTAGAAATTCCCCTCTTGGGATCCGGTACCAACCTGATCTTCCCAATGTACCTGCATATTGAAATCCCCCATGACTATCATAACACTGCTGTTTTGGCATGCATTTTCTATTTCCCATTGTAGTTTGTAGACCACATCCTTACTGCTGTTTGGGAATCTGTATACAATTCCCATCAGGGTCATTTTATCCTTGCACTTCCTTAGCTCTACCCACAACAATGCAACACTTTATGACATTGTGTCACCTCTTTCTAATGATTTGATTTCAGTTTTTACCAACAGACAAACACCACCCCCTCTGCCTACCTGCCTGTCTTTTCGACACAATGTGTATTCTTGGACATTAACCTCCCATCTATAATCTTCTTTCAGCCATGATTCAGTGATGCACACAACATCACACATGCCAATCTGTAACAGTGTTACAAGTTCATCCACCTTATTCCGTATACTGCGTGCATTCAAATATAATACCTTCAGTCCTGTATTCATCAGCCTTTCAGAAAAGATTCACGAGAATGATTCCAGGAATGAAAGGGTTACTGTATGAGGAATGTCTGGCAGCTCTTGGGCTGTATGCCCTGGAGTTCAGGAGAATGAGGGGTGATCTCATAGAAACATTCCAAATGTTAAAAGGCCTGAATAGATTAGATATGGCAAAGTTATTTCCCATGGTAGGGGGTTCTAGGACAAAAGAAGACGATTTCAGGATTGAAGGACGTCCATTTAGAACTGCGATGTGGAGAAACTACTTTAGCCAGAGGGTGGTAAATCTCTGGAATTTGCTGTCACGGGCGGCAGTGGAGGCCAAGTCATTGGGTGTATTTAAGGCAGAGATTGATAGGTATCTGAGTAGTCAGGGCATCAAAGGGTATGGGGAGAAGGCAGGGGAGTGGGGATGACTGGATGAAGTGGATCAGCTCATGATTGAATGGCAGAGCAGACTCGATGGGCTGAATGGCCTACTTCTGCTCCTATATCTTATGGTCTTACAATTTTGTCTACCTTTCACACTGCAACTCATCCTGTTGACTGCAATTTTGCCCTATCAACAGCCTCTCCTTGCTAGGAGTCTCACTATACATTACTTCTGTTTCTAAACCAACTACCTCATCTTCAGCCCTCTCACTCCCGTTCCTATTCCCCTGCAAAATTAGTTTAAAACCTCCTGAACAACTCTAGCCAACCTGCCCACAAGGATATTCAAACCCATACCTTTTATGCAGGTTGTGCCTTCCCCAGAAGAGATCCCAATCATCCATAAATCTGAATCCCTGCCCCCTGCATCAATTCCTCCGCTACACATTCACCTGCTATGTCACCCTATTCCTACCCTCACTGGCACGTGGCACAGGCAGCACTCCGGAGGTTACTGGAGGTCCTGTTTCTCAGCTTTCTACCTAGCTCCCTAAAATCTATCCTCACCTTGTCTAACTATGTCATTGGTGCCAAAATGTACCAAGATTTCTGGCTGCTCGCCCTCGCTCTTGAGAATGCCATGGACCCAATCCTTGATCCCGGTTCCAAGGAGGCAACATACCATCCGGGTGTCTCTATCAGAGCCTCATCCTCTGAGTATGGAATCTCCTGTCAACACTGCAGTCTTCTTCACCTCTCTGCTCTTCTGAGCCACAGCACCAGACTCAGTACCAGAGACACGGTCGCTGTGGCTCCCTCCTGGTAGGTCATCCCCCTCAACAGTATTCAAAATGTTATACTTATTATTGAGGGGAACAGCCACAGGGGTACTCTGCACTGGCTGCCCATTTCTTTTCCCTCTCCTGACAGTCACCCAGTTACCTGCCTCCTGAAACCTAGGGGTGACTAGCTCCCTGTAGCTCCTATCTATCACCCCCTCATTCTCCTGTATGAGCTGATTGTCATCGAGCTTCATTAAATATCCATCCAGATTTAAGAAGTCCATTTGCAAGTTCTATTGTTTTATCTGAACTCTGCAAGACTCAGCAGTCTTTTACCCAGTGAAAATGAGTCAAAATCTAGAAGGCAAGGTTTTAAGCTGAGCGTGGAGAGATTTTTAAAAGCAAAACTGAGGGGCAATTTCTTCAGGCAGAGGAAGGTGGGTATATGGACTGAGCTGCCAGATGAAGTGTTAATAACAACATTTGGATAAGTACATGAATAAGGAAGGTTTAGAGGGATATGGGCCAACTGCAGGCAAATGGGACTTGCTTGGATGGGAATCTTGTAATTAGCAGGTGATTGGTGACCACCACATAGGACGTCTAGGCCACTGGAGTTTTGAGAGCAATTAAATTTGTTTGAAAAGCTGCAATTGCTGGATATCAGAAATAAAGCCAGAAAACTTTGGAAATACAAAGTGTACATTCCCAGTGTTTGCACGGTGGCAGAGCTGAGTGCTGGGCATCAAGTATCTACATAAGGTCCTCCAGATTGATTGCTGAGGAGCCTTTGATCAACTCCTGGGTTTAGCTTTGCTGACTGCCACTGAATCATGTGGTTTGTCCCTGCCCCAGGCGTGGTCAGCCTCTTGTTGCCCTTCTATCAGATGCTGGGACATAAAGGGGACAAAGACACCCCTTGCTCATTGCCTGTACTGTCTCACTTACTACCAGTTTTAGAGTCATAGAGCAGTATAACACAGAATTAGGCCTTTCAGCCCATCTAGTATGTGCTGACCCATTCTCCCTAGTCCCATCTACATGTACCCTGACCACGGCACTCTATTTCTCTCTCATCCATGTACCTGTCCAAACTTCTCTTAAATGTTACAATTGAACCCACACTAACCACTCCCACCACTCTTTGAGTGAAGTAGTTCCCCCTCAGATTCCCGATAAATATTTCATCTTTCACCCTTAACCCATGACCTCTAGGTGCTTGAGCTGCTTGTCAAATCAAGTTTATTGTCATGTGAGGTAGAAGTACAATGAAAATCTTCCCTGCAGCAGCATCACAGGCATGTAGGCACAGACATCATACAGCATTTAAACTATACATAAATCATTTATAAAGTTATATCATATAGGGAAAAATAGATTTTGCAGAAGCAAGACCTAACACAAAAGAAACCAAAGACACTAATAGAGTCCATAGAAGGACACGAGGTGGTCCGTAGTCTTCTGCTGCTGAGGTAGGGTTAGGGTTGAGTGGATTGGTTTAAGAACCTGGTATTTGTTGGAAAGTAGTTGTTCCTGAACCTGGCGGTGTGGGACTTCAGGCTTCTGTACCTCCTGTCCGACTGTGGAAGCAAGAAGAGGACACGGCCCAGATAGTGGGGATCCTCGACGATAAGTGCCACCTTCCTGAGGCAGCACCTCATGTAGATGCTGTCAATGGTGGGGAAGGCTGTGCCTGTGATGGACCGGGCTGTGTAACCCTTCTCCAGAATCACCCTCAAACAGCCGAGAGCAAGGATCACCAATAGCTTGACTTGGTTCAACCATGTGAATGCCATGGCCTAAAAAGCATGCCGAAGCTTCAACTTCCTCAGAAGGCGAGGGAAATTTGGCATTCCCCCTTGACGTGCACCAATATCTACAGGTGAACCTTAGAAAGCTTCCTATCTGAATGCATCAGAGCTTGGTATGGTAACTGCCTCTTCAAGACCACAATAATTGCAGGGTTGGAGACATAGCTCAGTCCATCATGAAAACCACCATCACACTCCATGGACTCTGTCTATACTTCTCACTGCCTCAGGAAAGCAGCCACATTAATCAAAGACCCCACCAGCCCCGGACAATTTCTCTTCTCCATTCTCCCATTCAAAAGCCTGAAACCACCTACCACCAGGCTCAAGGACAGTTGTTATAAAACCCTTGAATGGACTGCTTGTACAATAAGAAGTAACTCTAGACCCCACAAACAAGAAGTCCTGCAAGAGGGTTTAGACCCGGAACGTCGACTGTACTCTTTTCCATAGATGCTGCCTGGCCTGCTGAGTTCCTCCAGCATTTTGTGTGTGTTGCTCTGGACCCCACAATCTCCCTTGTGGCCCTTGCACGTTATTTGTTAGCCTGCAGTGCACTTTCTCTGTAATTGTAGCACTTTATTCTGCATTCTATTATTGCCTTTCCCTTTGTACTGCCCCGATGTTTGGATTGATCTGTGTCGATGGCATGCAGAACAAAGTTTGTCACTGAGTATCGGTACAAGAAATAAGTCAATCAATGTCGGTGTGCAGCTATTTTGAAACTCTACTCCTCTCCCACTCCTCCACCGCATATGCACATAATATCGCCACATTTAACATCTATTCTGCCCCAAACCCCCTTTTTTGGACGGCATTGAATGAGTCTGTTCACGTGTTGTTGGTGTGTAATGGGCTGGAAATCAGCCGATGCCCGGAGCCCCTCATCTGTGTGAGCAGGGGCTGCTGTTCTCCGCAGAAGGCGTGGTCATTCCTTCAATCCTTATAAAAGAACCACGAAGAGGTGAGGCGCTCCTCCGCTTAGCCAGTGTCCAGTCTGGAACGTGCTTGTTCCCTCAGTCCCACTCTCTGCAAAAGTATGTCTTCCTATCGGGTATCCAGCGGCACAGCCTCTTACAGGAGGTCATATGGAGGTTCATCCCTGTCACCTATCTCCAGGCTGTCCAGCTCCGGGAGGCTGCTCGCGTCTCCTGCTTCCCTAACTGCATCAAGGAGCACCGGGTACCGGCATCGCTCCAGCACCCCCGCGACGCCCAGGCTCTCTTACGAGAAGGTAGATTTCTCAGTGGCCGACGCCCTGAACCAGGAGTTCCTGACCACTCGCACCAACGAGAAGGTGGAGCTGCAGGAGCTGAACGACCGCTTCGCCAACTTCATCGACAGGGTGAGGTTCCTGGAGCAGCAGAACGCCGTGCTGGCGGCGGAGCTCAACCAGCTCCGGTCCAAAGAGCCCAGCAGGGCCGGGGACCTCTACCTGCAGGAGATCCGGGAGTTGAAGAGGCAGCTGGAGCTGGTGGGGAAGGACAGGGACCGGATCCAGGTGGAGAAGGAGAACTTAGCTGAAGATCTGCAAAACTTAAGGCAAAGGTAAGACTGCTTTGGAGAGAGAGAGAGAGAGAGGGGAGGGGGAAGTTTTTTTCTGAAAATGCATCATCCGGTTTACCACCTGCCTTTTTAAAATAAAAAAAAACTGCTCCAACATCACTGTGTGTATCCTGGGCGTGCGGCGCAGTGCTAGGTTACATATCTGATTTTCCCTGTCCAAGGGTTGGACCTATCTTTTGTGAGGGTTGGGGGAAGGGAGAGCTGAATGCAGAAACCGCTACTTACTGGAAGGTGGGAAAGAGATTGAGTAGGGCGGGGAATTTGGGCGTTGGAAAAGCACACTAAATCTCATCAGTGTGGACTGGGAGATTTCACACCGTTTTTTTCTGATCCCTGAACTGGTCCTAAAGATTCTTTCTTACACCTATTTGATACCTTTTTGTTAAACAGCTGAACAATACACCCTGCAGATGCTGGAAATCTTGAGCAATGCACACTGAATGCCAGGGCATTTATTCAGGGTTTTCAGTAAATCCTGATAAAGGGTCTCAGTCGGAATTGACAACTGTTTATTCCCCCCAGTACAAACTGGGCTAGAGAATCTCACTTCTGTGGGATTGAGTTTGTGGAATTTGTATCCATGCCAATGTTAGTTTGAAGTGGAGGTTGAAGGGAAAGGTAGAGAGGCAAAGTGGATTGATGAGGTTACTGTCTTGTACTTCATTGAAAGGACATGCTAACTTGGACAGGTTGGGCCTGTTTTAATATTTCAAATTTGAAGCCTGCTTTTTGGCGGGCGGGGGGGGGCGGGTGGAGGAGGTTTGTGGAGGTCTGGCTAGAAAGTGGAAATGGATTTTGATTTGCTGAGTTTGGTTTTTTGGTCACAATTATCTTTCTCTTTTGCTTCTAAAATCCCTTTAATGTGTTACTTATGCTACAGAGAAAGTTTTCCGTTAAAAGCACATTAACCTGTAACTTTAATTCTGCTTCTGCCTGATTCCCCTCATTGTATTTTTCATTACTCTGGTCTTGTTATTTTCCAGAACAGTCATGTCTTTCACAAGATAAAAGTTGTTGGAAATGCGGGTATATGGTGCACCCAGCCACGTACCACGGTGTAGACAGATGGGAGTTATAAGTGTTAGAAGTTATAAGTCGGCCACTGCTGTAGATGGTGGGGATGGTGTATTAGGCAGAGTCCATTGCTCTTTTGCAGAGTACATTTTTGATGGATTGCTATCAAATGCATAATTTGGGCCACATCCATTCTTATTTTTAAATTTGTTAATTAATGCTGGACAGCCTCTCTGGTGCTGAAAGTTAACCACAGCTAGCATGGAACCTCATTTCTTCAAAATTCAATTTTTATTAGGGATCATTTAAAAATTTAATCTTTGAGATTTTTTTTTTCTTACCAATCCCATTTTCCATTTCCTCTCATATTTCCCTTTCTGTACCTCTGCCTATTTACCCGATGTGCCCCCGAGCAGAACATGTTTTTATTTGGACTCCTTATATGTCGATTATTCTGCCTAACCCCAACCTCCCTTTGCCCTAAATTCTCTGCTCGATCATCTCCTGTGATTTCACCCCTCTTGTCACCCTCCTGTGCACACTCGGCCATGGGGAACTGTCACAGAAGAGGAGTAGAGGGTTGCAGTTGATGGGCTGAATCTCCTGCTCCTGCTCCTATTATATTATGCTTACAAATCTACTATGGTCATGGAGCTCCCTCAGAAGTCTCACGTAGGCCCAGGGTTGTCTGTCACAGATAGCAACTTCTGTAAGGGACTAACTACCTTCTTGCACATACTTTGTGTGACTGAGCAAGAGTCCTGGGGGCACACATTGGTCCCTCCTGTTCACCTTGTCACGGGTGCTGAGAGTGCCAGGGTCATGTGTTGTTACTTAAAAAATCCAAGCCATTTCCCTGCATCCGGACACAGAACCAATCAAAAAGTTTCATTCCCAAGCAGTGTGAGGCCGGTCCTTTTCATCACTCACAACACACATCATTTAAGGGAAGTTTCTACTCTTCGCAAATTAGTTCCAGAATGCCAGACACATTAAGATATCAGATAAGCACTTGTCCATGGCCTCCTCCTGCTCCACAGTGAGGCCTCCTCCTGCTCCACAGTGAGGCCACCCTCTGGGTGGAGGAGCAACAGCTTATATTCTGTCTAGGTAGCCTTCAAACTGATGGAATGAATATCAATTTCTCCTTAAGGTAAAAAAAAATTCCTTCCCCTCCTCTTCTATTCCCCACTCTGACCCCTTACCACATCTCACCTGCCTATCTCCTCCACCTGGTGTCCCTCTTCCCTTTCTCCTATGGTCCAATCTCCTATTAGATTCCTTCCTCTCCAGCCCTTCACCTTTTTCACCCATCTGGCATCACCTATCGCCTTCTAGCTAGCCTCCTCCCCCTCCCCCTATCTTCCCCCTTCCTTTCCAGTCTTGATGAAGGGTCTGGACCCGAAGCATCGACTGTTTACTCCTTTCCATAGATGCTGCCTGACCTGCTGAGTTCCTCCAGCATTCTGTGTGTGTGGCTTTGGATTTCCAACATCTGCAGAATTTCTTATGTTTATGATTTGCTGCCCTACTGCAAAATTTTTCCAAGCGATGCCTACCCTGAAGAAGTTTATATCTTTACTTTGACAGGAGTTCAGTGAAACCCTCTCTCACTGTTCCACCTCTGTGGTCTCTGCTGACCATATACTCACTCAGACTTGCTATCCTTCCTACGAACTGGTTGTCACCGCTATCTTGTTCCACATGGGTTCTAGCTCAGTTGTCAGGTCTCTTGGTTGCTGCGGACCCCTCTGGACTGGTAACAATTATTGTCAACCACAGTTCTAACGAGCCTGACTGGATCCAGACCTCAGGTTCCACAGTCACCAACTCTGGTTCTACGACTCTTGGAGGCCTTCAGACTGCAAATTGCAGGCTGCCAGCATCTCCAGACTTCCCTTGCTGAGCCCCCAGGTTCCCCTTTCCCCACCACCACTCTCCCACCCTGGGTCTCTCAGCTTCCACTGTCACCTCTTTGGTCCTTGGAGCCTCCATCTTCTTTCCCACCTTGCCTTCCCTGAACACCCCAACCCTCTCCTCTGGTGCCACCAAATCTCTTTCCCTGTCTGATCCCAGCTCTAATCTTTGCTGTGCCTTCACTATTCCCCCAGACCTTCCCCTCTCTGAGGCAGAATTTTCAAAGGGACCTACCTTTGTCCCCCTTTAACCACACCTCACTGAGTTCAGACCTCGAGCTCTTCTTCCATCATCTCCATCCCTGAACCCAGTTCTTTGGCAAGAATTCCACACCTCGCACTAATGACTCCTCTCGTCTGCAACCCTCCTCCTCATCTTAGACACAATGCTCTGGGTCTCTGGCTGCTCTGGATCTCATCTCAAATGGTCGACGAGACATCAACCGTCTCAACTTCAGCATTCCTCTCTTTCCTCTTCGAACCTCATCCCCTCTCAATGCACTGCCCTCCACTCTCTCTGCACTAATCATAAACTTGCCATCAAACCTGCAGACAAAGGGGTTGCTATTGTGGTGTGGCACACTGACTTCTACTTTGCTGAGGCCAGACGACAACTCTGACCCCTCCTCATACCTACCCCTTGAAGAGGACCCCACTCCGGACCATCAGAAAACTGTCTCTGACGCCATCACTGACCTCATCATCTCTGGAGAACTCCCATCCACCACCACCAAGCTCATAGTTCCCTTAACCCGCACTGCTTGATTCCACCTCCTACCCGAGATCTACAGACCTGACTGTCCGGGTTGGCCTATTGTCTCTGTCTGCCCCACCACACTGAACTTGTGATCTCATACCTCAACTCTACTCTATCTGTCCCTTCCCACCTATATCCATGACACTTCTCATGCTCTCCATCTCCTCCATAACTTTCAATTCCTTGGCCCTGACCGCCTCATCTTCACCATGGATGTTCGGTCCTTATACACTTCCATCCCCCATCAAGGCCTTAAAGCTTCTTTCTCAATAAAAAACCAACCAGTTCCATACTTCCACCACCCTCCTCCATCTGACAGAACTGGACCTCACCCTCAAATATTATTCCTTCAGCTCCTCCCACTTTCTCCAGACTCAGGATAACCATGGGCACCAGCTATGCCTGCCTCTTCATTGGCTACTTAGAACAGTCCATGTTCCAAGCCTTCCCTGGTAATGCTCCCCAACTCTTCCTCCACTACAGTGATGACTGCATTGGTGCTGCTTCATGCACCCGTGCTGAGCTCGTCAATTTCATTAACTTTGCCTCTAACTTCCACCCTGCCCTTAAATTCACTTGGTCCATTTCTGACACCTCCCTTCCCTTTCTCGATCTCTCTGTCTCCATCTCTGGAGACAATCTGTTGACTGACATCTTTTATAAACCTACTGATTCCCACGGTTATCTTGACTATACCTCTTCCCGCCCTGTCTCCTGTAAAAATGCCATTCCCTTTTCTCCACCACATCTGATCCCAGGGTGCAGCTTTCCTTTCCAAGACATCAGAGATGTCCTCCTTCAAAGAAAAAGGTTTCCCTTCCTCAACCGTTGATGCTGATGGCGTCAGAGACAGTTTTCTGATGGTCCGGAGTGGGGTCCTTTTCAAGGGGTAGGTATGAGGAGGTGTCAGAGGTCAGTCTGCCCCGTTTGTCAGCAGGTTTGATGTAAGGTGTGCAGAGAGTGGAGAACAGTGCGTTCAGAGGAGGTGGGGTTCAAGGAGGAGAGAGGAGTGCTGAACTCGAGCCAATTGATGTCGGCAGCCCAAGATGAAAAGATGCAGAGCAGGCAGAGAACCAGAGCGGGGTGTCCAAGAAAAAGGAGGAGGGTTGGAGATGGGAGAAGGGGGTCATCCGTGTGAAGTGTGGAATTCTTACTAAAGAAGTGGGCTTGGAGACGGAGGCGACAGAAGAAGAGCCCAGGCAGCTGCAGGACAAAAGTGAGGACAGAATGTTCCACCTCAGAGGGAAAGGTCGGAGGGAATGGTGAAAACGTGGCAGGGATTAGAGTGGGATCGGGGGGGGTGGGAGGGTTGGGGTGTTTGGGCAAGATGGAGGTTCCGAGGACCCAGGAGGTGACAGTGGAGCCTGAATTGTTGGTGGGGAAAGGGGAGCCTGGGGGCTCAGTGGCAGCAAGGAAAGTCTTGGCCTGGACGTGCTGGCAGCCAAGGTCCAGCCTGGAGCTGGAGCTAGAGGTCACACAATTTGCAGTCTGGAGGCATCCTGGGTCGTAGTTCTGAAGTTGACGGCAGTGGATTCTGAGGTCTGGATCTGCTCGGGGTTGTTGGAACTGGGGTTGGCGACAGTTGTCACCAGCCGGAGGTGTCCAGGCTGTCCTACCCACCTGGCTTCACCTATCACCTTCCAGCTGTTTCTTTCCCCTCCCCCCACATCTTTATTCTGTTGTCTTCCCCTTCCTTTCCAGTCCTGAAGAAGGATCTCGGCCCGAAATGTCGACTGTTTATTTACTTCCATAGATGCTGCCTGACCTGCTGAGTTCCTCCAGCATTTTGTGTCTGTTACCTTAGGTTTCCAGCATCAGAGTCTCTTGTATTTATACTTTTACTTCTTGTCAAGATCAAGTACATTGATCACATCAGCTGTACTTAACTATGTACTTACCTCCCCCCCCCAATGCAGTTCCTCAGCAGCACCTTGACTGCCATTCTGTGGCTGCGCGTGACTTTGGTCACGTTATAAGCTCGGGGCAGTTGGTGGGATAGTTCAGCTGCAAGTTGAGTCCAATCCCTTGCATCACTCCAGTGCAGTACTGCGGGAGTTCTGCGTTACTGGAGGTGCCCTCTCCTGGAAGGGACTGGTCCATTTGGTGGTGCTATGTGTAGGAAAGCAAGGATTGGTGCATACGCTGCTCCGGCAGCAGTCCAGGGTATTTGTCTTGGATGCTTGTTCAGTGGACGTTGCTGTGTGAATTGGCTGTGTAACAACATCACATTCAGAGTGGTTGCCCTGAGCAGCAGAGTGTGATCCTCATGTTGGAGAAGCTTTGATGTGTAGGTCAGAATGCGTACAGCAGACTTCTTAAGGTGTCTTTCTTGGATTTGAGTGCTGTTTTAAGAACATTGCCATTGGATTTCTGAACACCACCTCATTATTCATCTTTTGCATTATTTATTTATTTTTGTAACTTACAGTAATCGTTTTATGTATTGCAATGTACTGCTGTTACAAATGAGCAAATTTCACGACATATAGTATTGATAATAAACCCGATTCTGATTCTGAGGTAGTTGAGCTTCTGTAGTTGGGAAGGACAAGGGCGTGACTTAATTCTTGGCCAGGTAGACCATTCTCACTGGGTAACCCATCCGTTCACAGAATGTCGGCGTTGCTGGCATTGATCGTCTATCCCCAGTGCACTAAGAAGCCTCTGTCCTGAACCATTTGCAGGAACAGCTGGCTCATGTGGTACCCACATTGCTGTGGGTCTGTGGGGACAGATGGCCCTTTGCTTCTGTAATGGACGTTAGTGAATGAGATCAGCTTTTATGATGAAGCAGTTGTTTTATGGTCACCTTTACTCATGGTGTTTTGTTTTACATTCTAGATTTAGGGTGGGACAGTAGTGTAATGGTTAGCATAATGCCAGTGATCCAGATTCAATTCTTCTGCTGTCTGTAAGGAGTTTGTACGTTCTCCCTGTGACCCTGTGGGTTTCTTCCCACATTTCAAAGACGGTATTCAAAGGGGCTGAAGGGTCTTGGGTAAAAATGTTGACTGTATTCTTCCTCACAGATGCTGCCTGGCCTGCTGAGTTCTTCCAGCATTTTCTGTGTCTTGCTTGGATTTCCAGCAGCTGCAGATATTTTCTTGTTTGTGATCAGGTTTATTATCACTGATGTGTGTCGTGGAATTTTGTTGTTTTGTGCCAGTGGTGCAGTGGAATTCATGAAATACTATAAATCACAGTAAGATATAGAGTATATCTTATATAAATTAAATAAGTAGTAAAAAAAAATAGTCAAGATTTGAGCTCGTGCCTTCAGAATGACGGACTAAGAAATTTACTGGTGCGGGAAATGTCTGTTCTACCCTCCCCCCATCTCAGTGCATTGGGCATAAGGCACCAGTCCAGTACCAGGTCAATATTTTACCATTCCTAGCATATTCTTTTCTCTTTTAAGAGTGACCTGCTTCCACTTGGATTCATTGTGATGAGAAATACTGAGGTGGTGTTGGAGTCTTCCTTGACACTGGTCTGCACTGTGATTGGCTTGGCTGTGGCCCCGCTGGCTAAAATTATAGTTTGCATGTATTCTGAAGCAGACTTTTCCCACTAAGACTAGAATTAGAGCTCATAGGTTAAGGGTGAAAGGTGAAATATTTAAGGGAAACCTGAGGGGGAATGCCTTTCCTCATAGTGTGATGCAAGCTGCCAGTGCAGCTGCTGGATGTGGGTTCGAATGTAGCATTTCAGGGAAGTTTGGAAAGGTACATGGATGGGAGGGGTTTGGTCCAGGTGTGGGTCAATGGAACCAGAATGAACAACAATTTGGCATGGACTAGAAGGGCCAAAGGGCCTGTTTCTGTGTTGTATTGATCTGACTCTATGAAACAAATGCAAGACACAGGTGAATTTCTGTTGGCAGACAAATTTGAGGATACTTCATAGTTCCACTCAATTGACAAAATCAGAGTTTTGTGGACCAGAAAAGACTTGTGTATAGTGGTTGATGTTGCTCTGCATTTCTTGGAGTTGAAATGTTGACAACAGGCCAGCTTTGAGTAGTAGTCTTTATTTAGTTTGGGTTCCATTATCTGGGCTACTGCATTTGATGGAAGAGCTCAGACTTGCCCACAAAATTGAGAATATTGGACAATTTTAACACTGGATATTGACAGGCTGAGGTAAGATTGGATTAATATTAACTCTTTCCGGTAAAACTTGATCCTGTGAGCTTCCTGCCATCCGTTGGGTTAAATGTTTTTGATCTTTAACTCAAGACTGAATTCAAGGCTTCCATTAACTACTGGCCTTTGTTCTGGTTATGATTACATTAACACTGAGATGTATCCTTTCTCAAATGTACCGGTACTATTTTCTCTTATTTATTACCTATTAGCCTATTTCATTATTAAAGTGGGGACCTAATTGAAGGCATTTATTTTTGAATATTAAATTTTCTGTTCATAGATACTATTCATGAGGGTTATACCTGTGCAAATTAAACAAAAGAATATAAAGAAACAAATCATTTAAGACAAATATAATTACAGGTTCTCTTTTACACAGAACAGAACGTAATGGGTATCTGTTAGCTGGAACTAACATGTCAATTGAGGCTGTGATTGCAACAACTCTTCAGAAAGACAAATCTTGGAAGTCAAGTTCATAGCAAATGCATATCTGGGCAGAATTGTTTGTTCGGAATCCATAGAATGTGGAAAGATGAGGGAGGTTCCCTTTGCGAACTATCGCCATATCATGGATGATCACGGAGAAGGATACGATTGCACCTAGAGTTGAGGTCCGTATCTGGGGGAAGAGCGACCTCACTAGTGGAAGACAGAAGCTGGCGGATGTGGATTGGGAGCACCTGCAAGAAGGGCAGATCAACACTCTCAATCAGATTTAATATCACTGGCATAAGTTGTGAAATTTGTTTGGGGCCAGCAGTACACAACAATAAAACTATAAATTACAATAAGTGTATATAAAAAAGATAATTAAATTAAATAGTGCGAAAAGAGTAAAATAGTGAGGTGTTCATTGCCCATTCAGGGGAAGAAGCTGTTCCTGAATCGTTAAGTGTGTGTCTTCAGGCTCCTGTACCACCTCTACCATAGCTGCAGTGAATGAGAAGAGGGTGCCTCCTGTGTGATGGGGGTCTTTAACAATGGATGCCACCTTTTTAAGTCATCGCCTTTTGAAGGTGTCCTTGATGCTGGGGAGGCTAGTACCCATGATGGAGCTGGCTGAGTTTACATCTTTCTGTGGCTTTTCCTGACCCTGTACAGTGGCCCTTCCAAATCAGACAGTGATGCAACCAGTTAGAATGCTCTCCACGGTACATCTGTAGAAACTTGTGAGTGTCTTTGGTGACATACCAGTTCTCCTTAAATTCCTAACGAAATATAACAACTGTTGTGCCTTCCTTGCATCGATATGCTGGGCCCGGGATAGATCTTCAGAGACGTTGACACCCAGGGACTTGAAGCTGCTCACTCTTCAATAAGTGGGAGGTGGCTGAGAGTGAAATAGTAAGAGTATGGAGTCCTGGAAAGATAAGAGAAACAAATGAGGTAAGATTAGGCAATGAAAGAACAATCTATTGGAGGAGCTCAGTGGGTTGAATAGTATTTTTGACATTTTGAGACCTTGCTTCAGGTCCAACATTCACTGGGGAGAAAGGGTGCTGTACACTGACAGTCTGGAACGTGTGTGTAGCAGGAAAGAGGATGTGTTTTTTGGAACGATCAATGCACATGAAGGTGAGCAAATCCCCAGGGCCTGATGAAGTCTATTCTGGGGTGTTATGTGAAGCAAGGGAGGTAATTGCTGGGGCTCTGGTGGAGATTTTTGCATTTGGAAGAGTGGAAGGAAATGAATGTTGCTCCCCTATTCAGTGAAAAGCCAGGTGAGCCTTGGCTCTTGTCTATGAAAGCAAAGGGTTTTGGGTTCAAGTCTTGCTCTCTGACTTATTCTGTAGAGCTGCAGAAGGGCTGTGGGTGGATTGGTAGATGTCTAGAATGAGAAAGAAACTTAAATAAATGTACGTTGCGCCTTCTTGTTGAACTGTGATAGAAAACCTGGAGTGTTTGGGCTTCTGGGTCTTTGTATTCATTTATGGGATCGGTGTATCAAAGTTCAAAGTAAATTTATTATCAAAGTACATATATGTTACCATATACTACCTTGAGAAACATTTTCTAACAGGGAAAAAAAGATGAACAATCGAATTTTGCAGAAATAGACACAGACTGACGAACAACCAATGTTTAACAGAGTTCAGAGTTCAAAGTAAATTTTTTCTCCTGTACTAGTAAAATGGCCACTGAGTGGAATTCTGCTGCTGTAGTCCGTCCACTTCAAGGTTCGACGTGTTGTGTGGTCAGGGATGTTCTTCTGCACACCACTGTTTAAACGTGTGGTTATTTGAATTACTGTTGCTTGAACCAGTCTGGCCATTCTCCTCTGACCTCTCTCATCAACAAGGCATTTTCACTCAAAGATCTGCTGCTAACTCGATGTTTTAATTTTGTTTATCGCACCATTCTCTGTAAATTCTGGAGACTTGTGTGTGAAAATCCCAGGAAATCAGCAGTTTCTCAGACACCCTGTCTGGTACCCACAGTTATTCCACGGTCAAAGATGCTTGGATCACATTTCTTCCCCATTCTGATGTTTGGTCTGAACAACATCTGAACCTCTTGACCGTGTTTTTATGCATTGAGTTGCTGCCACACAAGTGGCTGATGAGATATTTACATTAATGAGCTGGAGTACCTAATAAAGTGGCTACTGAGTGCACACTTATCCCAAGATTCATTTTTTTTGCAGGAATTGACAGTAAATACAAAGCAACACAATAGATCAACAAACAACTCCACACAAACAAAGAAAGACAAAAACTAGTGTGTAAGAAGACAAGCTGTGCAAATGTGGAAAAAAAAGCAATAAGTAATGAGAACATGAGATTGTAAAGTCCTTGAAATTTTCAGAGGTTGTGGAATCAGCTCAGTGTTGGGATGAGTGAAGTTACCCACGGTGATTGAGGGGTAATAACTGTTCCTGAACCTGGTGGTGTGGGACCCAAGGCTTCTGTACCTCCTGCCCAATGGCAGCAGCAAGAAGAGAGCATGGCCTGGCTGGTGGAGGTTCTTAATGATGGATGCTGCTTGTGTCGTGGTTTTTCGTGCCTTACAAATGACCAGGAGACGCAGAAGATTCTTCAAGAAGGGTTAAACTTTAATTTGCAAATCAAAGCTGAGACAGTCATTGAGCTAGTCGCTGATTGCCCACCGATCCTCGGACACAGCAGCTTTTAAAGCAATCTCTAGTTGCATTTTACACGTGCTGCACGTACATTGTGCATAGCAAATAATAAACTCAGAACTGAGCAATGTTCTAATCTACATTTCTTTAGTTCTTTAGCTACCTCTCATTAACACACCATTGTCTTCTACATTCCTAAGATTTCATTCTACTAAATTGAGTACATGCATAGCAAATAACTGACTTCATAGTTAAAGTTTATACTTTTATACTCCAATACTTGCTTATATCAATGCACGTTGTAGATGTGCTCAACAGCAGGGAGGGTTTTTCCAGTGATGGACTTGGCTCTTTTCGTTAGCATTTCCGTTCCTGGGAATTGTAGTTTCCGTACCAGGCCATGATGCAACCATCAGGATACTCTGTACATCCATAGAAGCCTGTCAAAGTTTTGGATGACATGCTGAATCTGCACAACTTTCTAAGAAAATAGAGGGACTTTTGAAATGGCACTTTTGCATGCTGGACCCAGGACAGTTCCTCCATGGGAAATGGGCATAAACACTGGCTTAGCCAGTGACTTCCCCCAGCACTGCATGCCCACAGCTTACTAACTTGATAGCACTGTGACTGTAGTAACTTGACAACATGGTGAACATATAAACTGAATGCCACTATGAATGTAAAGCAAGCCAAATCGGCCACAGAAGCTCACGGTCGAGGCTTTCGCTGAGGTGTTAGGAGAGTTCTAGAAGCAGATCCCAGGAAGGAGAAGCTGGGGTAATGGAGAGAGACACAGAAACTCAGCAGGTCAGGCAGCATCTATAGAGGGGAATAAACAGTTGATGTTTCGGCCCGAGATTCTCCTGATGTAACTGCTCACTGCTGCAGCTTTGTATGTTGCACCAAAGACTAAAGTGATGGGTCTGTAGAGCCTGGACGTTACACAGTACGCCTGTGATGTAGCAATTCAAAGACAGGAGTTATTGCATACTGTGTTTCGAAGTTGCTAGCAAGTTGATGTTTGAGAGGGGTGATGCACCATCAATAACTCTCGGAGACGGGAGGCGAACGATAGGCTTTTATTAGCAGCAAAACGGAGCACGGCATCTCGGAGACTGAGGGGGGAGCAGTGCCCCCAATCGCCTTTATACAGGGGTCTGTGGGAGGAGCCACAGGAGCAGTCAGCAGAGGGGCATGTTCAGACAGGTATATGTAGTTCACCACATTCACCCGCACTTTGTTTTAAAAGAGAGTCCCCACGGGGCGAAGTTTCTTACAAGTATATTTACAGATCAAGTCTATCAGGTGGTTGAGTTTGTCGCTGCGATCTACGTAGCACCGGTGGTGATTGCACAGGTGCCGGTGGTGATTGCACCGGTGATGGTGGTTGTGCTGGTTCCGGCCTGACTTGAGGTGCCAGCCCATTAGGCATCAGTAATCCCTCATGCGTGTGCGAGGCGCCCGGTATGGGAGTGTCGGGAGGAGTCAGTGTAGGGCTGGGCGTGCGCGATGTCTCATGGGTATATACATCGGTGGGTACGGGGGTTCATAGTCACCGTGGAGTGTTTGGGGTAGGGGTCTGGTACTCCTGCGGGCGCCAGGTCGC